>NC_133617.1:251635453-252235453 GCF_048593235.1 Sminthopsis crassicaudata | reverse complement strand
AAATACTTTACATTTGCAGGAAGGTTGTTTTTAAAAATTCAATTTTATCTTATTTTCAGCTTCAATACTCTCTCTTTTGTCCCTTCCTTTCCCCACTCATAAAAAAGGGAAAAACATAAAACCTGTTACAAATAGCTATAGATAAGCAAAATAAATTAAGAGGAGAAGTAGGAGGGAAAAGAAGGAAGAAGAAGAGAAGGAGGGAGGAAAATAAAAGAAAATGTGATGAAAACTATTTTTAAATGTGTTCCCCAAAATCCTGTAGTAGAAATTTCTACCTTAGAAGTCTCTTTATATACATACAGATAGATAGATATGTATAAGTAAATAAATGCACACATATACACATAAATATGAGAGAATATTCATATGTATGAGAGAAATGTGTGTCTACATAAAAGGATCATCTGCTTGCTGCCTCATTGTGGGGAAATACAGATCTCTCATTACATTTGACCCTTCAATAGAGACTGTGCAAAGAGGCTACAAGACTTAGAAGCAGAAAAATATACTAGATCCATAAAGTTGTCATGCTCCTATAAGTTCATAGGAATAAAAATCCTAGACTGTTAAACAGTTTTATTGACTTTTTTCTAGAGAAAATAAGGAATAGAACTATTTAGTCATTTTTTAAGGGGAGAATGATTAAATATACAAACATCCAAAACATATGGAATGCTATGTAGATTAAGACCCTACTCCCTGTTTGCCTCCAAACATTATTCCATTCAGATTTCTCCCCCATCATGACCACCCACCATTCCCATCTTGCCTGCATCAAAGCTGTCTATATAATTTAGTATGTAGTCATACTGTCTTTTACTTTCAGCTTATAAAAGTTCCCTGGAGAAAGACTTATTCAGTTCTTTGCTTAGCAAATGGCATGTCAGAAAGCCTGCACACATTTACCCCACTTTATAAATAACAACTCAAGCAGACCTCAGAATGCATTTACTTTTAATGCCATTTCTTATGGAAGGTCTTAACTTCTAGCCTTCACTGTTTTGTTTCCTTGTCAAACTCAAGCATGTAATATAAACTTTTTTTTTCTTAAGGCAAACATCTTGTGATTCCGCTTCTTTGAAAAATGTGCATGTGAATGATGCATACACACATACATTCAAAACAACAACAAAAACATAAACAGACCATGTATGGTATTTTGATTATATTCTTAGTGTTGAAAAATACACCAGCATTTAACTAAAAATATAGTACCCCTGAGTAGACTCCAGGGTACTATAACATAAAATGAACAGTGTGTAGAGTCCCTCCACAACAGATGGCTCACATGAAGTCTTGTTTATGTGGGGAATCTGGAGGTCAAGACCTCCAAGAAGAAATTGCTACAGTAACAATTCAATCCTAAAACTTACTGAAGTGGATAGGGAGCTCCTTGCAAAGAGTAGCCAATAATAAAATCCAGGTGGTGAGCAAACTCATCTAAAAGTCACAGTGTTGCATTAAAGTTTTTGCCTTCATGCAGAAGTGAAAATATGTTTGAAAATTTTTTTTCTTGCTTTCAAATTTTTCTCCAGAAGACTCTAGCCTTGTCGGGGGTTTTTTGTTTGTTTGGTTGGTTGGTTTTTTGTTTTGTTTTTTTTTTTTTACACTTTAACATTTCTGAAGATGAAATTAAATTACAAAAAGCTTTTTAGGTTGATCGAATGCCAAAAGGATTTGGTATTGTCTACATTTTAAAAGAAACAAGTCTTATTTTTGTCAATGAATAGGTGCTCTGTAAGGATTTTTTTTTCTTGACGGGACCTCAGGTTATAGTCCCAAATAAGAGCAACACAGAGTAATAGCAACTTGCCAACAATCTTACTTTTTTGTGTCTACGTGGCTGCAGATGTCAGTGTGATTTGCACAAAGATTTAAGCATATTTTTTCATGGAACAAAACAAGACTATATAACCTTCATAGGTAGTAAATCCATTGATCTTGGTCACAGTAACACCTTGCTCTAACCAACTGAGCTACTATCATTGCATGTTTTAATTTCTTTTGATGTTCAATTACAAGTTGCTCATTTAGAGTGGGTGAAAAAATAAATAATAGACACAATCGATCATCCAACAGAATGATAATAATGAGACAATATACCAAAATTTGTGAGATGCACCCAAAGCAGTCCTTCAGGGAAATTTTATATTTCTAGATGCTTACTTGACTAAAATAAAGAGAAAAAAGATCAATGAGTTGGGCTTGCAATTTAAAAAGCTAAAAAAAGAACAAATTAAAAATCCCCAATTAAATAACAAATTGGAAATTCTGAAAATAAAAAGAGATTAATAAAATTAAAAGTAAGAAAACTAATGAATTAATAAACAAAAGTAGGAATTGGTTTTATGAAAAAATCAACAAAATAGATAAACCTTGAGTTAAATGATTAGAAAAAGGAAACAAGAAAATCAAATAGTTAGTCTTAAAAATGAAAAGGGAGAACTTTCCACCAATGAAGAAAAAATTAGAGCAATAATTAAGTGATTTTGCCCAACTATATGTAAATAAATCTGATAATCTAAATGAAATGGAGGAATACTTACCAAAATATAGATTGCCCAGATTAACAGAAAAGGAAATAAATTACTTAAATAGTCCCATTTTAGAAAAAAAATGAACAAGATATTAATCAATTCCCTAAGAAAAAATCTCCAGGGTCAGATAGAGCTACATGTGAATTCTACTAAACATTTAAAAAACAATTAACTCCAAAACTATGCAAACTATTTGATAAAATAGGGAAAGGAGTCCTACCAAATTCCTTTTATGGCACAGACATAGTGCTGATACCAAAAGCAGATAGGGTCAAAACAGAAAAAGAAAATTATAGGCCAATTTCCCCATTGAATATTGATGCAAAAATCTTAAATAAAATATTAGCAAAGAGATTACAGCAAGTTGTCCCTAGGTCACCATGACCAAGTAGGATTTATACCAGGAAAGCAGGGCTGGTTCAATATTAGGAAAACCATTAGCATAATTGACTATATCAATAACCAAACTAAATCGTATCATCTCAATAAATGCAGGGGGGGAAATTTGACAAAATCCAACACCTATTCCTATTAAAAACACTAAAAAGTATAGGAATAAATGGAGTTTTCATTTAAATGATAAGTAGCATCTATTTAAAATCATCAGCAAGCATTATATGAATGGGGACAAACTAGAACCATTCCCAATAAGATAAGGGGTGAAACAAGATTGCCCACTATCACCATTACTATTCAATATTGTACTAGAAATGTTAGCTTTGGCAATAAGAGAAGAAAAATAGATTAAAGGAATTAGAGGAATTCTCTAGAAATCTCATAGATCAGTGGAAAAGGTTAGGTTCACAGGACAAAATAGTCAATGACTATAGTAATCTAGTGTTTGACAAACCCAAAGAGCTTAGCTTTTGGGATAAGACCTCACTATTTGACAAAAACTGTTGGGAAAATTGGAAATTAGTATGGCAGAAACTGGGCATTGATCCACACCTAATACCTAATAAGTTAAGTTAAAAATGAGTTCATGATTTAGACATAAAGAATGATATTATAAGTAAATTGGAAGAACAAAGGATAGTTTACCTCTCAGATCTCTGGAGAAGGAAGGAATTTGTGGCCAAAGAAAAACTGGAATATATTATTGAATACAAAATGGATAATTTTGATTATATTAAGTTGAAAAGTTTTTGTACAAACAAAACTAATTCAGACAAGAGTAGAAGGAAAGCAATAAACTGGGGGGAAATTTTTCATTCAAGGGTCCTGATAAAAGTTTTATTTCTAAAATATAGAGAGAAATTACTCAAATTTATAAAAATTCAAGTTGTTCTCCAATTGATAAATGGTCAAAGAATATGAACAGAAAATTTTCAGATGAAAAAATTAAAAACATTTCCAGTCATATGAAAAGGTGCTCTAAATCACTATTGATCAAAGAAATGCAAATTAAGACAACTTTGAGGTACCACTATACACTTGTCTGATTGGCTAAAATTACAGGAAAAGATAATGATGAATGGTGGAGGGGATGTGAGAAAACTGGAACACTGATGCATTGTTGGTGGAATTGTGAATGATCCAACCATTCTGAAGAGCAATTTGGAACTGTGTTCAAAAAATTATCAAACTGTGATCAAACTTTGATCCAGCAGTGTTACTACTGGGCTTATATCCCAAAGAGAACTTAAAGGAGGGAAAGGGATCTGTATGTGCAAAATTGTTTGTAGCAGCCCTTTTGTAGTGGCCAGAAACTGGAAATTAAATGGATGCCCATCAATTGGAGAATGGATGAATTAAGTTACGGTATATGAACATCATGGAATATTATTATTCTATAAGAAACAATCAGCAGGATGATTTTAGAAAGGACTGCAGAGATTTACATGAACATCAGCTAAATGAAATGAGTAGAACCAGGAGATCATTGTACACAGGAATAACAAGATTGTACAATGATCAATTCTGATTGTGCAGTGATGAAAAGAGCCATCTGCACCCAGAAAGAGGACTGTGGGAACTGAGTGTAGATCACAACATAGAAATTTTCACTCTTTTTGCTATTGTTTGCTTGCATTTTGCTTGCTTTTTCATTTTTTTCCTATTTGACCTGATTTTTCTTGTGCAGCATGATAATTGTATAAATATATATATATATATATATATATATATATATATATACATATATTGGATTTAACATATTTTTTCCCTGAGGCAACTGAGGCTAAGTGACTTGCCCCAGGTCACACAGCTAGGAAATGATCTGAAGTCAAATTTGAACTCAGGTCCTCCTGACTTCAGGGCTGGTGCTCTATCCACTGCACCACCTAGCTGCACCTAACATATATTTTTTTACATGTTTAACATAATATATTGGATTACTTGCCATCTAGGAGATGGGATGGGAGGAAGTGAGAGAAAATTTGGGCCACAAGGTTTTGCAAGGGTTAATGTTGAAAAATTGTCCGTGCATATGTTTTGAAAATAAAAAGCTTTTTAAAATTGCTCATTTAATTTATACACAATACTAATGGCTGTCAAATCCATTCCTGTGACTAGGGGAAAAAACAGCTTAAAGCAGAATGATTCAATAGAAAACACATGGAATATGGAGTCAAAGTATCTTAGTCCAAATAGCATTTGCAAGTTGCCTGACCTTGGACAAATCATTTGACTTTGTTCTGATAGTGTTTTCAACAGGACTACAGAAGCAGCAGTATTTTGACACAAAAGAAAAAATGTATATGTATTTAGAGAGTTTCTATGTGTGCCAGGAAATGTACTAGGCATAAGATGATATAAGGAAAAAAAACCAAAACAAAATAGCAGCTGTCCTCAAAGAGCTTATAATCAATTGATTGAGAAACAAGAAGCACACTGATAACCAAATCCAAAAATTCGACAAAGTAAATACAAATCCATTTGGGGGTGAAAAGTATCAACAACTGAGATCAGGGAAGTCCCATGTAAGAGGGGGCCCTTGACTGAACCTTGAAAGAAGGTAGGAATTTTTATTTAGTACAGAGATCATAGACTCTGACTTAGGTAGTTAAAATCTTTTCCTCAAACAAACAGGATATTTTGAAAAAAGTTTCCTTTCTTCTAAAATCCCCTTGAGCCACATAATTTAGCAATTTAGCCATCCCTTCATGGATTTACTTGTGTCCTCTCCATTCTTAAATCCCAAATTACTTACTTTACTTTATACTTGCCCTATTTAGAAACATTGAAGCTTCTTAGCCCAAAATCTGAAAGAAAGCTTTTGGGAAAGCAATTCTAGGGCTTGAGCAAATCAACTGTTAAAATGGTATCTGGGGGAACTGCTATTTCCCTAACATGCCTAGGTAGTTAGTAGCCACCAACTGCTATTTCCCTAACATGCCTAGGTAGTTAGTAGCCATCCACATTTATGGACTGAGTCCACAATGAAATGATTTCTATGGCATTTAAGTTTTTCCCCCACTTAGGTCTTTAAGTTGAACCACCCAAAAGCTAAGGTCATATAAAATCTGCATCCTGAACAGTCCCAGTGACATGAGAACACTGCAGTGTGATTCAATCAAGAAAAATCATTTAAATCTAATTAGACTTTACTCAGAGAGGTAAAGTATATCAAACTAGGGAAGTGATAATACTCCTATATCTTCTCTGTTCAGACTATAATACTGATTACCATGTTTAATTTTGGGCACAAAATTTTATTTTAATTTTTAATTAATTATTTTTATTTTTCAAAACATATGCATGGACAATTATTCAACATTAGCCATTTCAAAACTCTGTATACTAATTTCCCCCCTTTCCCCTATGCCCTCCCCTGGATGGCAAGTAGTCCAATATATATTAAATATGGTAGAAACATATGTTAAATCCAATATAGGCATACATATTTATACAATTATCATGCCACACAAGAGAAAAAAGTGAAGCAAAATAAAATGCAAGCAAAAAACAACAAAAAGGATGAAAATGCTACATTGTGAACCATACTCAGTTCCCACAGTCCTCTCTCTGGGTATAGATTGCTTTCTTTATCATTGCACAAGTGAAATTGGTTTGAATCATCTCATTGTTGAAGAGTGCCATGTCCATCAGAATTGATCATTGTATAGTCTTGTTGCTGTGTATCCTGGTTCTGCTCGTTTTACTCAGCATCAGTTGATGCTCTCCAAGCCTCTCTGAAATCATCCTGCTGGTCATTTCTTACAGAACAATAACATTCCATAATATTCATATACCATAATTTATTCAGCCATTCTTCAATGACAGACATCCACTCAGTTTCCAGTTGCAAGCCACTACAAAAAGGGCTGCCACAAACATTTTTGCACATGTGGGTCCCTTTCCGTCCTTTAAGATGTCTTTGGGATATAAGCCCAGTAGTAACACTGCTGGATCAAAGGGTGTGCACAGTTTGATAATTTTTTGAGCATAGTTCCAAATTGCTCTCCAGAATGGTTGGGTTCATTCACAACTCCACCAACAATGTATCAGTGTCCAGTTTCCCCGCATCCCTCCAATATTCATCATTATCTTTTCCTGTCATCTTAGCCAATCTGACAGGTGTGTAGTGGTATCTCAGAGTTGTCTCAATTTTGGACACAAAATTTTAGAAAGGATGTCAAACTAGAAAGTGTCTAGAGGAGGGCAAACAGAATGATGAAGCAGTTTTAAATTGTATCGCATGAGGACTGATTAAAAGAACTAAGGATATTTAACGCAATGAAGGAAAAACTTAAAAGAACATGAGTGTCTTCTAGTATTTGATATGGGAGTGGAATTTGCTTGTTTCCCCTTTGTCCCAGATAGCACAACTAGGTATAATGGGTGGAAGTGGCAAAAATGAAAAATTCAGATGTAGTTTCAAGTAATTAAGTGTACTGGAGGAGTCAGTTCCTAGAATATAAGCAATATGGTCTTCTTGCTACCAGCCCACTAAGAGGCTTGAACCTATTTCTAGAAATATGTGATACAGGGGCCCTTTCCTTTCCTGCTTAAGAGCATGCACACATATCTCTATTTCCTGTGGCTTACAATGTGGTAACAAAAAGGCTTTCAATTAGCTGCTGAACTAAAACTGAATGTCCACACAAAACATCTGAATAAAAGAAAATTTTCTTTCTCTTTTGTGAGGCAAGAACTACTATCCACCTTATTGAAGACTTTTATCCCAAGTAGCCAAAAAGATCCTTATGTTTGTGAACCCATGATGTCTCTGTTCTTTCTCTATTGTGTTTATACTTCCATATTGGAGGAGTGAGTACTGGAGATTATAGCTTTTATGGGCATTAAAGTTCAGAAGCACCACCAGAGATATGACAAATGGAATTGGTAACAAAATCTGCTGGCTACTGTGAGAGTACCCCAAGAAAACACAGGTCCATCAGCCAGCACCATATCATCCATTTGTGGAATTATCAATTTCAGCAAATGGAGAAGTTTTGAAAATTGTGTTTACTTACCTTGGCAATATATTTTCCTGTACACATTGATAATGAATTTCACACAAATTTTGCCAGAGTTACTTCAGTATTTAGGAGCTCCAAAGGAAAAAGTGGGAGAAGAAAAGTATTAGAGTACTTACCAAATAAAATGTCTATGGAGTCATTGTGCTGACTTCATTGTTGTATGCATGTGAAACTTGGAGAGTATTCAAGCGCCATGCTAGGAAACTGAAACACTATATTTGAAATGTCTTATGAAGATCCTGGCAAAATACTGTGAGACTCTTGTGCTAACATGCCAACTAATGAATTTCTACTACAGAGAGCCCAACTCCAATGGGCTGGCCACATTGCTCTAATACCAAATTTACATTTGCCTAAAAGACTGTTTTTTTGAAGAACTCAAGAAAGTTGAAGAACTGCTCAAGAAAAACACTTAGTTGATAATACTACACACCTGTCAGGTTGGAGGGGATGTGGGAAACCTGGGACACTGATGCAATGTTGGTAGAACTGTGAATGGATCCAACCATTCTGGAGAGCAATCTGGAATTATGCCCCAAAAGTTATCAAACTGTGCATACTACTGGATTTATATCCCAAGAGATCTTAAAGGAGGGAAAGGGATCCATATGTGCAAAAATGTTTGTGGCAGCCTTTTTTGTAGTGGCTAGAAACTGGAAAATAAATGGATACCCATCAATTGGAGAATGGTTGGTAAATTGTGGTATATGAATGTTATGGAATATTATTGTTCTGAAGAAATGACCAGCAGGATGAAAACAGAGAGGCTTAGAGAGACTTACATCAACTGATGCTGAGTGAAACGAGCAAAACCAAGAGATCATTATACACTTCAACAACAACATTGTATGAAGATATATTCTGATGAAAGTGGATATCTTTGGCAATGAGAAGATCCAATTCAGTTCCAATTGATCAGTGATGAATAGAACCAGCTACATCAGAGAAAGAACAGTAGGAAATGAATGTGGACTGCTTGCACTTTTGTTTTTCTTCCCAGTTTATTTTTACCTTTCTAAATCCGATTTTTCTTGTGCAACAAGAGAACTGTATAAATATGTACATATATATTGTATTTAAGATATACTTTAACATGTTTAATACATATGAGACTGAGACAGAAGTGATTGCAAGGGACAGTGTGGAAAAATTACCCATGCATATATTCTGTCAATAAATAGCTATAATTTTAAAAATAGTTGATGTTCAGAGGAAGCAATACAAAGCATTCTCAAGATGTCTCTAGAATTTTGGAATCAATTATGTGATTTGGGAGACACTGGCAAAGGACCACCCTGCATGGCGTACCAGCCTCTCTGTTTTCATCCTGCTGGTCATTTCTTCAGAACAATAATATTCCATAACATTCATATACCACAATTTACCAACCATTCTCCAATTGATGGGTATCCATTTATTTTCTTACTTATCTAAAAATTTCTCCTGTTATTGTGGCTATTTTTTCCCCAAAATCAAGCTTTCTCTCTCAAATACAATAAATACACAGTGAAAATCACTTTTAAAGCCCTCAATGCTAGAGGATACTTAATTAATACAATACTTCTTTTTATCCTTTTAGTCCACTAGGAAAACCAATTGTAAATCCCTCAATGACTATGAATGCTTAATGAATCTTAATTTTTTTAACTTTGAGATAATCATTTCTTCAGTGCTTTATTTCATTTACCAAAGCAGCCTAGCATGACACCAAATAAAGCCCTCTGAACTTCTCTATATCTCCTTCCTATGCTTGTCATTACATCTGTTATGCAACTCTTTTTTGTTTCCTCCAGCTATTGTATTAATGCCCTTTTAGGACATCAATTATCTGCATATTTGCAGATAATGTTATTATGTGTTTTATATATATATGTATATATATATATATATATATATATATATATATATATATATATATATATATATATGTCTATGTATTTTTGTGTCTGTCTGGAGATATGTATAAATACATATTTATTTATTTATATTTATATGTGTGTGTGTGTGTGTGTGTGAGAGAGAGAGAGAGAGAGAGAGAGAGAGAGAGAGAGAGAGAGAGAGAGAGAGAGAGAGAGAGAGACATAAACAACCAAAACACAATCCATGTTCAATGGATTTTGGGGGTAGGTATAGTAACTGAAGTGCCCTCTTTCACATGTGTGTTTCTACTCAAAATTCAAAGCACTCTGTGGGTCGATATACATTCTAAATAAACCATGACTACAGCATTCCAATCAATGTATTTATACCTTAGTTCAGAAGAAAAAATATCTAATCAAGCAGTATAGCAAAAAAAGTGGCAAGAAAAACTCTCTACCATACAAAAATGAGATACAGTCTCCCAAAAATTATTAAACCACAGCACATGTGTGAACATACACACATACACACACACACACTAAGGAATACAAGGAGGAAACTCAGCAAGGAGCATTTATGGCATATACCTCCATTGCTGCTTATGTCTCTGGTAATGTCACATACTAATGTATGTAATCTCCATGTAAGTCTTGTAAGTCTACAAGACTCCTCTGGTCACTGAGCTATCATCTTCTGGTCTTCACCTCTTCAGGGTCATCTTTAGAAATGTAGATATAAAGCCTCTTCTTAACAAGACTAACAGATCTTTTAGCCCAGCGTCAATGCTGTGAATCACTCCTAGCAAAGGCCAGACAACAAAAGCTGGAAAGCATATTTCCAGGCTAAAATTAAGTCAATTTTTTTTGCTTCCTGCACTGAAGTTGGAGTTAAAGTCCAGGGTCTCAGACAATTATCTGAAGTTTAGAAAACTATTTGTTATTTCCATTTAACTTCTATACCTCATCGTAGAGACTCTTCCTACCAAACAGCCACATAAGAACTGAGAAAATTCTGGAGCTATAAAATTATCTTCCTTCTTGAGCTCCCCACCATGTTATGCAAATGAAGTTAAACTAAAACAAAATCTAGGTTAAAAGGACCAGAGCATCCCCCTCCAAACTCTGGGGTCATATTCTTGCTTTAACAAAGCAAATTTTACCACAATAAAAATCCTTGCTTTTATGACATACAAAGGCCAAAGTAAAATCTTGTTCTTCCCAACATGAATATGTTAGAAACATTTCAATACCTCAATAGATATGTGATGCTTGTTTCATGGATGCAACTTACAACCCCCACATCTGCCTATCTCCTGCAAATCTCATTCATGTTCTCTCATAAATCCACCACACAAAGTCAGTCACTCAATATGCTGGGAATCTTGCTCTAGTCCTCCTCATCTGGTTTGTTATTAATGGAGCATGTGACTGTCCAGTTACTCCTTCTCACTATGTGACTGATGCATTAATTTTTCTGTTTCTATATTTTTCTTTGGTTATACATTAGAAATGAAAAATGTATAAAACTAAAATGTAAATAAGGTTTAATAAATTCATTTCTAATCTTCACTCCTGGCTTTCTTTTCCTCTTACTTTTCCTTCTCTGAGATTTTGTTTTAAAAGTCTGAGCCCAAAATTTGGATCCTATCAATCAAATAAGCAACAAGTATCTATTAAGCATCTACTTTGTACCAGGCACTGTACTATGAGCTGAAGATGCAGACCAAAAAATGAATACTCTTAGCAGACCATTAGATTGTAGATTGTGATTGTTTCTCTTTCATTCTCAAAGAGGACCATGACATCATGAGGAGATGCCATAACTTGCAAGTAAATTGGATTTAAGTACAGGAGCAAGGTCACCTGCCTCACTTTCTCCTCCAGAGCTATCTGGGTCCAGTAGCAAGATATAGATCAAGACAACAGCAAATGGCTCTGGATGCAATGGGAGACCTTGGCCTTTTGAAGTTAAGATCTTTTTAACTCAGTTTGACTGACGCTGCATCTATTCAGTGATTAAGACTAGATAGCAATTAAGATAAAGGACCTCTTCTTTCACTAGAATTGTAAGATGTGCCATGAGTTTCATAGTCTTAACGTTTGTATTCATTTCTTAACCTTGTGTTTAGAAAGAACAGAAAGATATGAATAGAGTTAATCATAAAAACTCAAAACAATAGAAATTTGCAATGATTTAAAAATTACTTTAACCACTTCTGTGTTAATAATAACCATAGATAACATTTATGTTGCCCTTTTTAACTAAAAAGAATTAAAATAGTCATGTTCTCTTTTGATCCAACAAATATAAAAGAAGTGAGCAAGAATTACAATCCTCACCTTACAGAAAATAATATTAAGATTATTGTAAGGAAATCAAGCTAAGAAAGTACAAAAGTTGCAAATTAGTCAGCACTTTTAAATCCCTATAAAGCAACTGGTTCACAAAATCAAAGAATTTCAGAGTTGGAAAGGAACTCAGAGGCCATTAATGCCAACTCCATGACTCTGAATAAGAATCCTTTTATAGTTAGAGATTCTTAACTTTTTTTTTGTATGTGTCCTAGATCCCATATGTGCCCCAACTGTGTACTGAGCAAGGAATTAGTTCTTGAAATGTAGATGTGTCATTCTAATCCCAGGTGCAGAGTGGTAGCTCATTTCTAGCTGTTAGCCTTATATCTAAATAATAATATAATAGTATAATAGTCATGGAAGGAGTCCCAAGCCAAAGGAAATCCAAAAAGTCAGTTTCTCCAAACCTGCAAAACTTCTAAGCAAGTTAACCATGACTAAATCCATCAGCAGTCTTACTAAAATCAACCACACACAAGCCAATAGATCCAAATCTGTTTTGGGAACCTGCAGAGCAAGACTAGGAGAGTGGTGTGTAGACCTCCCTAGAGGTCACACCACTATGGAAATATTAAAAGTTTAAAGGTCCCCATACTGTTAAAGCAACAGGTAAATCAAAAGGACAGAGACTAAGGCCACAAGTACTCCAAACCCCCAAAAAGGCACAGAACTCAGCACTAACATAAAGTCCAAAGTCAAGAAGAAGTCTGGAAGAATATCAGACAAAAAAAGAAACCCACCATATTAGATCTATTGATGTGGTGCAGCCCTTAGGAATATTATAGTAATAACCCCCCAGGATACTCAGCCTTGGAAATGATGTGGTCACCTTAGGAATGTAGTTATTTGGGAATGAAAAGGCATAGTTTTGGAGAATGTATGTGAAAGGAAGGAATTTAAGCCTGATATCTTTACTTCACCAAGCTATCTTTCAAGGATGTCTGGTTTGTCATCCAAAAGTCTGGGCTGCTGTTTTGCACCTAGATTCAAACAAGGAGCACTTCTTAATTTCATGAAAGAAAAAAGGGGGTTGTTGTTAGTCGAATTACCAAACTTCCCACCAATTGTGTGAACTCCAATCCCATGATGTCATTTACCTTTCTCAGTTCTTTGTTCTGTATTCCCCAAATTCCTATAAATTTAACTGATTATTCCCTCTTCTTTGCTATCTTCATCTATTGTAATTTAATCTGTGTTAATTAACCTTACAATTATTTTTTTAAAAATTGGAAATGGTCTAAGCCTTCAAAATCTTTTGAGATACTTACATCACAAGTCCTGAATCCCTATAGTACCATAGTGACAAGGAAATTAAGATGCAAACAGAAGAGAATGACTTGAAAAATCTACAAGTAAAGTCTCAGAAATATGGAATTAAAGAAAAAAAAATTTCTTTTGAAAGTTCATGACTCCCAACATTGCTTATTGCTCATTCTAATCTGGATAGCTTGAATTATTGGGAAGTTTTTCAAACCTAAACCTGCATCTTGGCAACTTCCATTCAACATTTCTAATTCTGCCCTCTGGAGTTGGTCTAGCACTCCTACAAAGCAGACTTCAGACCATTAGGTCAATGAGCAAAGAAAAGACCATTTCCCCATAACTAACTGATATAACCTCTGGTATTCAGAAAAATTTGTCTCAGAGTTCCTCTTGTTCTCTTGCCCCTTTTATATATCTTTCAGTAATTTTGGAATTCTCATTAACTGTATTAATTAATTTTGGAATTCTCATTAACTGTATTTTCCAATATTCTCCATACCTAAAAGGCATATTTCTTGGTGTTTATAACCCTTAGCCTAACTTTAACTAACTCCATTGGGTATTCCACATTTAGTCTTTCCTCCAATCATGTCTAACCTTCACTGACTATCTTCCATGACTGGAATTTTCTCCTTCCTCATCTCTGCCAACTGATCTCCCTGGGTTCTTTCAAGTCCTTGATTAAATCCCACCTCCTACAAAAATCCTTTTTTGAACCTTCTTAATATGTATATGTGCAGGCACACACACATGTTGCTTTTAATTAGCTGTTTGCATGCTGTCCCCATCATTAGACTGTGAGCAAAGGCTATTTTTTTACTTTCTATATATGCCCAGAATATAGCACAATTTATGGACCATAGTATTACTTCTGTTTAATAAATATTTACTGACTACAGACTGATTATTAATTTCTTCTCAGCTAGTTTGAAATGCCATTAACAAACCTGAATAGACCAGGATTCAAACTGTATGTCTTCTGATAATTCAATTATTTTTCTTTCAACTATCACACTCTACCCATTTATTTAAATTATTTATTTTAATTCAATAAAAATCCTTAATTGAACTAAATAGTCCAGGGCTTTTTCTACTAAAACACACAGCCATTCTAATTTATTAATGAAAACCTTTAATTTTTGCCCTTCACTGGATGCCAAAACCTTCCAATCCAGTGAAAACTCCCAGCATTTGAGCCTCCATATGCCTAATGATATCATTCTGTTGATCTACCATGGTCCTTTCTTCTCATATCTAGTCTGATCCTCTCACCAATACAATCATTACTTCAGGTTAGAATAGAAAGTCAGAAGATATTACCTCCAGAAGAATACTTATAAATTGCATATGCTAATTGGTAGGGGAGAGATATATCTTATATGTACAAAAAACAGGCATCTATTTTCATGCATGATCTTAAAGTTATACAATCAAAAGTCAACCATAAAGATTCATTCTTTTGTTCTTTAGTAAATCTTTGTGCCCTAATAACTTGAATATGACCTTAGTATTAATATGATTATACAAACTACCTTTATGTATATAAATTATCTGATAAGATTTATCAAATCACTTCCAATAAGACAACTAGAAGAGAATAAGTTTTTATGGGAGGTAAGGTAGGGGAGGCTAGAGAAAACAGGAAGTCATTATGATGGGGTTCTAATGGCAGAGAGTTGTGGAAATCCCCTTTTGGTTTGGTTGGAAGTTTTAGGTGGCAAAAATGGAAGTTTATTATTGGATGAGAAGTCAGCTTTGCTAGAAAAACTGACTTCTTTAGTGGCAAAGTCCTATTCGAGAAATGGAGACTGGCACTGAGAAGAGAATGCCTTCTCAGCTGGCAGGGTCCTTGTAGCTATGTCAAAGAGGCAGAGCATGCTACTTTTGACCTTCTTCAAAGAAGTTCGTAAACAGAAACCTATTTTATTAGCAGATCTTGGTGGAGGGCCGGGGGCAGTTTGAACTGATCAGATCTGCATCTCCCAATGAAATTGCTTTGAAGGTTTTTTTCAGACTGAATTTGAATGGAGATCTGGCTATCCATGGAGGTGATTTGCCTTAGAAAAGGCCCAGACAGGAGGATATGCTTTCATAGACTCTCTGGAGTATGGGGGAGTCAGGAATAAAAAGGGGCAGATTTCAGAGTGTTAATCTTATAGATCAAAAGGGAACACAGTTTCACACCCCCAGTAATTGGAGTATCTAGAAGAGAATGGTGGCACCAACAAAGGGATGAAAGGTACTCAAAGGAAAGATGAAACATTTTTATTTCCTAGGGCCAGGCTTGGTATTAAAAAACCCTTGATAGAGAGGAGGGCATAAGTTCATCCCAAATAATAATGAATATAGAAAAATATTAAAAGACTTCTATAAAATGAGAGAATAAAGGAAGGAGAAACAGAAATATATATACATAATGACAATGATGTAAATGGAATATTTGGGTTTTTTTTAATTCCATGTATTATGATGACCAAGAAGACTGGCTCTAGAGAAGAGAGAATGCACCTTCCTCTTTCCATGCAAAAGTGGGGAATTGTGAGTGTCAAATATTGCACATACATCAAACTCTGTAAAAGTATAGGAGTTGATTTTACTGAATTACTTTTTTCCTCTTTCTGTTTTTATTTTTTTTTACAATTGGTGGTGCAGTAAAAACTCATAATCACTTTACAATTTTAGAAGATATAGAGAGACAGAGACAAAGAGAGGGAAGAAGGAAGACCCAAGGGCAGTTAATCAAGATTGAATACAAAAGAGGGGGATGAGTGCCTCAAGAGATAACATGTTTCCCCTCTTTGGAGCATATAAGTGGAGGTTGGATGGACTGATGGTCAATAAGGGAATTTTTGTTAAAGTACAGACAGTACTAGATTACCCTTTTTGAGATCTCTTTCTATTTTAATATACTATAATTTGGTGATTCTCAGAATAAAGTCAAGCTTAAAGTTAGGGACATGTGACACAGTAATTTCAGATACACATTCTCCTTCCTTTGATTTCCTTACAAAATGTCTTTCATACTTTGTAATTCCATAAAAGCCTTTTTAGTACCAAGAAGGCAAAAATCAGTAATAAATTTATTCAGTGATATACTAACACTGTGTGTTTAAAAATCTAATTGATGATAAATGGTCAAAGTGATGTGGGTTAAGATTCCTTTCTAATTCCCAGACCCCATGAATTCCAATGGGAGATATCAGGGCTCTCCCAGTCCCCATCAAATCTGAGCTAACTTGGACTGTCCCAGCCCCTATTCTAATGATCTGCTCAGGTTTCCCAACCCCCACCCCACGCACAAACAGTTCCTTATCTAAAAACGCATTGAATTCTATTCAAATTCTAACCCTGGCTGAAATCCAGCCTGGAGCCAACCTGGGACTCCACCCACAGGCTCCTTCAGATAAAAAGGGAACCCTGGAGTACACTCTTTGCAGGAGTACCAAACATGGCATCCTTACGCCGGCCATGTCAAGGGTTCCTGCCCACCCAGTGCCAGCCCTGGCCCTGGTGTCTTTCTACCTTCTAACCATACTTCCAAACTCCGCAATAAACCTTTTTTTATTAATCTAGGTTTTGGGGTCTGTAAATTCCTTTACAGAGGACTCTTGCACCGCTACTAGACCTCATTTAACTTTGTATCCTTGCACCAAATCCAAAGGGGTTGAAGGAGAACTCTATTTGACTCCCTGTACCCCAAACCTGCCACTAGACCTCAGTTAAAACTAATTTCATTTAGATACTCCTTATCTAATTCTCATCAAAAAGATATGAATGAACAGACAATTTTCAGATGATGATATTGAAACTATTTCTACTCATATGAAAGAGTGTTCCAAATCACTATTGATCAGAGAAATGCAAATTAAGACAACTCTGAGATAACACCACTCCGGTCAGATTGGCTAAGGAAAAGATAATGACGAATTTTGGAGGGGATGTGGGAAAACTGGGATACTGATGCATTGTTGGTAGAGTTGTGAACGAATCCAACCATTCTGGAGAGCAATTTGGAACTATGCCCAAAAAGTTATCAAATTGTGCATACCCTTTGACCCAGCAGTGCCACTACTGAGTTTATATCCCAAAGAGATATTAAAGAAAGGAAAAGGATCCACATGTGCAAAAATGTTTGTGGCAGCCCTCTTTGTAGTGGCTAGAAATTGGACATTGAATGGATGTCCATCAATTGGAGAATGGTTGGGTAAATTATGGTATATGAATGTTATGTAATATTATTGTTCTGTAAGAAATGACCAGCAGGATGATTTTAGAAAGGCCTGGAGAGATTTACATGAACTGAGGCTGAGTGAAATGAGCAGGACCAGGAAATCACAATACACTTCAACAATAATATTGTATGAGGATATATTCTGATGGAAATGGATATCTTCAACAATGAGAAGATACAATTCAGTTCCAACTGATCACTGTTGGACAGAACCAGCTACACCCAGAGAAGAAAACTGGGAAATGAATGTGGACTACTTGCATTTCTGTTTTTCTTCCCAGGTTATTTTTACCTTCTGAATCCGATTTTTCTTGTGCAACAAAAGAATTGTACAGATGTGTACACATATATTATATTTAAGATATACTATAACATGTATGAGACTGTCTGCCATCTAGGGGAAGTAGTGAAGAGAGAGAAGAGAAAAGTTGGAACAGAAGTGATTACAAGGGATAATGTGGAAAAATTACCTATGCATATGTTCTGTCAATAAAAAGCTATAATTTAAAAAATCTAATTTGAGTTTCTTATTTTTACATCCACAAATTAACATATTCCTCTTTCTTCTCATCATCTAAGACTTAAATAATTTTTAAAGTTTTTAATGGATGATCTTTAAATTTTTTTATTCATGAAATGAAATGTGTGTGTTTTAAAAGATGTCCATCAGAATAGCTATGACTGCCTTTCTTAGAAAATAAGAAAAGAAAACTCTCACCAAAAAATTGTTCTCAGTTACCTCATTCTTTCTTGTGGACAGCAATTTGGTCTGCTCTCTGGCTTTGAAGTGATTATTTCACACAGTTCTAGTTTATACTATTGGGGCAGAGAAAAGAACATTCAGCTTCTCACATTTCCTTTCTTTTCAAATGTCAGGGTTTATCTTGCTCCTCACTGGTAATGGTAAAAATGCCACAAAGCAGAAGACTGCTAACCACCTTCTCTTAATGCCAGCCAAGATGCCCTAGGGGAAAGAAAGCTACAGAGATCTACTGAATAGCATTGTCAGCAGCATGACAAGCTGGACTTTTATCTGTGGTTTATGGAGGATAATCTTCCCAAACTGACTCTAAGAGATAAGCAACAGCCAGAGAAGAATAAAGCAAAAGCTGTCCGGTCCCAGTCCACTCTAGAAAATTGAGCCAATGGGTAGGTGATTTAGGGGAATCACCAGGGCTTCAGGTCAGAGAGGTATCTAAATTGAGGAAGAATTCAATAGAGACCATGCTGAGGCAAGCTCAGGCTCCCCAGATTTATCAAATTCAGTGGATAAGATGAGAAGCAAGATATGGAGAATGAAAAAACAATGTGTAAAAAATGAAAAAGTGAGCCCAGAGTAAGGTGGACATACTAAAAAAAAAGGAATGAGAGACATGGGTCATGTGGTAGTTTGGAAGACTTGGATTTAAATCCTCATCCAATCATTTACTAGGTATTTGACCCCAGGAAACTTTAAATCTGTGATCCCATAGGGGAGGAGAGACAGAGACAGAGAAAGACAGAGAGACAGACACAGAAATGGAGGCAGACAGAGACAGAGAGAAAAAAAAAAAAAAGACAGAGAGATTCAGAGACAGAGACAGACAGAGACAGAGATAGAGACAGAGAAAAAAAAAACAGAGACAGAGAGACAGAGACAGGGAAAAAGAGAAAAAAGTCAGAGACACAGGGAGAAAGAGAGAGAAAACTCTTATAAGCTGGTTGTGTCATGCCCTCACTTATATTCCTCATATATTGCTTGGATCTGGCCTTAATCTGTCAAATTGGTTTTCTCATGACATGGGATACTATCCTAAACCCTAAATCACTTCTTTGGGACACAAGAATGTAGCTTTTCAGGACAACACTGGTGGAAGAAGGCCTTTTTAGAGTATGTCCACATAATTGTGCCTAGAAACCTAGAATTGTGCCAGAACCTCCTGAGATGCACATTTTTGTAGGTCCTTCCCCTTCTCTTCATTGATAGATAGCCCAGCATTTCTTGACATGCCTATAGTTGCACTTTGAACAGGGCTTCCATGTTTTCTCCTTGGGTACATGTCCTGCCCAAGTAAAGGAGGCAATATTCTTTTTTTTTTTTCCCCCCTGAGGCTGGGGTTAAGTGACTTGCCCAGGGTCAAGTGTTAAGTGTCTGAGACCAGATTTGAACTCTGGTCCTCCTGAATTCAGGGCTGGTGCTCTATCCACTGCGCCACCTAGCTGCCCCAAAGAGGCAATATTCTAACATATTGCCTTTGTGAGTCTAGGATTTCCTAGATTATGTGTTCCTCTCCCTTCCCTTGTAAAGGGCTGAAACTCTGAATAGGTGCACTTGAATCAGACAACTGAGCACTTAAGGCTAATTACCTATTGGACAATAACTCTATTAGCATGTTTGGAATTTCTCTTCTAGCAGTTAATGCTAGCTCAATGCTTGGGGTTAGGAGAATTGTAGGAGGGATTAGGGGATGGAGTGAGACAAGCCAGAGTCACTTTGGAGGAGGACTAGAAGGGAAGTTGATAGAGAGCTTGTGGCAATTTCCTCCATCTCCTTCACTTCTCCCCCTAAAGACCAAGGACTTTTGTTTATCCTGACTCCGGCTGATTGTGAGGCCTCCAGGGAGCTAGCCCTGAACTTACATCCTGCCCCCCACAATAATAGGCAGAGGACAAAGGTCTATAGTTCAAGGCTGAAATGAGTCTATTGTAACTGGAACAAGTAGATATATAGAAGGAAAAGTAAAATATTTGTATAGACTGTTCATAGGTTGCATTGGCTTTGATTTGATAATTCACAGGAAAATATACACTCTGGATGCACAAGGACACCTGAGGAATCAGAACACAATTCCACATTTTGCAATAGGATGATCCTGTCAGCTTGATAAATTGGGCATGATATTCCTTGAAAAGATTCCTTGAAAAGAATCATTTCTTGGAAAACTATAAATAGTGTTGTCCAGAAATGCAGAAACAAACCTGGAAGTCCTGCCAGGAAGTGATATGAGAGACACTATAGAACAGGAAAATTTTTTGTAGGAATAAGTGGAAAGTCGTGGTGGTGACACAGCTTGGGATCATAGAGACATAGATCTCTCCTCATTCTACTTGATTCTCAGCTACCAATATGATCTTCCTAAAGGGCGGGTATGAACATGTTATTCCCTATTCAATAAACTTCCTATTACCTCCAGGAAAAAAATATAAAATCCTCTGCTTTGCTTTTAAAAGCCCTTAACAACCTGGCCCCCTCCACACACCTTGTAATCTATTTATAATGGTCTACTTTGCCTTCCTTGAACACAACACTTCGGGTGTCCATGCCTTTTCACTGGCTATCCCAGTAATGTCTCTCTCCTCACTTCTATCTCTTAGAGTCTCCAATTTTCTTCAGAATGTAACTCCAGTGTCACTTTCTACAGAAGATCTTCCCTAAAATCTCCCCAGTCCAACTGCTAAAGCCTACTCTATAAGGATCTTGTCTGTACTTCCATGTTGTCTCCCCCACTGGAATGTAAGCTCTTTGAAAGCTGGTATTGTCTATACCATTCTTTGTATCCTAAACAATTACTGTAGTACCAAGCATGTGGTAAGCTTCCAGCTTTCATCAACATACCCCCATCTAGGTATTTTCTCTCTCCTTTTTATAAAGTTTTTATTTTTATCTTTCCCAATTAGAATACAATCCCCTGGAGGGCTATTGATCTCCTTATTTTTATCTATATTGTCCATGTACTTATACTTTTTTCTATATTTCTATTTTTAGCTCCTTAGCACAGTGCCTGACATCATGTTGTTCAGCTGTGTTTGACTCTTCTTGACAGCAGCATACTATGGGATTTTTTTTTGGCAAAGTTATTGGAATGGTTTGCTATTTCCTTCTCCAGTGGATGAAAGCAAGTGGAGGTTGACTTTTATACTTGCTACTTGTTGGAACTGGGAGAAGTTCCATAACTTCCCTCAACTTTAAAATAAAGAGGTTAGACTAAATAGCCTCTGAGACCCCTTCCAGCTCTAGAAGTATTATCTTATGATCCCAGGATCCCTCCAAGCCTCAGTCAATCAACAGGCATTAACTAAATATCTAGAATGTGCCAGTCATTGTTAGGTGCTGAGGATACACAGAAAATTTAAAAAAATCACCCCTTCTAACAAGGAACTTACATTCAAACAGGGTAGAAATCAATCTTCAGCCATAAGTTGATCTTAAAGGCTTGAGAAGTACTCTCAGTGCCTGAATGTTGCTTGGGTTATAATTGCCCTGAGGGTTAGATTGGCAACATAGGAGTTGGGAGGTTAGAATTTCATAGTAGAGGGAAGAAGCATAGCGAAGGAGTGTTAAAGGGTAGATGGGAATGTGTTGGAAATAAGTTGCACAATTTATTTATCAGAGGGAAATAATATAGAACTCATCATTTTTCCTCTGCCTGGATAATCACATATTTCCTTCCAGGTCAGTCTACAACACCCTGAGAATTACATCTCAGCGCCCACTTTGGAGACTACTATTCTTTTGTATCTAGCATGGTGAATATACAAAGTATGAGGGGGAAGGGAAATGAGCTTCATTCTGCATTCAGATCAAAAACCAGTCAAAACACTTTATTGATTATATAAGCAATTTCAGGACAAGCAATTGAAGAGAGAGTTGGTTGACTAGGCAGACAGAATGTCCCCATCTTAGACAAGGAGCTCTGAACATAGCATTTTGTACTCAGCATATATAAATCAGTGACAAGTTACAAGTGGTGGGTACAATCGATATTCCATAAAAGGAAAGATCAGGACAGAGTATGCAGTTTTTAGATATATTTTTGTAACTTATCTGAACATTGGTTGTCACATAAAAAAGAAGAACAATACAATAGAAAAGTATATGCTGTGTAAGTACTTAGTCAGCAATTTGGCCTCAGAGGGCCTCCCATGATCTTTTATTTCTTATAGACATGGCATTTGTTGTAATAGAGGGAATAAAATAGTCCTAGGGTTTTGATGCTTCCACAATGGCCAGTTTTCTTCATCTTCATTCTTTTCTATTGATTACTCTTGCATGACATCAGGCAAATATAATCCAAGCCACCTTTGTTAGGTGTAATTTATCCCAGTTTATCATTGCTCTAGCACAAACAATGGTCCAGAAATGCAAATCTTGTTCTCAAACACTATTCTATTAATCAGGTGATTATTTCCCAAATCTCCTTTTCTTTTCCTTCTTTCTTCAACAGTAATAATCTTCCCTTTATTTGTCCTCACTTTCTCCCAAATTCCTCCTTCCAAAATTCAATAGTTATCTTTCTTCAAATATCCAAAGAAACTGTCTAAATTATTTTCAAATTCATTTCAGGCAGCTAGGTGGTACACTGGATAGAGGACAGGACCTGAAGTCAAAAAGTCCTGAGTTCAAGTCTAGTCTTAGGCACTTCCTGAGTTACCTAGGGAATCATTTAACTTCTGTCTGCCTCAGTTTACTAACCCACAATATGAGGATAATAGCACTCACCTCCCAGGTTTATTCTAAGAATCAAATGAAATAAAATTCCTGGCACACTGTAAGTGCTTGGTAAATATTTGTTTCCTTCTATCCTTCTTCCTCCAATTCCTTCTGCTATATGCCATTCTCCTCTGAAATCAGTTACATACATGTAAATATTGTTATATGTAATTATATATGTCATAAACATTATATATAATTGTCATGTGTAAATAGAAACAAATATTTATAAATAATTTTAATTTAGCCAAGCAATACAGTTATTCATTCCACATCATAAATTTCCCCATCATGGTTCCAACATATATCACAGGTCAATATAAGAAATTAAGTGGGAATTTTGAGGGAGTTTTGTGGAAGCCATATATACATGAAGGCCAGCAGACAACACAGAACCTATGATAAAATATTTAACTCAAATTTTACAACTAAGTTCTGTAACTACCTCATAAAAGAAAAAGGAAAAATTCAACCTTCTCTGATAATAAGGGAGAAACAAAAAAAGTTTACATAATTTTCCAGATCACAGGAAGGTACCTTTAACCTTTCCTTCTAATCTTTAATATGTGAAAAGGATAATTGTTATTAACCACTGTTTTCACATCCTCCTGATTTCTGGGCCAGTATTTGTTCTATCCACTACACCATCTAACTTCCCTTTGAACTAAGTTTTGAAGGAAGAAATAACTGAACATGAATTCCTTCTACAATAGCAGAAAACTTTTTTTTAGAACTAGTCTTTAAGAACTAGTACTAGGGCTCTGGAAGGGAAATAAAAAAAAAACTAGATGATCCTTTTCTTTCAGATGCTTTTTTACTATTGTTTGTTTTTCAGAAATTACTAAAAATCTACTGAGGTTACAAATACAAAAATAAAATTTGAAGAGTTTATATTTGTCAGGGAATATATGTAAATATATTAGAAAGTAAGGTCCTTGAGATTAGAGATACTTTTATTACTTGCATTTCTTTACTAAGCATCTAGTTCAGTATCAACCACATGGCACTTAAGAAATGATTATTGATCTTTTTGTGGTAGCTACGAATTGGAAACTGAAGGAATGCCCAGCAATTAGGGAATAACAGAACAAGTTGTAGTAGAAGATTGTAAAGGAATACTGTTTTGCTATAAGTAATGAAAGCAGGATGGTTGCAGAAAAACCTGGAAGGACTTTCATGAACTAATACAAAGTGAAGTGAGCAGAATCAGGAGAACTTTGCACAAAGTAACAACAATATTATACAATGAAGAATTTTAAACAACGTGGCTATTCATAGCAATACGATGATCTAAAACAATTCCAAAGGGCTCATGATAAAAAAAAAAAAAAACCAACAACAACAACAAACCGTTATCTGCTTACAAAAAAAATGAATGAATAAATAAATAAATAACTGATGTTATTTGAATAAATTGAAGCATACTTTTTTCATTTTCCCTTTTTTTCTCTTTTTTTTGTCTTTTTGCAAAAAACAACTAATATGGAAATATTTTACATGATTGTACATATATATATAACCTATATCAGATTGCTTACTGTCTGTAGGAGATAGGTAGAGAGAAAGAAAGAGGGATAGAATTTGGGAGTCCAAAAATTTTTAAAAGGATTAAAAAAAAGTTTTTGAGGGAATTGGAGGGAAGTAATTGGAGGGAAATAAAATGTTATTATTTTTTAAAAGAATACTTTGATATATGTGGAAATAATGTTTAGAAGAATTGCACATATGTAACCTATATTGGATTACTTATTGCCTAGGGAAGAGGGTTGGGAGGAAGGAAGGAGAAAAATTTGAAACACAAGGTTTTACAAGGGTGAATGTTGGAAACTATCTTTGCAAACTGTTTGGTCGTGTATACATATATTGTATTTAATTTATACTAACATAGTTAACATGTATTGGTCGACCTGCCATCTGGGGTGGGGGGAAAGGGAAGGAGAGGAAAAATTGGAAAAAAAAAGTTTTGGCAATTGTCAACATTGTAAAATTATCCATGCAAATATCTGGTAAATAAAAACTATTATTATTTTTAAAAAAGAAAAAGAAAACTATCTTTGCATATATTTGAAAAATAAAAAGCTATTATTATTTTTAAAAAAGAAATGCTTGCTGATTGAGTTAATAAATATATGCAAAAATGCAAGGTCACTTCCAGGGGAGGTACTAGCAGTTTGAAGGCTGGTATAAAAAGGATCAGAAAAGATCTTATGAGTACTATAGTTTGTATTTGAGCTAAGTTCTTTTGTTTTATTCTGTTTTTGCAAGGCAATTGGGGGGAAGTATTGGGGATCACATAGCTAGTTATTGTTAAGTGTCTACTGCCACATTTTAACTTACATTCTCCTGATTTCTGGGACAGTGTTCTATCCACGGCACCATCTAATTGCTCTCTGAGCTAAATTTTGAAGGAAGAAATATCTGAACACGAATTTCTTCCACAATATTTCCAACAAGTGATTATTCAGATTTTACTTGAAGACTTCCAATAGCAGAGAACCAATGTTCCAGGTACTTCCTGAAAGAAACCCCCAAATGAAAATTCCCAAGAATATCACAGCCAAAATCCAGTATTTTTCCAAAGAAAAATACTGCAAGCAGCTATAAAAAAATAATAATTTGAGCATCCAAGAGTATGATGGGATCACATAAGATTTAGCAACTACCATTAAAAGCATCAGAGAACTCTGAAAATAATATTTCAGAAGATGAAGGATATGAACTTATAATCAATAAATATTTTACCCAGCAAAATTGAATATAATACTATAGAAAGGAAACTTTTTGTAATGTTCTTGGTTTGGTTTTCTGGGGTTTTCTGAAGCAGCCTTCTTTTCAGTCAAACAATCACCACAAGAGTAGCCAGCGGTTAAAGTCCAAATCCCTTAATCTCTTTCAAAGTCTTGTCTTCTTTCCTGGGACCAGGTTAGCTTTCTTAAAAGCCTTCCAGAGTCTTGGTTTCAGTGGAGAAGCTAAGGAGGACAGCCCTGCCACCAAAGTGGTGTGAGATGGGATGAATCTGAGTCCAAGAGCTTGTGCTTCAGCCTCTAGTCCGATTGTCTTCCCTAGCTCTGAATCTGAGTTCTCTCAGTTCCCCATGAGAGATACCAGGAGCCTGACTGAAGGTGGAAATGAATCTTTCTCCTTGGCTCCTAGAGCTTGGCTTATATGCTCTACACTGAGTATAAATCAATCATTATATCACTAGGAAACCATTATTTGTTGTAAGATTATATCAATCAAACTGAATTTAGAGAACTATTAAGCATCATGCTAAACTAGATTGTCTCATCAATCCCACTTAGTACCTTGTAAGAATCCTCGTTTCAAGTTCAGAGTTCTGGCTCATAACAACTTTTGTTTTATTTTGTTTTTGTTTTTGCAAGCAATTTGAGTTAAGTGATTTCTCCAAGGTCACACAGCTATTAAGTGTTAAGTGTCAGAGGTCATTTGAACTCGGATACCCTTGACTCCCTACCCTTGACTGTGCTTTATTCACTGTTCCATCTAGCTGCCACTAGAAGTGAAATTAATGAAATAGAGAACTTCTAAGAATTGCTGATGAAAAAAACCAAAGCTGCTTAGGAATTTTGAAGTTAAAATACTGAAGTTAAAAGAAACATAAAAAGTCAAATAGGCATGAATAATGGTAAGGAGCTAAACAAGAATAGGCTTTACATTCATAACTGAAAAGATGATGTATGTGCTCCTCTGAATCCTCCTCTGAACCAATCCTCTGAACACTCTCAACCTTGGAACCCTATCATCTAGGATCATACACAGAGCACAATTAAAGAAGGTACGAGATTTCTGATGTCTTGATGATCTTAAGAAGGGAAAGGGGGTGGGGGAAGAACACATTGGGACAAAAGGAAAGAAACATTAAGGAAAATTATTTCACACAATCAGGGTGCACAAGAAATCTATACAAAGAGGAGGGAGATAAGCTTGACACTTTACATAATCAGGGTGCACAAGAAATCCATACAAAGAGGAGGGGGATAAGTTGACACTTCAAATACATTCTCACCTGAATTATTTAAAAAGAAAGAATGAATATACACACCCACTTTCAAAAACACAGATACAGAAATTTAGGTACAGAAATACATTTCACTCAATAGGAAAATAAAAAGGAAAGGGAGAAAGTAGAAGGGAAAATTGAAGGAAGAATAAATTATATAAGAGATTAGTCCTAAGCAAAACAAACTCTAAGAACATACAAAAATATGTATAGCTTTTTTTTTTGAAGTGACAAAGAATGGGAATCTGAAGATAAGCCAATAAATTGGAGAATGGATAAAAGTTATGGTATAGAAATATAATGGCATATCATTGTGCTGTGAGAACTGATGGAGATGGTTGCAGAGAAACCTGGAAAGACTCATATGAACTGATGCAGAGTGAAACTGAGCAAAATCAGAAAAACAATTTATACAGTAACAATAAGGTAGACATACAAGTTTGAAAGAATTAAAAACCTTATCAGCATAATGATCAACTACGCTTTCAGAAGACTAATGATGAACTATATTACCAACCTGTTGATAGATGAAGGATTCAGAATGTTGAACATAACAAAATTGTTTTTGGGCACAGCCATTTTCTAAATTTGATTGATCAAATGTGTTTGTAATCAGTTTTGTTTTCTTTAATTTTCAACTTGGAGGAAGTAGGGAACACAGGCAGACTTTTAATTGATTTAAAAAAATAAAATGTAATTTCAGAAAAATCTTTTCTCTAATATTTATCAGCTATGTGACTTTGGGGAACTTCTCTAAATTTCAGTTTCCCCATTTGTAAAATGTGGATAATAATAGCACCTACCTCACAAGGCTATTTTAAAGACCAAATGAAATAATGAGTATATGTAAAAGTGCTTTTCAAAACTTAAGGTGCTATATAACTATTACTTACTGATATTCCCCATAAATCCTTCCAAAAATCATCACATCCTTCAAGGAACAAATGTCACATTGATTTATAAGTTCCTGAAAGAGGTGAAAAAGTGTTGAAAGCAGAAGGAGGGGAGAGTTCATGATAGAGAAAAGTTGTATGATCCTTGGTCCTGCTTGATGGTCAAGTTATAAGTTTTTAGATCCCTGAAAACCAGCTAGTTATGAATAAACATTCATAACTCTGAGGTATTCTCAGAAAGATAAGCTCTACCCCAAGATTCTCATCTGCCCATTCCCCAAGGGAAAACTTTGCAAGCTTGGGGTAAATATTCCCCCTAATTCACTGTTTTAAGGCCTATAGGCTACACTCAACCTGGTCTGAACTATCTGCCAAAACAATTTTACCAGGGTGCAGCTGCTGTGCATGGTACAGCTTTATTTTTCCCCCCTAATTAAAGCCTTTTTATTTTCAAAATATATACATAGTTTTCAACATTCACTCTTACCAAACTTGTGTTCTAAAATTGTTTTCCTCCATTCCCCTCACCTCCTGCCCTAGACAGCAAGTAATCCAATATATGTTAAATTTGTACAATTCTTCTATACATATTTGCACAAATATTGTGCTGCCCACGAAAAATCCATCAAAAAGGGAAATATTGAGAAAGAAAACAAAATGCAAACAAACAATAACAAAAAGAGTGAAAATACTATATTGCAGTCCACACTCAGTTCCCACAGTCCTCTCTGGTTCTCTTCATCATAAGATCATTGCAACTGGCCTGAATCATCTCATTGTTGAGAAGAGCCAGGCCCATCAGAACTTGATGATCCCATAGTTTTGCTGTTGATGTGTAGAATGATCTCCTGATTCTGCTCATTTCAGTTAACATCAATTCATGTAAGTCTCTCCAGGCCTCTCTGAAATCATCCTGCTGATAGTTTCTTACAGAACAATGATATTCCATAACATTCGTATACCCTAACTTATCAGCCATTTTCCAATTGATGGGCATCCACCCAGTTTCCAGTTTCTAGCTATTACAAAAAGGGCTGCTACAAATATTTTTGTACATGTGGGTCCCTTTTCCTCCTTTAAGATCTCTTTGGGATATAAGCCCAGTAGAAACACTGCTGGATCAAAGGATATGCACAATTTGATAATTTTTTGGGCATAGTTCCAAATACATCGGCTGGATGTATTCACAACTCCACCAACAATGTATCAGTGTCCCAGTTTTCCCACATCCCCTCCAACATTCCTCATTACCTTTCCCTGTCATTCTAGCCAATCTGACAGGTATGTAGTGGTATCTCAGGGTCATCTTAATTTACATTTCTCTGATCAATAATGATTTAGAGCACCTTTTCATATAATTGGAAATGGTTTTAATTTCTTCATCTGAAATTTGTCTATTTATATTCTTTGGCCATTTATTAATTGGAGAATGGCTTGGATTATTATAAATTTGCATAAATTCTCTATATATTTTAGAAATGAAACTTCTTTTTTAAAACCCTTGAATGTAAAATTCTTTCCTCAGTTTATTGCTTCCCTTCTACTCTTATCTGCATTGGTTTTATTTGTACAAAAACTTTTCAACTTAATATAATCAAAATTATCCATTTTATATTCAATAATATACTCCAATTTTGTTTTTTTAGGGGGGGAGGGGTTTGGATACAAATTCCTTCCTTCTCCAGAAATCAGAGGAGTAAACTATCCTTTGTTCTTCTAGTTTACTTATATCACTATGTCTAAATCATGAACTCATTTTGAACTTATCTTCTTATACAGTGTTAGGTATGGGTCAATGCCCAGTTTCTGCCATACTAATTTCCAATTCTTCCAACAGTTTTTGTCAAATAGTAAGTTCTTAGTCCAAAAGCTAGGCTATTTGGGTTTGTCAAACACTAGATTACTACAGTCATTGACTATTTTGTCCTGTGAACCTAACCTTTTCCACTGATCAACTACTCTATTTCTTAGCCAGTGCCAAATGGTTTTGATGACTGCTGCTTTATAATATAGTTTTAGGTTTGGTACAGCTTGGCCACCTTCATTTGTACTTTTTTCATTAATTCTCTTGAAATTCTTGACTTTTTGCTCTTCCAGATGAAATTTTTTATTATTTTTTCTAGCTTGGTAAAATAATTTCTCAGGAGTTTGATTGGTATGGCACTGAATAAGTAGATTAATTTAGTTAGTATTATCATGTTTATTAGCTCAGCCTACCCATGAGCACTTGATATTTTTCCAATTGGTCAGCTCTGACTTTATGTGAAAAGTGTTTTGTAATTGTGTTCATATAGTTCCTGCCTTTAGGCCTTGGCAAGTAGACTCCTAAATATTTTATGTTATTTAACTTATTTTAAATGGAATTTCTTTTTTTTACAGCTTTTTATTTACACAATATATGCATGGGTAATTTTTCAGCATTGACAATTACAAAACCTTGTGTTCCAATTTTTCTCTCCTTCCTCCCAACCCCTTCCCCCACATAGCAGGTTGACCAATATATGTTAAATATATTAAAGTATAAGTTAAATGCAATATATGTATATATGTCCATAGTTATTTTGCTGTACAAAAAGAATCAGACTTTGAAATAGTGTAACAATTAACCTGTGAAGGAAATCCAAAATGCAGGCGGACAAAAATAGAGGAATTGGAAATTCTATGTAGTGGTTCATAGTCATCTCCTAGAGTTCTTTCACTGGGTTTATCTGTTTCAATTCATTACTGCTCTATTGGAACTAATTTGGTTCATTTCATTGTTGAAGAGGGCCACGTCCATCAGAATTGATCATTATATGGTATTGTTGTTGAAGTTTATAATGATCTCCTCATTTCACTCAGCATCAGTTCATGTAAGTCTCTCCAGGCCTTTCTGAAATCATCCTGTTGGTCATTTCTTACAGAACAATAATATTCCATAATATTCATATACCACAATTTATTCAGCCATTCTCCAATTGATGGGCATCCATTCAGTTTCCAGTTTCTAGCCACTACAAAGAGGGCTGCCAAAAACATTCTTGCACATACAGGTCCCTTTCCCTTTAAAATTTCTTTGGGATATAAGCCCAGTAGTAACACTGCTGGATCAAATGGTATGCAGAGTTTGATAACTTTTTGAGCATAATTCCAGATTGTTCTCCAGAATGGCTGGATATATTTACAATTCCACCAACAATGTATCAGTGTCCTAGTTTTCCCACATGCCTTCCAATATTCTGCATTATTTTTCCCTGTCATTCTAGACAGTCTGACAGGTGTATAGTGAGTTGTCTTAATTGCATTTCTTTGATTAATAATGACTTGGAGCATCTTTTCATATGGCTAGAAATAGTTTCAATTATTTCATCTGCGAATTGTCTGTTCATATCCTTTGACCATTTATCAATGGGAGAATGGCTTGATTTCTTATAAAGTCAATTCTCTATATATTTTGGAAATGAGGCCTTTATCAGAATTTTTGACTGTAAAAAGGTTTTTCCAGTTTATTGTTCCCCTTCTAATCTTGTCTGCATTAGTTTTGTTTGTACAAAAACTTTTCAATTTGATAATCAAAATTTTCTATTTTGTGATCAATAATGATTTCTTTTTCTTCTTTGGTCATAAATTCCTTCCTCTTTACCTCCTGAGAGGTGAACTATCCTATGTTCTTCTAAGTTATTTATAATCTCATTCTTTATGCCTAGGTTATGAACCCATTTTGACCTTATTTTGGTGTATGGTGTTAAGTGTGGGTCACTGCCTAGTTTCTGCCATACTAATTTCCAATGTTCCCAGCAGTTTTTGCCAAACAGTGAGTTCTTATTCCAACATCTGGGGTCTTTGGGTTTGTGAAACACTACATTATTAAAGTTATTGTTTTGTCCTTTGAACCTAACCTATTCCATTGATCAACTAGTCTATTTCTTAGCCAATACCAAATGGTTTTGGTAATCGTGGCTTTATAATATCGTTTTAGGTCTGGTACAGCTTGGCCACCTTCATTTGTTTTTTTTTTTTTTTTTTCATTAATTCTCTTGAAATTCTTGACCTTTTGTTCTTCCAGATGAATTTTTTTATTTTTTCTAGCTCTGTAAAATAATTTCTTGGGAGTTTAATTAGTATGGCACTGAATAAGTAGATTAATTTAGGTAGTATTATCATGTTTATTAGCTCAGCCTACCCATGAGCACATGATATTTTTCCAATTGATCAGCTCTGACTTTGTGAAAAGTGTTTTGTAACTATGTTCATATAGTTCCTGCCTTTAGGTCTTGGCAAGTAGACTCCCAAATATTTTATGTTATTTATCCTCATTTTAAATGTTATTTCTTTTTGCATCTCTTGCTGCTGGAGTTTGTTGGTAATATATAAAAATGCTGATGATTTCTGTGGATTTTGTACCCTGCACATATTACAGCTTCTTGAAGTCACAGGTTTAAGATGGACATCAAAAGGTGAATGAATAACCATGATAAGGAAAGAGAGGAGGAGAGGAAGGAAGGGAGAGAAGAAAGGAGGGAAGGAGAGAGGGAGGGAGGGAGGGAGGGAGGAAGGGAGGAAGGGAAGGGAGGAAGGGAAGGAAGGAAGGAAGAAAGGAAGGAAGGAAGGAAGGGAGGAAGGGAAGAAAGGAAGGAAGAAAGGAAGGAAGGAAAGAAGGGAGGAAGGGAAGGAAGGAAGGAAGGAAGGAAGGAAGGAAGGAAGGAAGGAAGGAAGGAAGGAAGGAAGGAAGGAAGGAAGGAAGGAAGGAAGGAAGGAAGGAAGGAAGGAAGGAAGGAAGGAAGGAAGGAAGGAAGGAAGGGAGGGAGGGAGGGAGGGAGGGTAAGAGCAAGGAAAGGAAGAAAAAGGGGAGGGAGGGAGGGAGGAAGGAAGGAAGGAAAGAAGGGAGGAAGGGAGGAAGGGAGAGAAGCTGAGAAAAAGAAGAGCCTCTTTTTAAAATTCATTTATCTACACAAAGACTGAGCCTCAGTGATAGAGGGGCTAGAGGTATGTGAATTGGGATTGAAAACTTTTTTCTAGATCCCTGAGGTATCCTTGCCCTTTTTTTGTTCAATTATAGCTATTCACTGACTTATTCATCCCAACTGAAAGTTAGAAATGGCTAAAAAGAGGTCACCATAACAACCTAATACTTGATCAAAGGTAGTAAACCGAGGAAACAAACTTAACAAACAAAAGTCTTTTCTGAAGGAAAAGAACATGTTGAAGGGGATGTGGGAAAACTGGGACACTAATGCAGTTGGTGGAGTTCTGAACTAGTCCAACCATTCTAGAGAACAATTTAGAACTATGCCTAAAAGGCTATAAAACTGTGACTACTACTACTAAATGTGTATCCCAAGGAGATCAAAAGGGAAAGGTCCTATTTGTACAAAAAGATTTATAGCAGCTCTTTTTGTGGCAGCAAAAATTGGAAGTTGAGGAGGCATCTACCAGCTGGGAATGGCTGAACAAATTATGGTAATGATTGTGATAGAATTATTTTTGTGCTATAAAAAATGACAAGCAGGATGATTTCAGAAACCTGTAAAGACTGACATGAACTGATACAAAGTGAAGTGAATAGAACTGGGAGAATATAGTATACAATAACAATATTGTACAATGAACTGAATGATTTAGTAATTCTCAGCAATTCTCCAAAGAATTTATTATGAAAAATGCTATCCACCTCTAGAGAGAGAACTAATAAACTCTGAATACAGATTAAACATACTTTTTTAAATTATTTTTATTGTTTTTTGTTGTTTATATTTTCTTTTACAACATGGCTAATATAGAAAAGTTTTGTATGACTTTACATGTATAATCAATATCAAATTACCTGCCTTCATAAGGAGGGGAGAGGACCAAGAAGTGGAGAATTTGGAAGTCAAAATTTTGTAAAAATTGTTTTAAAAGATTTACATGTTATTGGTCAACCTGCCATCTGGGGGGGAGGGGCGGGGAAGAAGGGGAAAAATTAGAACAAAAGGTTTGGCAATTGTCAATGTTGTAAAATTACCCATGCATATATCTGGTAAATAAAAACTATTAAATAAATAAATAAAAAGATTTAAATGTAATTAGGAAGTACATAATGAAATAAATAAAAAAAAAATTTTAAAGAGTCTTTTCTGTCATGCAACTTTCCAAAAATAAATAAATGAAAATCCAACTTTTCTCTTTTGGTTTTCTATGCCCAAAAGATTATAATGGATCCTATCTCTTGTACAACAATCAAGAAACACCAGGCAGTGTGCATAAAAATGTCCTTTTATTTAAATCACATGGACTAGAAGCACGGTTCATGACAGGTAGCAATGGGTATGATCAACTTCTCAAAAAAAAACAAAAACCACCAAACTCTAAACAGAGGAAGGAGAAAATGCTGATTTTAAAAGCAAAGATAAAAAACTAAAACATACCCATAATGAAATTGTTTAACTTAACAATGTTTTATGGTCATTTGTTATATTCTATCTAATATTTAGCAATAATTTTCAGATTTTAAGATATTACTTCCTTGTAAATTAAACTCATTTTCACTATTTTATAGCCTAATAATTTTAGATATGTATCTATCTTTCCTACTCCATGATAAACTCTTTGTTTTTAGGTTATTTCATGTTTTCATGTTTTATTCCTCATCTATTTCCTACCCCTCCATTTCACAAGTTTTTTTCAAAACACACTATTTTTCCTCTTTCTGGAAATTTGAGGCCACCTGCACCAAAGATCTCAAGTTGGGGTGGAGAGAAATTAAGTAACTTACCTAGTGTCAAATGGGTAATAAGTGGTAGAACTGAGATTTGAATTGCCACTCTCTGATTTTAAATCCATGCTGCTTCAAAAATCAAATATGTTCTCTCAGCTTTCTGTTGCATAAAGATACAAACAACAGAACTTAGCACTGTTTGGTGCATCTAAAGACATCTCTAGGTGGTGCAATGGATAGAGCACAGGCCTGTAGTCAGTTAGATCTGAATTCAAATCTAGCCTAGCTATGTGATCCTGGGCAAGTCAGGATTACCTGTTAGTCTCAGTTTCTTCATCTGTAAAATGAGCTGCGGAAGGAGGAGAAGGCAAAGCACTCTAGTTATCTTTACTAAGAAAACCCTGATTGGGATCACAAAGAGTCAGACACAAATGAAATAATAAACAACAAACTCTGCTTTTTCCCCAATGCTGATATGCTTTGGGGAATTCTCACCCAACTTCTGTGAAACTCTCCCATTATCTTCATTTTATAATTTCCCAGTGTCATTAGATACATCAGATGCATTTCAAAACTCCTAAGATCCACTTTGCTTAACAGTATTCCTATTTCTCTCAAAAGACTTTTTAAGTAAAGGACAATTCATTTATTTAAACCACTTATATTATTTTTAATCCCAGAAAAGATGAACTCTAAAATGACAAAAGGAAATCTTTTGAGAGTGACAAATGCATTATATAGAAATTAAACTATGTTTCTGTTGAAGCAAAAATTTAATATTCTTGTTTTGGACCCAAGACTGACAAAGATGAATTTATTACATTACAAGGTATTTTTGCTTAGAGAAAAATCTGAAAAAAGATAGGAATTCATCTTGCCTTTCAAAATCTCTCCCTGACACAAACCATTTCCACTAATAATTTATGTATTACTAAAATTAAAAAAAAAATTAAAGGACAAAATTCCAAAATAAGACAACATAAAGTTCAGGTCAAATATTGAAATATTTGACTTGAAATATTGCTTCATCAAAAAATAGAGGATAAATATAAGTCACTGAAAATGTCCTAGATTCCGAAGAATCATTTTCCTAAACCATTCACTCTAAGGGTAGAGATAGTGACATTAACTTGATTAAGGTGTTCCCCATCTGACTCTGAAAATATTGGAACCCTGGATTCAAGCCTGAAACATTTGTATGATATATTCCTGTTTGATAGAATGGTAACTCAACAGTGCATGCCTATATGAGGGACTAGGTTGGCATTAGAGCTTAGAACAAAAAGGAAGTTTTTCTCTTCTGTTTCAGAAAGGTTAACATGGAGTTTGAGAATCAATTAAAAGATAGACATGTAGGAGACAGCAGGCTTCTTAATTAACATGGTCATGATTTCTAGTTTATCTCCCTAGAAGCTTCAGGATATTTAACTTTGGGTGAAATTTGGCACTGTCTCTGTGTGTCTTTCTCACTGAGATCTCTCACTACCAAGGGAGAGCTCATTCATACTTTATATGTTGTCTAATATATTTTAATTTGTAAAACTTCTCTGACTCATATTTGCTCTCTGGATAAATGGATTTATTTGATATTTACTATTTATGATGTTCTTTTGTGAAACTGGCATTTGGTTGGAAATCTTTCGATAAAAGCTTGAAATACCTTCAGCTCTAAGGGATAGTAATCAGGAAAGTAGTATGAATCTAAGAATAAAAGCATGTCCCCTAAACTAGGAATATTTAGGAAATGGATATTCTCATTCAGTACTTTTTCTATAAGGAAAAGAGAGCACCCAGCTTCATGACAGCTTATCCTGTTTCCTCCAGGCAGGAATGAAAGGATTCCTTAGGAAAGGTGTAAGCAGACTCCTGAAATATCAAAGCCTCAAGAACCACATTTAGACAAACCTATACAAACATGCATAATTTTACATGGACTACATACACTCTACATTGGTCACCACCTTAATCTATTTTTCCAAATGCTTAGAGTTCCTTCTTAAATTTTTCCCCAGTTTCAAGAAAGTGGTTAAATCTTACTACTAAGAATGATGCAACAAGTTTTCAAAGCAATATATTGTTTGAGGATAGACTTTCTCATTCAGACTAAGGACTTCAGATTATTTTGTAATAGTTAGCCTAAAAAGGAAATGGGAGCAGCAGAGTATGCTTTTTGGGTTTTTTTCTTCCTCTCTCTAGCAGGCGTTCTCAAAGGCCTGCCGGCCAGATGCAGCCTCTGAGGATGTTTATGTGGCCCACGGGGTTATAACAAATGGGCTGAGGGGTGGAGACAGAGTGTGAGTTTTTGTTTTTACTATAGTCCGGCCCTCCAACAGTCTGAGGGACAGTGAACTAGTCCCCTATTTAAAAAGTTTGAGGACCGGGGGCAGCTAGAGCTCCAGTCTTGAATTTAGTAGGACCCAAGTTCAAATCTGGTCTCAGACACTTAACACTTTCCTAGCTGTGTGACCCTGGGCAAGTCACTGAGCCCCAGCCTCAGGAAAAAAAAAAAAAAAAAAGTTTGAGGACCACTTCGAGATACTGGATCACATCGACTGGTTTTGACTAGCTTGTCCATTTTTATTTCCTAAGCTTTCTGATTACTATAAATTGTAATGTCAATCTAGTTGGTGTCAAATGATGGGATTACTGACAGAATTTTAACAAGCAATCCTTTGAGGATTACCAAATGAAGATGTTACTGTGCTGATACCTAACAGATGCCACAAGTACTTACTTACCTCAATTCATACTTACTTTGCTTTTCCCTCTCCACATGGCTCATACTATCAACAAGCAACAATGGAACAAGACAGACAGCCTCATTTACATATTTTTTTATTTGTTTGGCTCACCTTCAATTATTTCTCCAGTTTCTAATTTCAATTAAATGAGAGTCAATGATCAGGAATCCCAGAATTCTCCCTATGATTCCAAATTAGTCTCAGCAGCACCAGTTAGAACTGAACTTTTCAGTGTCCTCCATAAGTCAATTGTAAAATTTCATATCTTTGCACTCAAAATAAAACTCAAAAGTCTTGGAGAACCTACCAGGAGCAGAGACTTTGATAGCAGAAGAAATAGTGTCAGGATGCTCTAGGTTCTTTCCTCTGCATACTGCCAACCAAAAACTCTGTTCATGACTTGGGGTTTGTGAGTCAACTTTCTGGTCCATACAATTAAAAGAATTTAAGAAAAAAAATGGATCCTGTTGTGAATATTATTTATTTTCTAGCATCTGAATCCTGCCTTAGAGAGAAATATCAAGGTTCAACTGCTTCTCAATCCAGGCAGAAATTCTGAGAACCTTTTATTTAACTGCTAGTAGAGGGTAGGGCTAACAGTCTCTCTCTCAATTAAAAACAACAACAAACCCACAACAAAAAAGCTTTCTGTCAGTATATTTTTATACTTTGGGAATGCAATATGAGTATCATGAGGAATGGTAAAATATAGCTATGTGGACATTTTTGTAGTTCGGTATAAAGATGTAAATCTTTCAAAAACAATTATGTATTGAGAATGTAATTTTAAACAATAACCCCTAAAGAGACAAATACAAAAGCATTCATGTATACAGGATGGAAGGAGAATACAAATCATAAGCCCCTTCCAAACCCAAACAGAAAGACTAGAGGAAAGAGCCATATCTAATCCTGGCTGGAAGCCAGATCCAGAGTGAACAATGTGGCCTCCAGTCTCAAGAAAAGACAATAAAGAGAATAGAAAAGTGATGTGGCTTCTGGCAGGGATTCAAAAGAGAAAGGGGTAACTTGGCTTTTAATCTGGCTGCAAGAAAACAGAGGAAGGAAATTCTATATTCATCTTCTCTTGATTTTAACCCTTTTGTTTCACATTTCAGCCTGCTCCTCTGCTCATCCCTATGGTTAAAAATGAAACCACAGCATGTTCTTCACTATATGTTGTACAAAGTTCATTGCATGAGAGTGGTCATTCATCCATTTAAATAATATGTCAGTCAATAAGCAATTATTAAGCACTTACTTTGTAGTAGACATTGTGCTAAAATTAGGGATGTATCAAAATTAAAATACAGTTTCTGTTCTCAAGGAGTTTCTAATCTAATAGGGAAGACAATGTAAAAATAAGATATAAACATGATAAATTGGACATAATCCTCAGAGGAAAACCACAAGCATTAAGAGGATGGAGAAATGTTTCCCTTAGAAGTAGGATTTTAGCTCAGATTTACAGGAAATCAGAAGAGCTAAGAGGGCATAAGGTGGGAGAGAGTAAAGCAATTTATAATCTTAAAACATCATATAAATTATACCAGCTTTCTAAAAAGTAACAGGTCATGTATGTGCAAGAATGTTTGTGGCAGCCCTCTTTGTAGTGGCCAGAAACTGGAAACTACGTGGATGCCCATCAATTGGAGAATGGCTGAATAAACTGTGGTATATGAATATTATGGAATATTATTGTTCTGTAAGAAATGACTAACAGGATGATTTCCAAAAGGCCTGGAGAGACTTTCATTAACTGATGTTGAGTGAAATGAGGACCAGGATATTTTTGTATACTTCAACAACAATACTATATGATGATTAATTCTGATTGATGTGGCCATTTTCAACAATGAGATGAACCAAATCAGTTCCAATAGAGCAATAAGGAACTGAATCAGCTACACCCAGCAAAAGAACTCTAGGAGATGATTATGAACCACTACACAGAATTCCCAATCCCTCTATTTTTGTCCGCCTGAATTTTGGATTTCCTTCACAGGCTAATTGTACACTATTTCAAAGTCTGATTCTTTTTGTACAGAAAAACAACTGTTTGGACATGTATACATATATTGTATTTAATTTATACTTTAACATATTTAATATGTATTGGTCAACCTGTCATCTGGGGAGGGGGGGAGGAAGGGGAAAAATTGGAACAAAAGGTTTGGCAATTGTCAATGTTGTAAAATTACCCATGCATATATCTGGTAAATAAAAACTATTAAAATAATAATTAAAAAAAAAAAAAAGAAAAAGAAAGAAAAGACTTTCCAAACTAAAAAAATAAAATAAAATAAAGTAACACGTCAGTTTTGGATCAAGAAGACCCTATCCTTTTAGCAAGAAAAAAAACAAAACTGATCTATTGGATCAGAAACCCCAACATTCTTATCATGATTAAGAATGATTTCATCAGGACCAATTAGTCATCCTCGATAGTTCCCTCCCAGGACTGTAGCATAACTTGAAATTCTTGCAAATGATGTAGGAGGCATTCCAAGGTATAAACATCATTTCTTTAGGTGTCAAAAACAACAGAGTCAGAATGTTTAGGTTTGCAATTCTGTGTACCACCACCCAAGAATCCTAGCCCTCAATTCAGTCATATGATCCATCAATGACTCCTTTTCAAAGTCCAATTGTTCTGGCTGGAGTTTGTGGAGAAAGAATGCATTATTATAGCCTATTTTAAATAATTCGAAGGAGCTCTCAATTAACAAGACAATATTACCAAGGACAGATAAGCAGGCAAACTCCTATTAGGACTCCTTACCACAGAGGCTAGTGGACTCACACTTGGTTAATCAGCCAATGTTCAAAGACTTTAACAAAGTAACTCAAGAGTATAGAAGTATCTTATTATGTGGTTCTAATAATTCATTCTAGTGAACATTAAATCTGAAATAAACAAACATCATTACATGCATATCCCATTAACTAGGAGAGATAAAAGCTTATGAAATTCACAGACAACACAGATCAGAAGCAGCCAAGTGGTACAGTGAACAGAGCATTGAATCTTGAGTCAGGAAGACCTGAATTTAATTTTAGCCTCAGACACCTATTAGTTCTGTGATCCTGGACACTCACTTAACCTCTGTGGGGATAATAACAGCACCTACTTCCCAGAATTATAGTGAGGATAAAAAGGAAAAAATAACTGTAAAGTATTTTGCAAACCAATGCTATCATTATTATTACAAAGCTAAAAAAAAAAAAAAAAATAGCACTTCACAACAGTTTGAATGTGTGGGATGAGCAAGTGGGGTCAAAAATGACCCTCAATATGGAGACAAAAGAAATGAAACTCAAAATTTTTTTAAAATGTTAAAAAATGAAATTTTAAAAATATTTTTAAAAGAATGTAAAAAAGAGAGTTTCTATATATTTTCCAAAAGACAAATCATCAAAAAGTTATAAAATGGAGAAATGAAAACTACAAATAACATGGGAATATTGTTTAAAAATCACTAGTTTATCCAAAACTTCAAATTCAAACAATTCTGAGGTTTTGCCTGTTATCCACCAAATCTATATTAATGAGGCTTTTCAAGACATACTAATTTCTTTTACATGGAGCTGCTATTATAAATGTTCTAGAACAGGTTTTAAACTTTTTCCACTCACAATCTCTTTTCACCCAACAAATTTTTACATAACCCCAGCTATGTAGGTATATAAAAAGTATACAAATCAAACATTTACTGATAATAAATAATAATTCTGAGACCCCAACATTCAGTTACAAGACCCCATATGGGCTCATGACCCATAGTTTAACATATTGTCTAGAATATTTGGAATTTTATAAGTTACCAAATTGTTCCTAATCTTTGACTTTATATCCTACTGTTGATTCATATACCTTAAAAAGGTTAAACACAGTAGGCCCATATGTACACAAATGACAATAGTAGCATTATTTGCAAAAATAAATGAAATTTTGAAAATATACTCCCAACAATTAGAAAATGGCTGAAAAAAGTGCTATATTAATATTTAGCTCCATAAAGCCCCAGTCCACTGTGTTCTCTTCCAATTTAACCACCATTTAACCAATTAACATAAATGGGATTTTATAAAGCAATATATTCTCTAAAGCTATAGCCAAAACATTAGTTGATAAAGCATCTTCCCTTTCCAGCACCTGGAGTCATACTCTCCCTCATACTACGTTAGTCTAGAAAAGAACCAAACTTAAAGCAGTTTCCAGCTGGTATATAGTCTTAGAAGAAAGAAATGAAAGGAATAAGGGACTATCTTCAGAAGGAAAGGAAAAACAAAGGAAATAAACTAACTATCTCAAGAAGTGCAGTATCTGTAATTTCCACTTTTACCTCAGGGCCTATCCTCAAATACAGGGATTTCAAAAACTACAGTGATGCCCCCAAAACATGCTGAGCTCTCTTTGAATGAATCAATGAATAAATGAAAATGCATTTATTAAGTACTAACTGCGCATAAGTGCTAGAGATAGAAAGGCAAAAACAGCATCCCTCCCATCAAGGAGCTCACATTCTAACAGAGAAGAAAACATTAACTAGATTCATACAAATTTTGTATACTATAGATGAAATGAAATCTCAGAGGGGAAGTAACTGGAAGAAATTTGAAATGCCTTTTGCAGAAAATGATTCATGAGTTGAATCTTGAATAAAGCCAGAGAAGCTGAGGCTGAGATACAGGGCTAGAGCATTTTTAGGCATAGGAGATAGTGCAAAGGTCACTTTAGCAGGACCATGGAGTATCTGAGAATAAAGCCTAAGAAATTGGAAAAGTAGGAAGAGGTTAAGTTATCAAGAATTGTTAAATGACAAAAAGGTTATATTTGATTCTAGAAGCAATAGAAAGCAGACAGAATTTACTTGAATAGGGGGAAGATGAATCTGGATTTTATGAAAAAAAAAAAAAAAAAAAAAAAACTTTGGCATTCAAGTAGATGTATTGATGCATGGAGAGATGGAAGGGTCAGCAAATAGAAAGCAACTGCAAAATTCAGTGTGAGAGGTGATGAGAACCTGCACTAGGATGACAGCTCTGCGAGTAGACAAGAGGAAAAAAACTGGATAGAGATGTGGTGAAGGTAGAAATGACAAGTTTTGACATTGACTTGTTTAGAATGAGTGAAATTAATTCGAGAAAGGTAAATTCTCCTGGAGGACCAGTAGGAAACTGTCACCAGCAACTGGATACATTTGGATAATATGAACCTAAAAGATCAGAGTATGCTGAATGTGATAAGAGAATTTGGAAGTGGCAGCATGTCACAAGGTATATTCTGACTCTTCCTCCTAACCAATGAGAAGAGGGTCATGAAAGTAATCAGTACTAAAAAGAATGAAAAGGCTATCAAGAGAAAGCAATGTCTCTCATTGTGAAGTAGAAAATAATAGTGAGAAGAGACTTAAGATTAAAGTAAATTTATTATGGAGCAGGCATTCCCAAGGAGGAAAAGGAGATCTGGAGTGGGACATTGGAGTGGGGTTATGGATAGAGTACCCAGTTGAAGACAAGGACAGGGTCTAGACATAGGCAGTTAAGAGTTCAGAATCCCTGGGATGGGGAGAGTACAAAGGAGTGGGAGTGAACCAACATTTGAACAATGAATCCAAGCATAGTATTGAGTTGTGATTACTTTTTTATAGTCCTCTCTCAAAGTTCAATTCCACATTAAGTCCTGTGTCTCGAGACCTAACTCAGAGCATGAAGGAGGAGGAGATACAGAAAGTAGGTCAGGGGGCAGTAGTATCTTGCCTGCTCTGGGGGATAGGAAAGAGAAGTCTTCTCCCCAAACTAGGCTTTGGAGGTCACAGAAGTAAAAAGTGGGTGGTAGGATCCCGGTGGGAATAAAAAGAAAGTAGACATGGGTCCAGAGCTAGAGAAGGCCCCAGAGCAGTCAACAGAAGACAGTGGCAGGATCTAGGTTCCCTGTTCCTAAAGGATCAAATACAAATTCTTTTTGGCATTTGAAACTTGCCAAATTTAGTTCCATCCTATCTCAAACTAACAAGCCAAATTGGTCTTTCTTCATATCTTCTACATGACATTGCAATTTATATCATTGACATATCAACTTTATGACCTATGCAATGGCTGTCTACCATGGCTAGAATGCTTCCCTCTTTATCTCCCTTAAAACTGCATATTAACTTAGACTTAGTTACACTGTATTTTTGTAGATAGATCATTTTAGTCCAGTATAACAGTTTATGACCGCATTTATCTAGTGAGTCTGAGGCTGGATGTGATCTCATAAAAAATTTCTGATTCTATGCCCACTGTGCCATTTCACTGTCCAAGTGCTATTATCCTTCCTGTTCCAATAACTTAACGCTTCTCCTGCTCTGAAAATTGTATTTGGGCCTTCCTTAATAAAATGTAAACTCTTTGAAAGCATAGTTTAATTTTTGTCTTGGTGTACCTGGACTATAGTACCTGTAAACATATCAAATGCTTTAGTAAAAGTTTGATGGATTGCTGATAATTCCTTCAGCATGCTGTAGAATAAATACTGCTCAAATACAGATCAGATTAAGTGGCCTCTGAGATTCCCTTACAGTAGATTTTTGTATGGCTTTTTAGCCAAAATCTGAACTGAATATTTTTTAAGTATAATATGTGTATATACTTGGCAACTTTATGACCCCTACTCATTCTTTGAATCATTATATTTCAACATTAATCACATTATAAATTCAAATTATTCACATAACTGATATATAATAGTCTATGTAAGTTTGCAAAATATATCTTATTGGATTTTCTCAATAGCCCCATGAGGCAGGTACTAAAAGTATTATCATCTCTACTTTACACATAAAGAGACTCACAAAGTTTAAGTGATTTACAGACATAAGCAGTAATTGGCAAAGGCAGGGATCAAACTGAGTACTTTTTGATTATCTCTAGTTTTCCACTCTTCTATTCTGCTTTTTATATATCAATAGTTTGGCTGACAAACCCAATGTGTTTAAGAAGCTTCCAGATGCTTCCCACTGACCTTAAAGTCAATCATTTTTCTCTCTTAAAGTAGGAGTCTTACCCATTTCCTGGAGGAGTGCCTAATATGTAATTATCTTACCATACTTTTATAAAATATAATATACATAATATAATATACATTCTAAGCCTACTACTAGAGGATACCTAGTGCTAAAAAGAACTGAAATTTGCTATAAATGACATACCTATACTGTTCCTTTTTGTCCTAGATCTAGAGATTTTTGCCCAGAGGGCAAAGGCATAACTGCCAATATAACATGTGCTACAGTCTTCCATGGCTTGAAGACTTAGAAACTGAGTATGTAAATAAGAAAAGGCAAAGATGAGGAATGAGAATGATTTTGGATCAGTACTCAGGTTATCCAATATGAGACCAAGGACCATAAGCAAACCATCTACCTACAGACCTGGACTACGGAGAAGAGTAACAAAAAAGGGGATAAGATGGGAATATCAAGAAGAGACTGCACAGAATCAAACAAAGATGTTTACCTTTAGATCAAGGGAAATTATCTTAGTATAAGAAAAAGTTTCCCACAGTTTGTGTGGGAATTGAATACCCATATAGAATTGTTTTTTTATAATTCATTTTTTACTTTCCAGTTCTCTCCTTCCCTCCAGCCCCCTCCCCTAGCCATTATGAAGACAAGCAATAATGACATCAATTATACATATGAAGTCATGCAAAACATTTTCATATTAACTATGTTTGCAAAAAAAATTAAAAATGTTTTAAATCTGCACTCAGAGTTCATCAGTTTTCTCTGTGGAAATGAAGAGCATTTTCATCGTCATATTTCTTCATCCTCAGATTTGTAAGTCAAATTTGAGAGGCTGCACAAAAACTTGCTTAAAAATATGTTAGCATTTTTTTATATGACCAACAAAGCTAGAAGGAGAAGTTCCATTTAAAATAATTGTAAACAAGATAAAATACTTAGGAATCTACCTGTCAAGAGAAATCAGAAACTGTATGAAAACAATTACAAAACACTTTTTACACAAGGTCAGATCTAAACAACTGAAAAATATCAATTGCTTATGGGTAGGGTAGGCCAAGTCAATATAATAAAACTGACAATTCTGCAAAAAACTAATTTACTTATTAGGTGTATACCAATCAAACTACCAAAAAAGTCAGATACAGGTAGGGAAAAATCCTAAAAAATTTATGTGGAAAAGCAAAAGGTCAAGAATATCAAGGGAATCAATGGGGGAAAAAAAATGTGAAGAAAGGCATTCTAGCCATACTAGATCTCAAACTGTTATAAAATGATAATTATCAAAACTATCTGGTACTGGTCAAAGAAATAGAATGGTAGATCAATGAACTAGATTAGGTACAAATTACATTATAATAAATGGCAATAGTAATCTGATACATAATAAACCCAAAGATCCCATTTTTTATAACAAAAATTCACTATTTCACAAAAACTGTTAAGAAAATTGGAAATCAGTATGGCAGAAATTAAATATAGACTAACATTTCACATATATACACATATACATTGGTATACCAAGATAAGGTCAAAATGGGTACATGATTTAGCCAAAATGGGTGATATAATTAACAAATTAGGAGAACATAAAATAGTTTGTCAGACCTATGGAGAAGGAAAGAATTTATGAACAAACAAGAGGTAGAGAACACTATAATGTAAAATAGATAACTTTGATTATATAAAATTTAAAAGTTTTTATGCAAATAAAACCAATGCAATCAAAATTTTTAGGAAAGCAGAAAACAAGTGGAGGAAAAGGGGGAGGGAGAATTTTCAATAAGTATCTTTGATAAAGGCTTCATTTCTCAAATGTATAGAGAATCTAATTTATAAAAATACAAGTCATTCTTCAATTGATAAATGGTCAAAGAATATGAACAGGCAGTTTTCAGATATCAAAGCTATCATCTTTTGAAAAAAATGCTCTAAATAACTGATTATAAATGCACATTAAAACAACTTCAAGGTACCACCTTAGACCTCTCAGAAAGGCTAATATGAAAAGGAAAATGACAAAGATTGGAATAGAAGGGGGGGGGGGACTGGAACACTAATATGTTGTTGCTAGAATCATAAATTGATACAAACATCTTGGACAGCAATTTGGAACTATGCCCAAAGAGCTAGAGAACCATGCATAGCTTTTGACCTAACAATACGAGTGCAGTTCTATATCCTAAAAACATCAAAACCACGGAGAAAAGACTTATTTGTCCAAAAATATTGTATTCTAAGTTGACTAATAATTGGAAATATGAAGAGATACCTATCATTTGGGGAATGACTAAACAAGCTGTAATAGAGTTGTAATGGGTTATTGTGATATAAAAAAATGACAAAAGGATAATTTCAGAAAAACAAGGAAAGATTTATATGAACTTATAGAGAAATAAACACAATCAAAAGAATATTATGCACAGTAACAGCAATATTGCTTGAAGAATTATGACAGCTATTCTCAGCCACATGATCCAAGAAAAATCCAATGGACTAATGATGAAGCATACTATATCTGCCTCCAGAGGGGGAAAAAAAATGATTGTTTGGATACAGACTGAAACATCCTATTTTTAACTTTCATTCTTTTTTCTTTTGTGTCTTTTTGTACAAAATGACTAATATGGAAATGTTTTACTTAATTGCACATGTATAACATATATCTGACTACATACTGTCTTGGAGGGGGGAGGGAGAGAGTTTGGAACCCAAACTTTAAAAAATAAAAACAATATTTAAAAAATTTCAGCGAGGGAAATAATTTTAAAATTTAAAAAAACTTTTGAAAATTTTAAAAATGTATATATCAGTACTTTTTCCAGTCACGAATAGCTCCCATTTATCTTTGCTGCTAAATGAAAGGCAAGTCAAGTTTGCTATCAACAGGTCATCTTTACTAGGAGAAAGAAATATTAAACTAATCAAGGTAACATTTAGAGAAGGGGCTCAGCACAATTGTTTCCATTTCCCACTAGCTACATTGCTTTTAGACTTCTTGATTAACTCCCATATGCCCCCCAGAGGAAGCTTCTCTCCCCTTCCACCTATTCTGCTTTCTTTTTGTGTATTATCCTCCTTCACTTGATTATAAACTCCTTGAAGGCAGAATATTTTTCTTAGTATTCATAACCTGAATACTTAGCCAAGGTGCCAAATATGTAGTAGGCGCTTAATAAATGTTGACTACTAATATTGGCTATTATGAAATATATGTGAAATATATACGAAATACTAAGGAAATATCACCAAAAAAATTATCACCAGCTAATGAAAGCTTATAAAATATTTCTTTAAATGGGAAATTTTAAGTATAAATTAAAACATGATGCATAGTATCAGCACTATACCTGTTGACAATGGTTAAGTTCCAAGTCAAAATCTGAGCTAGATCACCTGATCCATCTCATTTTACTTCTGACTTTAGTCATAATACTTTTAAGAATTTAAGTGGAAGGGGCAGCTAGGTGGCATAGTAGATAGAGCACCAGCTCTGAAGTAAGGATGACCTACATGAGTTCAAATCTGATTTCATAAACTTAACACTTCCTAGCTGTGTGACCTGGGGCAAGTCATTTCACCCCAATTGCCTCAAGGAAAAAAAATTATGCAGAATCAAGCATTTATTAAGCACTTACACTGTATTGAACAGTATTAAACCCCAGTCCCAAGTCTTCCTAAAATTCTACTCTTTCCCATGTTTCCGTCATTCCTACTCTCCTCTCTTCCAAGTAGTAAATTCTAGTGCTTTCCTATTTCTTCCAGGATCAAATGTATAATCCTCTTAGATGTTTACAGCCTTTCATAACCTTTCCAATCTTCTTGTACCTTACTTCCCACCAGGTTGTCATTCATTGACACTGGCCCCATTACCAATGCAGACCCGAGACTGCTCCCAAATCCCAACATTTTCACTGGTTATCTCCCAGACCTGGAATTCTCTCCTCTTCTTTACTTCTGAGTAAACTCTTCCTAACTTTTTATCTTCCTTTCTGTCTTCAAGTCTCAGCTAAAACCAACTATAAAAAGCCCTTTTTGATTCCTTAGTGCTATTGCCTTCCATTGTCTCCCATTTATCTTCTATATTATTGGTACATAGTTGCTTGCATGCTCTCTTCCCTATAACATTCAGGTCTTTGAAAGCAGAACTGCTTTTTTTTCTTTTTGGGGAGAGGATCAGAGACTGGTGTTTGGCAGCTTTTGAGTTTCTCTCTCCAGCGGTTAGCACTGTATCTGACACATAGAAGGTGCTTAAATATTTGGTGACTGGCACATGAAATCCCTCTCACTTTTAATCATATGTAAAATTGGACCATAAGACTTATAAATGGGTTAGGAGTAAAAGTTCTGGTCATGATTCTACATATCTCTCTGCTAGCTCTTCTCAAAGTTAACCTAGTCATGACTAGGATGGCAGTCCTAATGATTTCAAGTGTCTTGTTGACATTAAACGTAAAGCTATGATTAAACAGCTGCAGACTCATGATGAAACGTGCTATCACCACATGCCAGAGAGAGAAGTGACTGGGGAGTTGGGGGAGAGAAGAATAAGCTAATGCAGGAATCTGTTTTTGCATGACTTTACATAGTGCAATGAGCTTCATTTTTCTTGTCTTTTCAATAAAGTTCTTTTTTAAGAAGATTAAACACCTAGAGACAGGAACTGTGCCTTCTATGTCCTTTCATAGCCTCTCCTCAGTGCCACTTCAGAGAGCATATTAAGGACAAAACAATTGATGCTATCCTGCTCAGAACTATTATACTGCTGCATTATATCTGTGAAATTAGATCATAAGGTTTTATGCTCATAATCAGTAATCATAATTTTAAAAAGTGTCAGTTGGAACAAATATCCTTCCAAGAATTTTTGGATATTTTTAAAAAAACAATAATAGCATTTATACAGTGTTTTAAAGAATGTGAAATATTATACATACTATTTATTTTTATCATCACAGCAACTCTGGGAAGAGGATATTATCCTCTTCATTATACAGATAATAAAATTAAGGCAAACAAGAAGTCAAATGACTTGCCCAAGACCATATAACTAGTAAAATGATTCTGAAGTGGAGTCTAAATTCAAATCTTCCTGACTCCATGAATAAATTAGTTCAACCATTATAGAAGACAATCTGGAATTAAACTACTTTTTAAAACATAAAAAAAAATATTAATACCCTCAAACCCAAAGGTCCTATTGCTAAGCATGTATCCCAGAGGACAAAGTTAGAAAGAACAGTTAACAGAAAGAACACATCAACATATTATAGGAGCCCTTTTGGTAAGAAAGAATTTTAAACAAAGTAGTAAATCACCCATAAAGTGATGAAATGCTAAGTAATTTGTCTTACATGAATGGAATGGATTATTACTGGGATCATAATTAATTATGATTACAGGTTAAAATTTTTATGAACTGATGCAGATGAAGTAAGCAAAACCAGGAAAATGACATAAATTACTACAATAATTAAAACTAAACATTGGGGGACAGCTAGATGGTGCAATGGATAGAACATTAGCACTGAAATCAGGAGGACCTGAATTTAAATCCAGCCTCAGACACTGAGTCACTGTGTGACCCTGGATAAGTCACTTAACCTCAATCATCCCACCAATTAATAAATAATAAATGATAAATAAAACTAAACATTGTTTATTCCTATAACTATCTTGGCAACAAAGACAGGAGAAAGTATCTCCCTTCTTTGTAGACATAAAAGACTTCAGGAAAAACACAGCTTATAATGTGGAAGTAGAAGAGAAAAATATATTAGGAAATAGAAGGGATGAAAAACAAACAAAAAATTAAATTAAAAAATTTTAAATCATGATACAGAATCACATTAAAATGTCAAGTATTTGAAGGGTTAAGAATTGGTTTAATTTCCTCAATTTACTACAGAAAATGAATCCTAAGAAAACTACATTGCTCTTCCCAAATTCATACTAGCTAGTGCCAGAAACAGGATTAGAATCCAAGATTTCTGATTTTACATGGTAGATTTTTAGCAAGCTTAATAAACTGTTAATGTTAAAGTAATGCTCATATTTTAGCTCTAATCAAAAATCTTAATTTGACTCCTATTACAATTAAGATTATTTGGGACTAAACTGTGCAATGTATAATGGTTTAGATAGTACAGCAGTTGACAGAAATTAACAGTATAATCCCTCAATTCTAAATTGGAAAAAGCATGAACAAAAAGGAAGATCAAAAAGGTATGTAGAGATTATACTATTTCATGGTGGAAGAACTAGCCACATTAATAAAATCATAGATCAAAGTACCAAACATTAAACAGAAGTGGTTTAATCTTTTCCTAAATAAGATGAGTTTTCTAGATTAAATTTGCACTAAAAAATCCATATTATATACTAGGGATCTTGCTACATCATGCTTCCTATATATTCAATAACTCATTAATACATTAAAACACATTATAAAGCAAAACAAATATGGTATGCTGAGTCAGGAATCAAGAGAACTGGATTCAAATTCTATCAAATAGTCAGAACTTGTTTCACACATTTACATCTCTAAAGTTGAGGCAGCTAGATGAATCAGTGTAAAGATTACTGGGCCTGATGACAGGAAGTCCTGAGTTCAAAAGCAACCTCAGACATTCACAAGATATGTAATCATGGACAAGTCAATGGAGAAGAAAATGGCAAAATATTCCAGGATCTTTGCCAAGAAAAACGTCAGCCAAAGAATTGGATGTGACTGAAAAACTATCAACAGATAGCTTTGCAAGTTCTTTTAAAAGTATGATAAAAATGTGTTAATAAAACACTTTAAAGGCTTACAAAGACATTTCTTTGCAGTATTCCTGAGACCACAACTGCAATTAGTAAAATGTAAATCTTAGTCTCCAGGCATCAAGCTACTGCAATTAGTAAAATGTACATCTTAGTCTCCAGGCATCAAGCTACAGCCCTCACTACTTACTGTTTTATTAGCCCATTTATATATATATGTGTGTGTGTGTGTGTGTGTTCAGGTTTGCCTTATATATGTGTGTATGTGTATGTGTGTGAGAGTGTGTGTGTGTGTGTGTGTGTGTGTGTGTGTGTGTGTGTGTGTGTGTTCAGGTTTGCCTTAGCATTGGGGGAAAAAAAAAACCACCACCTCCATTTTACTGTACCTTCAGACTCTCATCTCTCTTTTCCTAAAATCAAACTCCTTGAAACAGCAGATATGAACACAACCATAGAGATAATCTAGTCTAACTTCAATTTATTGAGGAAATTGAGGCTCTCCTAAGGTCTAATATTTTGATAATTGGGACTAAAATTTCCTTTAATCACACAATACTCCTCCCCCTGACAGCACAGAAATTTACTGATTTGGGACCCATGGGGCTGGGAGACAAAAACCTGAAGTCTTCAGGCTAATTACACATTAATGAGAACTGTTTTATAAAACAAAATTCTGTTACACCTGCAAATTAAAATTAAATTAGCTACCTTAGAAAGGCTCTTAGAGCAAAAGTTCTTAACCTAGAGCTGATGGATCTCCCTACCCCCAAAGGGATTCATAAATTTCAGGGGATGTATTAACTTTGGGGGGGGGGGGAAATCCATCTTTATTTTCACTAACATCTAACTGAACTTTATTATTTCTTATTGACAAACTTATTCTGAAAAGGGGTTCACAGGTTTCAACATATTGACAGCGATCCATAATAGTTAATATGTATATAAATGCCATAAGGCTTGCAAAGTAATTTAGAAATATTGTATCACTTTAATCTTCACAATAACACTTTCCATGACATAATAGTTAACATGTATAAAAATGCCATAAGGTTTGCAAAGTATGTTAGAAATATGGTATTTTAATCTTCAAAATAATCCTAGGAAGTAGGTGCTATTATTTTCCCCAGTTTATAGATATGGAAAGTGAGACAAAGTTTAAATGACTTGTCCATTGTCACATAGATAGGGTCTGAGGTCAGATTTTAATGACTCTAGGCCCAGCACTCTATCCACTTACCTGCTCCCAACAAAAAAGGATTAAGAACCATTGGCCTAATGAAAACATCTTTGGATATTTGGAACGGACTTTAATTTATAGGGGTCTTTTTTAAATTTAAAAAGTACTTAAAAATTCAATTACCAATCTTCTTAACCATATATTCTGAAAGAATATACTTAAGCATCTTTATAGACTTAAGTATCACTTGAGGAGACAATCAAGAGCTAAATAAATTTTTAGAAATCATCTCATCCAAACTTCTCATTTAACAGATGAAATTAAAATCCATAAAGGTGAAAACTTGCTCAAGGTCACAAAGGTAACCAAATATTTGACTCTGTCCTCAAACTCTAATAGAAATTCCACTAGTGTGTGTATGTGTATGTGTGTGTGTGTGTGTGTGTGTGTGTGTGTGTACACACAAAAGCGCATATATATATACTTGCCTACCATCTTCCCACAAAATTTTACTTCACTTACATAATTCAAATACCTCCATTATGAAAGCTTTCAGTTCCCCACGTACCTGTGACAACAAACTATTTATCCTTCCCTCCAAATCCATTTCTTATTTAGGATCATACATCGAAGAAGTGTTAGGTGTCTGAGGCTAAATTTTAACTCAGGTTCTCCTGATTAGTCAGTGCTGTATTCATGGTACCATCTAGCTGCCCATCTCCCCATCTCCCTCTCTCCCCTCCAAATCCCCCAAAATGCCTTAGGTATCTTTATTTAGTCTTGTACAGGAGTTCAATAAGTTTAGTCATATCTTCAAATTACTTTTAGAAAAATGTTACCAACTTCATACTACAAAATTCTTTATTCAAAAATATCAATTGAGAGTATGTAAATATGCATATATTAGGTCTTTCCTACGAGATTGCTTCTGCCCTAGCCACTCAGCTCCTCTCTTTTGGACAAGTATCTCTCTCATCAGAAGTGAGAACACAAGATTCTTGAGCAGGACTATACCCCTCCCAATATAAAAATACTGACTCTCTTTAGTTTTCTTGATGAATGTTCCAGTCATTGAACTGGGAAGTGTGAACATGTACCAACTCCTCTCACCAAGGCCTGGAAACCATTAGGCTGGAGTCTTTTGGAGGCATCCCTGATTAAATTCCTTCCCCTTCCTATTTTGAACAGGTCAGTTGCTTCCTTGTTAGCCATGTTACCCCTCAACGCTCCATTCAATAGCACTACCAGATAGCCTTCCCTTAAACTAGCCAAAAACAAAAACAAAAACAAAAAAACAAACAAAAAAAAACTAATGATTTTGGCAAAATCACTTTTGTTTAACTCTTCTGCAAAGCAACAGACCACAATATCCCACACACAAAAAAAAAATTAAAGGTCACTTCAATGATTAACTTATATTTGTTACTTGTATTCTAATAAATGCGCGCTCCTCCAAGATGTCTTACTTTTATCTCTCAAACCCCAAAGCACAATGCCATGTATATATTAGGCATTCAAATAATTAATTGAATAACCTTGAAAGTAACCACCAGTTACTCAGCAAAAACAAGAGTAAATATTAATTTAATTAGAACCCAAACCAGGTTCTTTCAGGACTCATAACTGACAGTTTACAACAAAAAGGACACTTATACAATACTTACATACTTGTTCAAATATTCACTCTAGAAGGGTAAACCCTCAGGGTCTTTTTTTAACATTTGTAAACAGACTTATTACTGAGATTCATCAAAAACTTGCACAAACCAGAAATTAACCTGGTTTGAGTTTTATTGACTAGACCTAGCACATGATGGGTATATATGCTAATTAAACATTTTAGATAGCATACATCCCAATTAGTACTTAACAGCAGTAGAGTTTTCATATCTATTTTTTTAAAAGTACAAATTCAACAGCATTGTTTCTCAAAAGTTTTACCATTTTTTTCCCATTAATTTTATATACTGATTTCTTTCTTTCTAATTATCAGACTTCCTCTAGAATGGTTCATGGGAACCATTCTGTTGTCATTTTCCATGATTCTAATTACTTTTTAAAAAAGAAAAAAAGAAAGAAAGAAAAGAAAAAAACCACTAGCATTTTCTAAGTAGCACTATCATACAGATATTCCCATTTCATATATTTGGTAACTTCTGATAAAACTTATTCATTCTCATTTGAAAGACCATTATAAAAAAATATAAATTATTTAACCAAATTTTCCCATGTAACCAACCCCTCCTCTTAATATACTTTGTACATTCCTTTTCCATGTATAGCTTTACACATACACTGTATATATACATACACTTTTAAAACCCTGAAAGTTGAATGTTCAAACAAAAAAAAGGAAAACGTCTATCAAGCTAGAATTTGGAAAAAATTTAAGTAATGGTTATTTGTCAACTATAGAATGAGATTAGGGAAAGGAGACATAAGTAAAAAATAAAAATAAAAATGTCAAGTATTAGAATTCCATTCTAATGGAATGTACTAATGTTATAAGATATGCATAAAATACACTAGAATGTACATGTTTAGCAAAAAATAATCTGACATTTTGATATCTAAGAAAATAAGCCAAAACTCATAAATTAAATTTACTCTAGAAGCACACAATTAAGGTACATGTTCTGTTTCATTCCTATCTTTAGCCTTTTACATCTTTCTACAAAATAAATCATTTATTAGTCTTATCCTAAGCTTACAAAATTATATGTCTAAAATTTGAGTCTATAAAAAATGATTTGGGAAATAAAATTTCAGTTTTCCTAAATGTTTACAAAGCCTTAGACTAAATTGGTATTATCATTATTGCTTGTATAGTTTAAAAATATAAACATATTTGGAACATTTATTTTCCTACTAAACCAAATTCTATGACATCAAGTCTTTACATTTTGGATTAACACAATCAGAATTGTCAACATATTGTCATACATGTGAAAATCTTTTACAACTAGTGTTTTCTAGCTGTTCCTTCTTAATTATACAGATAATATTAGTGTATTTAAGTAAAATTAAATATTCATTGGTCAATAAAATGCATAAGAAATAAGAACATTCACTTTATCAGTTTAAGTACCTTATGCCATGTTTTTCTTATGAAATTACTTGCTAGAATATACATGGGCCAAGCTAAGCTACTCTTTAAGCACATAAACTATTCTATTTTTTTAATGTCATGATGAGGCCCTGTGCCATACATATAGATGTTTGTAAGGTTGTAAATGGTTGTTCCAAAACATTGGAAAATCATATTATGTCCATGAATATAAATCTCATTAGTTCAGATCCAGTGGGCCACAGGGGGAGAGTTTAACATATGACCAATTCAGAAAGGAGAACACTGACCTAATAGGACAAGAAGAAGTTGTTTTACAATCCTTTATTAGTATATGATTACCCTTTAAGGGTTTCACTTACTAACTTTTTAAACAATCATCTAAGGCAATTTTACAGTTCACTTAAAATTTTTAAGACTATACACTCCTAGAACCTTAGCCTCTTTTCAAGAGAGACAAAGGGAAAATTGCATAAAAACTGCCCTGTTTAGATGTTATTCTATTGTAGGAGTGGCTCTACATTATCCCCCTTCTATAACCAACCAGCATGGCTTTGACTGCTACATACAGCTCAATTGTAGCATGCAAAAATGGATTCTGCTTCCTAAATTTGTTAATTGGCATGCAAGTTTCTGCAGAAATCCATAGTCCCCCAAAATTAATGACAAATATACGTTGCAGATTTAACTTAGACAACATATAACTGGAAAACCAACACTTGAACACAATTGTGGGCCTGAGAGGAAGGAACACAAGAAAACATAGTTCTAGTTTCCCAACCTCACAAGTATATAAAGACTTTAACAGCATACAGATGATTTAAAATAATACAAAGTTCCCAGAGTAAATAATTTATATTCCCACTACTATACTTTACTAGTTTCCATGTAGGGCAAGACAGTTTCTCACAGTGAAAAAGCACTTATCATACATAGGCACACTGACTGAGACTGTCCAAGTTCCATGAACACCTTAACAAAATGTTATGGCAAACCACATCAATTTCCTTTCTTCTCCAACTATTTGAAAATTAACATTTTAGAAGTAGAATATATTTTAAAATCAGTAATAATTATTTCAAAACATTTTTAACACCACATAAGTAGTGGTGCCTATGTGTGTGTAACATTATAATTATAATTTATTTCTTGTGAATCATTTTATAATTAAAGGGTTAGAAGTATATTAAAATAGATCAATTTAACCAAAGTATCTTTTACACTGATGAACTACATAATCTGATAAAGAACAGTAACATAGTGCTATAAACTCTGTTAACTTCAATCATTTCAACAAACTAAACAGAAAAACACCAAGGCTGCTAATATGAAAACCATTATTAAATAGGATGAAAATATGATCTGGAAATGTTTTGGATGTGGTATGGTTGAAATTCATTCTCATACCATAAGCAGTCAGGGCTGACAGTATAGTCAAAAGAAGAGACATGCTTATATACTTCCATGTAACTGAGTATTTTAGTGGGAACAACCTGTTTTACAGAAAAATGTTAGAGGAAACAAAAAAAAAGATGTTTAAAAAAAATTAAAGTAGCGTGTGAAAACAACAGTATAAGAGACAGGTGTTGAAAATTCTGGTGTGATTAAAAATTGTGAGGTTTTAAAAACACAATACAAGGGATTTCTATTCTCTCAGGATAAAATCAATTATATAATTGCTCCTGTGCAATTATAACCAAAGGCCTAATTAACTAGCATACAAAAATAGGGGAACAAATAGAGAGATCAACAGGATACAATAATTCTGATTTTAGCTACTTCGGCAAATTATTGTACATATAATACAGCAATATCATAGAAATGGCACAGTCTCTGAGGATACTTTCCACATTTTATTTACATTTTAAGACTAACTTTTATCTCAGAATCACATATCCATACACCTATTTCCTTTGTTTTTTCACTTAAAACTTAAATTCATGGTTTATCATAACAAAGACTGTAAACAAGTATTTACCATGTCTGTTACATGTAACACACAGGAGCTGCTTTAAAACAGAAATCCATCTCCCTCCCTTAATCCCTCCCCCCGTTTTATAAATACAGGTATCAAAACAATCCTGAACATACTCTTTGTTACTACTAGTAGTCGGTACCCACACCTCTTCAAAAATTAAACAAAATTAGCAACAGTATTTATTGTACCTGCTACTTTAAACAATTTAAATTGCAGCTCTTTCACTAAGCAAGATGGATCAAGCATGCCATTTATAATTTTCCTTCTTGAGAAATTAGATTTCTGAAACATACATTACTCCACAGCAATCTGACACTTCTTGCCATGCTTTCATCTTGTAAAACCTGAATTCCATTTGGAGTACTCCAGGTTTATGCTTAAATGATAGTGCCTTGATAAGAGAAAAAAAAAAAAAAATTGTGCTGCATTTTTCTTCCCATTGTGCCTGAAAACATAATGGGTGTACATATATTAAATATATTCTTACAAATGTCCAGGTCATGTATACCAGCTGGAATTCTTTTAATGTGTGGGTTTTGCATTGTGAGATTTAATCAAGACATTAACATGAGTAGAAGGTTGTTGGTTTAGATAAGTTTGAGATTTGTTAAAATTAATTGCTGTATGTTTGTCCTTCTGGAGGTTGTGGAAGCTTCATGTTTTCTTTGGACATCATTAGACGCCTTAGCTCTTGAAGTACAACTTTAATGCTATAAGAATTTTGCCATTTTGTTAACACTGGTATGCTCCGTGCATCCACCTAAAAGAAAAAAAGAAAGACCACAAATAAATGATATACATAAAATACTATAGCTATAGGGATGAATAAAGTAGAGGACAACGTGCCAAACTAAAATCAATTCTTTTTTTTATTATTTATTTATTTATTTTGAAAAGGGCTTTAAAATGAAATGTTGTAAATGAGATTTAATGAAAGGGTTCAATGAAATTTTTTATGGTTGACAATCTTGCAGAGAAGGAGATATAAGGACTAGTTGAGAAAATAGTTAAGATTCAGTTTTGGAAACATGGAAGACATATGACTGAAGGCCTACAAAGAAGTCAGGACTAGAGATGCAGATTTAGAAAATATGTCATGTCAATTAAAGCTGTGAGTTTGTAAAGGTAGAGAATGTGCAAAGAGAGGAGAGTCAAGTCAAAGAGATCAAATTAAAGCACATACATACAAAATGACTCCCTAAAAATTAGAGAGGGAAGATTTACAAGGAAGATTTACACTGACTAACCAAACTTCAGTAGTATAAACTACTCTTTCTTTTTTTTGTTCTTTCAATTTTGGCACTGAAAGAGAAGAGTAGAAAATGATGAGGCTTAAGATTGCAAGGGAGGTTTTTTAGAATGGGGGGCAATTAATATATATTTAAGCATATAGGAAGGGAATCAATAGAAGGAGATGGACATTAGACAATAACTAGGGAGTGAAATCACAAAGAATAATGTGGAAGGGGGTGATTTTGTATAAAGCTACCTCATCCGACTTAAATCAACTGATGCTGAGTGAAATGAGCAGAACCAGAAGATCACTGTACACTTCAACAACAATACTGTATGAGGATGTATTCTGATGGAAGTGGAAATCTTCAACATAAAGAAAAACCAACTCACTTCCAGTTGATCAATGATGGACAGAGGTAGCTACACCCAGAGAAGAAACACTGGGAAGTGAATGTAAATTGTTAGCACTAATATCTGTCTGCCCAGGTTACATGTACCTTCGGAATCTAAAGTTTATTGTGCAACAAGAAAATGGTATTTACACACATGTATTGTACCTAGACTATATTGTAACACATGTAAAATGTATGGGATTGCCTGTCATGGGGGGAGGGAATAGAGGGAAGGGGGGATAATTTGGAAAAATGAATACAAGGGATAATATTATAAAAAATAAAAAAATAATTAAAAAAAAAAAAAAAAAAGCTACCTCATCCTCTGAAGCCTATGGGAAAAAAGAAGGGAACATGAAAAAAATAAAGACTTTAAAAAGTGGAGTTGTGAGAGTTTGTGATGGGTGACCTTGATTTCCATAAAAGGTTTCCTTTGAATGAAAGTAGAATGGGAAACTGAAGCTTAAGTTTGGAATAGCCACCAAAAGAAATATGACTCAGTAAGGGACTATTCAAAGGAAGACTGTAAAGCAATGAGCCCAATTAAGGTCAGTTAACACAAATCTATAGAAGACCAAAGTTGAGCATTATTTGGATAAATCAGGGAGGGGAGGAAATAAATAAATTTCTCAACCCTGAAGATATCAGATGATACAATGGTCAAGGAATTCAAAGGCAGAAGAGACCACAGTACATCACTGAAATGGACTGATTACTAGTTCAAGGCCTGAAAGAAGGAAAAATGACACCAGGATAGGGGTTGATTTATCAAAGAAAAACAAGGAAGATTCATTGTTTTTCTCCCTTTTGACTACTCCCAAGTCCAAAATAAGCACATACACTGTTATCAATTATAAGTATTTCATTTCATAATAGAAAACAATCAGATAAAATGAATAACTTTGGGCAAGACTCTTTCCTTCACCTTTCTGGATCTAATCCTCCTTATTTATAATATCAAAATGCTGGATTAGAAGAGCACTAATGTCCCTTATATTTCTACTGTACAGTAAACTTTGTTTTAAAGCTTATCTCTTTTCTATATAGAAGATATTCTATTATCATTTCCACTGACCACAATTAATGTAATACATTCTACATTACAAAGACAGTAACTGGAATTATCTAATAGATTCTCTGAAGAATTTCTCTTAATATTTATTAAAAATTAAGGAAATGTTATATAATTGTGTTTATAATTCAATCTTATAAGACTATTATAAAGTCTCTATAACTGGATGGAGTTTATAAAATTAGTGGAAAGAAATCCAAGATATTTCTAAAACAGAAACAAATATTGCCACTGTATAATGGTAGTTAAATAAAAGAGACTGCAAATCTCATGAAACACCAGATTCCACAAGAATTTCATAAATTTTCAATAAAGAGCTTGGTGGGGTGAAATATGGGGAAGATAAATGGAAAATAAATATCATGTCAGAATAAAACCTGCAATTCATCAGTTTACAATACACAATAATCTCCCAAACTTAAGATCTTGCAGCATTTAAACTTAATAATTTGTGTTATACAATGAAACATCACTATAAGTAATATTTTTGCCTAGTTTCATTTTATAAACACAGAAAAATACGATTTTAAAAGCATACTACAAAATCTACTAGTGCAAAATGCATTATCAGAAGCAAATAATTGATGCCTAGGCATACCCATACCCATACCCATACCCATACACACACACACACACACACACACACACACACACACACACACACACACACACACACACACCCCTAAATGCCAAGCATTGTTTCATTTTTCAAATGAAAAAAGTATAAGATAATAAAGTTAAGTTCAAACATTCAGTAAAGTACCTGCTAATAGATGTGTTTTAAGCATGAGGCTTACAAAAATTAAAAGCCAAAGTCCCTTCAGGGTTAAACAGTTTGTATTACAGATGAAGCCAATAATTCAATTCAACTAACATTTCTTATTTGCTTATTTGGAGGTCTCAAAGCACAATATATGGTAAAAAAAAAAAAAAAAAAAAGACAGAACAGTGAAAAAAAATCAAGGATTTGGGGTAATTCCAATAGACTTGTGATGGAGAAAAGCATCTATACCCAGAGAGAGGATTATGGGGACTGTGGATTACAACACATTGTTTTCACCTCTGTTGTTTTTGTTTGCTTGCTTCTTTTTTCCCCCTTTTTAAATATTTATACATATATTTTATATATATATATTAAAATACATATTTTTTCATAGCATGATAAATATGGAAATAGGTTTAGAATTGTGCATATTTAACTTATATTTGATTACTTGCTGTGGGGGGAGAAAAGGAAATAGTGGGAAAAGAAGTAGGGAGAAAAACTTGAAACACAAGGTTTTGCAAAGGTAAATATTGAAAACTATCTTTGCATGTATTTTGAAAAAGAAAAAGCTATTTTTTTTTTAAAAAGAACGTCAATTGATCTACTAGTAAAAAGGAAATAATCCTAACATGACTTATATACAACCTTCCTCATAATAGTCTTATGAATCAAATGAGAATGAATGAAGGATTTTGAAAAATATAAATATTTATGTAAATATAAATTATCATGAAAGAGGGAATTATAAATAGGAGGCAAAAATGTACAATCAAGTTTTAAATAAGAGCTATCCTCAAGCAGTCTTAAGTCTTGCAAATCCTAGCCTGTACTGCATAAAATCACACATCTAGAACTGGAGAAGATCTCAGGGGCCATCAAAACCAAATATATGTCTCTGTCTCTCTCATGTGAGGCAACTGGAGTTAAGTGACTAACCCAAGGTCACACAGCTAGGAAGTGCTAAGTGTCTGAGGCTAGATTTGAACTCAGGTCCTCCTGATTTCAGGGGCTGGTACTCTATCCATTGCACCAACTAGCTGCCCTCAAATCTCTTTTTACAGATGAGGAAATTAAGGCTCAAGGAAGTAGTTTCTCCTTAGACTTCAGGATCACTCCTCAGTTTTGCATGCTTCTTTGAACTTTAATGAAGTAGATATGAAGAAGCTAGGCTTCATTACTTCTTCCTACTACACTCCTCCATCCTCCATGATAATAATGTTTTAAGCGGGTCATTCTTATGCTATAAAAATTTTATGAAGTTATGTCTACTAATAAAATATCTATCGTCATTTAATTTCAATTAAAATAAACTGATTTGGAAAGATAATTGTTGAGAGGTTAACTCCTTCAGAATTAGAAATGATTGATACTCCTGATTTTTGAAAGCTATTTAGTGACCCTAATCATAGACAGAAATGATTTGAGGGGGCAGAGCACCATTACGTTGGGCTATAAATTTCAAGTCCTAATCCTCAATTCTTATCCCAGGCTTCAAAGAAAAGCCCCAATAAAATTTCTGAAAACCTCAAAAAAGAGGCATGGAGTGAATTAATTTGATTTTGAGAACAAATGCACAGTTGCTCTTTCAGTGTAAGATTAAATAAACATGTTAGTAGAAGAAAAAAAAAGGAAAAAAGATGAACTTCACCAAAAAAACTAATTTCTATTGATAAAACAGAAGCCAAGTTTATTAAAAAAAAAAAAAAAAAAAAAAAAAAAACACCCACACAGAAAAAAAGAAACACAAGAAACTAGATTTTTTTTTTTTTTAAATGCGAAGGGGGCAGCTAGGTGGCGCAGTGGATAGAGCACCAGCCTTGAATTCAGGAGGACCTGAGTTCAAATATGGTCTCAGACACTTGTAACACTTCCTAGCTGTGTGACCCTGGGCAAGTCACTTAACCCCAGCATCGGGGAAAAAAAAAAATGCTAACCAAGGGAGAATCCTGGGAAAATGGAGGAATGTGTCAATAAATTTCAAAAGCTCTCCAAATATCTCCCCACCAATAATAAATTTGTGCCTCAGGAAGATCACAGATTGGTGAAAAATCAAGAAGACTTATGGCATAACAGGCTGAAATCAGGGAGATCAGAATGACAGGCTGGGGATTAACCAGTGTGAACTGCAAACACCTCCAGGTTAGTTCCACAGAAACACCAAGTAGGAACCCCTGGGGCTAGCTGGGTTTGTCTGGAGACTAAGCAGGAACCATAGGAACTTTAATCTCCTGAACAGCAAGCAAAGTCAGGGTCTGAGTCAGGAAAGACTGAGAGAATCCCATTTAAAAAAAAAAAAAAAAAAAAAAATTTAACTGGCAAAGAATAAACCCAATCACAGAAACTTACTATGGGAATAGGGAAGACCAGGGTTGATCTTCAGAGGAAGACACAGAAGAAAATAAAATTCTACTCCAAGGAATAACATTAAATGGTTCTTTAACCTGAGAGAATTTATAAAAGAACTCAAAAAAGAATTTAACAATCAAATGAGACACACTGAGAAAAAACTTAAAAAAAAAAAATTCAATAAAAATAAGATTATGAAAACAAGTTACAACTAAAAAAGAAACAGAGAGGAAGCGAGGTGGAGCAGTGGATAGAGCACCAGCCCTGAAGTCAGGAGGACCTGAGTTCAAATCTGGCCTCAGACACTTAACACTTCCCACCTATGTGACCCTGGGCAAGTCACTTAACCCCAATTGTCTTGGGGGAGGGGGAAGGGGATAGAATCATAAACACAAAAGTAACTGAAAATTAGAACTGGGTAAGGGGAAGCTAGTGAAACTATAAGAGGCCAAGAAATAACAAAATAGAACACAAAGAATGAAAAAGAACAGAATGGAAACATCTTCTAAGAAAAACAACAGATCTAGGGGCAGCTAGGTGGCACAGTGAATAGAGCAGTAGCCCTGAAGTCATGAGAACCTGAGTTCAAATCTGGCCTCTGACACTTAACACTCCCTAGCTGTGCGACCCTGGGCAAATCATTTAACCCCAACTGCCAAAGGGAAGGAAGGGAAGGAAGGGAAAGGAGGGAGGGAGGGAAGAAGGGAGGGAGGGAGGGAGGGAGGGAGGAAGGGAGAGAGGGAGGAGGGAGGGAGGGAGGGAGGGAGGAAGGGAAAGAAAAAGAAAAACAACAGATCTGAAGAAAAGATCAAGAAGGGAAAAATACCAAGAATAATTGGACTACTTGAAAGCTGTGACTAAAAAAAGGTTAAGAACCTTAACACAATAATGCAAGAAGTAATCCAAGAAAACTGTCCTGGAGTGATAAAACATAAGGGGGAAAGTAGATGAAGAAAATTTTGCAAGAAACACGAAAAAAAAAAAAAATTCAAATATGCTGGAACTATAATTAGATGTATTGCTATAATTAGTTGAACAGGACTTATCAACAGCCACAATGAAAGACCATAGATCCTGGGAATCATATATATCAACAATCAAAAGAACTAGATCTGCAGCCAAAATATAATATCCAGCAAAATTATCCATAATACTGAATGGAAAAAAAAAATGAACATTTAATAAACTTGAAGATTTTTAGGACTTTCTATATACCAAACCTGAACTCAAAAGAAAATTTAACATGTAAGAGTCAATATCCAAGATTAATTTCAAGGAATTTAATATGGACAAACTGTTTTTTTACATGGAAATGTTTACCATATGTTTAAGACTGACATCAGTAATTGGGTATCTTAAAAATAAAGACTTATTCAAATGAGGTGCTGAGGAAGAATATATACAAAGTGCATTAGAGAGAGGAGGAGGGCTCATAGTTCTGAAAAACCTACTCACCAGGAAGCAACACTACATATACAATACCATAAAGGTATAATATCCTCCAAAATATATAAATAAGGGGGGGGGGGGGGAGAGATAGGCAGAGAGGGAAGCAAAAGGTAAGGGAAAAAGACAAGGGAGGGATCCACGGCAAGGAGAGAGAGAAGAGGGGAGTTAATAGCAAGATAAATTAAGAAGAATTAAAGTAGAAGGATTAGCAGGGATAGGAAAGAAGAAATAATATACACAAACACTACAACAAGGATCAGGAGTTGAATTTATTAGAAAAAATAAAAGTATGGCTAATAATTATTGATCACAAAGTCAAACTTAAAAAGATTCAAGAGAAAAATCTATATTATGTCAATCATACTAATATTGTTTTAGATGTATATTTGCAAATGGCTAAATGTGTGTATCTGAGTATATATAGATATGTATGTGTGTCACCTAAATATTGGTATATATAGCTATATGCATATGTGTAGGTCTGTGGGTAGGTGAGAGGATGAAAATGTGTATGTGTGAGCGTGCACATGTGTGCATCTATTAAATGCTTCTGTGTTTAACTATAGCATGCTTAGGGGAGGGTGGGAAGGATGATAGGGGAAAAAAAGAATAAAGTTTAAAAAGTGTGCAACAAAGAATAAAAGAACCACCTACAAGGAATCAAAAAAAGGGTGGACACTCATGAATATAATTTCTTCTACTACTATTATATATACTTTCTTGAACTGGAAGTTTATTGTTATATATTTTGAATCCTCCCTGAAGTTCTTCTGGGCATATGCCAATGTTCTGTTCTGTTTTGCTTTCTTTCTCTTTATTTTTCTTTCTTTTTTTTTTTTTTTAAAATAAATTAAAAAAATTTTTTTGAAATATTAATCAAGAAATTTTGTACTGTAAGTTTAAGGGTATCTTTCCTCCAAAACATTATTAAAACCTTCTATAATGGAGTTTGGCAGAGATGATTTCAACTTACCATTCCATTGGAATTATTTATCCCATTCATATTAATTTTTGTTACAAATCTAATTGTTGGAGGTGCTTCTGGGTATTTAGATCCACATTCTACTTTCAGACTGTATATTCTGTTTTCATAGTTTGTCTGGAAGGCAAAAAAGATCAATGGCTTATTAAGAACTGATATTTTAAATGACAAAACAAAATAATTCAAAAGATACCAAAATAAATGCACTGAAATATATCTTATCTAATTATGCTGTTTTATGGCTCATTGTTTTAAAGAAGTATTAAAGAGGGATACATTTCTCTTTGGGTTATTAAACCTCGATAGTTAAAATTATCAATATAATATTAAAATATATATATATAATATTAAGTAAATAAGAGAATAATTGTCTTATAAATTACAGTCAAAAATGAAAGAAATTCTAGAAGCAATTCTTCCTCTTCCAAAAAAAAAAAAAAATTTAGTATCAATACTCTTAAAGCAAGGTTTAATGAAACTAAAGATAAAATTTAGCAAATTTAACAAAAATTAGGCTTGTTTGGTCTCACATAAAATATTAAAAGTAACTTCTATTATCAAAAACTTCATACATAAAGAACTAAATGAAGATATTAATCATGGCATAGTGTAAAAATCACTGACCTTGAAATCAGAAGTTCAGGTACTGACTTGGATTGAGTGACCTCACCCTGGGCAAGTCACAGCCTTCTTCTTTTGTCAAAATGGGGATAAAAGCTGGACTATAACCCTCACAGATTATATAACACGTAGGATAAACATTTCGTAAAATTTAAAGTATTATGTAAATGTGAGCTATTTTTATTAAATACCAATGAGGGTTATTACATACAGATACAACCTGCATATTAAGAATCCAGGGAAAGTGAACTGTTGGGGGGTGGGAGAAGAGCCACATAAAATTACCCAATGGGGATCCCTACATGCTATGGCATTAATTCCCAATTTTATGGGAGTAATTATATTATCAGCATCCATTCCAGAAGGGTATACATAAACATTTCCCAATTATGTACTATAGAAATCTAGTTATTTCTCATGACCAGAAGCAAAGGTGCTGTGAAAAATACCAATTAGCAATATCTTTCTTATGATGTACCAAATTATGTATTAAAAGAGGCTTTCATTTTTTTACCTTCAAAGTTCCCCTAGTAATCCCTTTAATTCCATGTTATATCTTTATATCTATTATGGCGCAAATTAATATTTATATTTTATATTTCTATATATTTGTAATTTTTTTAATTCCAATTTATTTGGGAACCCATAAGCTATAGAAACTTAGAAGTTTCACATACTAGATTTTTAGTCACAGTTGTTCAAACACATAAGTCAACAACTTTTCAAAATTACTTCATGTTTCTTTTCATGTTTATACTGATATATGCATTCAGTTTGTTTTACTAAATTACCCATTTGTGCTGAGAGACATAAATGCAAGATTTATCATTACCTAATATTTCTTTAAAAATTGATCTTGCTGGTATACCATTTTTCTAAATTATTTATGACGACTATCCAGTTCAAAGACTTTTTTATGTTGTATTCCTCCTTGCAACTAAATCTGGGTCAATTAACTACCTACCTGCAGATAAATCATTAGAAGTATGTGGAGAATAGGGAATATGTTTTATACGGAAAAGGTACAGATATAGGTAGGCACAGAATTTGATAAATATGTTACAATACACTGAAAAAATCAAAGAAGTATGATAAGAAGAATTAAAATTATTGCTAAAGTCATTGTGAAACAGAGACAGTTAACAGACAGAGGAATAAACAAGATGAGAAATGGCTATCAAATAGAAAAGTAGATAAGAGTGGAGTGTCTTAAACAATTAGATAGAATGGAGTGCATCACAAGTTTAACATCCCTTTTTCACAAAAGCAGTCTACAACTTAAGAATGTTCTTTTTAGGAACACCTATCCCACTATCCTAGTTATTATTTTCTTTTCCTTCCCCCTACTTTCCCTGTCATCAACAGAGATACTTCTGTTAGTCTATCTTTTACTCCCCACATAACCCTAAGTGGAGAAAATTACCTTAACTACCTTTCTCCTTCTACTCTTCTTCCATTAAACTTGGCCACAACATTTTCACTGTCCTCTAACTAGAGTCAAGTTTTCCCCAAGGAACCTTACCAAACTTACCACTCAATTTTTCCTTCTCACTATCCCAACTCAAGTATATTATTTTTACCTATAATATTTGCTTCCCTCCACTTCAGGTCATGGATGCTATCGTCCTACCACACTTTGCTTCCACATGACTCTAGAACCAGAACTCTGCTATCCCCTCCCTTAATCTTTATTTTCCCTTCAGAGAAAATCCTGTTCTATTTTCCTTCTGTCCTTCCCTCTCAGGTGTAGACAACCACAGGAACACTCAGCTATCCCCCAATCATGGGAGTCAATCCTAGCACTTTGAAGCAATGAGGATTTCTTTTACCATCATGAAGAAAATGATAAGACTCCATATTTCCAATGCCAAGGTTACAGGAGAAGATATAGTTTGGAATCTTGAATACACTAAATATACCAATCTGAACATTATTTTAAATGATGTCAGGATTCTTGAGTACTGTTAATATAATTTAATTAGGGATTAAACAAGCTGGCACAAAAACACACACACAAAAAATGTAGAAGCAGAAGAATGAGTCAAAGTCAAAAGCATAAAGAATGTCTGAAGAACAAGAGCTCCAAAAATTACACAAAAACTCCTTGGAGGAAAAAAAGAAGAATGGAACAATAATATAAACTAAATCAAGAATTAAGGAGAAGAGAATCATTTATGTATGCCTATTTAACAAAATACCAGACTGGAAGTAGAAAAGGATGGTTGACTTATAAAGTATGAGCATACCACTTTACTTATCTAACAAAAAGAATCAAAAATTAGGTTTCACATATACACTCACTTACTGGTTTTCCCCTCGATTATGCATTTTAAAAATCCAACATATTTACAGCTCACATCCATATAATGCTTTAAAGTTTTGTAAAAAATTTAGGTATGCCTTTAAAAAGAAAAAGTGGTAATGAAGTAACAGATTTATTTTGGAACACCAGTGACATAATAGTAGATATCTGAGAATCAATCTATAATACCCCACAAACGTCTGAAGATAAATAGAGTGGGGATAAAGGCATAGTGGCATATCTTGCCATTTTCAAAATGTGATTTCTTCAATGTAATTCCCTCTCCCAAACTAGATCACAACCCACGCACACCTTTGTAGATAGTCTCATGAGTTGTGACCAAAAAGATTCATCACCTGGTGGCCAGCCTTTTGGTGATGAGCCTCTCCGCACAGAGTGAGGCTGATCCTCAAGCGACAGTCCGTCGCTGGGCCCATACTAGTAGCCTTTCCAGTTTGGCAGAACCTGTTAGAACTTGCACTCCATTGGCATCTTTGGTTAATTTGATACATGATTTGACCATAATTCAAACACTGCAGCTTTCCCTGATGCCTAAAAGAACCAAGAGCAAAATAAATGGATTTTATCCTAAGAGCAGGAGAGTGAAAAAATGACATAAGGGGGGGGTGGGGAGAGAGTAGGCAATAAATCCAGAATATGAGGACTTGGATAAAAATCCCAGCTCTGCTACTTACTAGTTTAGCAAATGGGCCCAGTTTCCTCAATTGTTCGATGAGAGGTTGGACTAGATAATTTCTAAGGCTTCTTCCAATTCTAACTCCTCTTTCTAAGTAATTTATACAAATGTTGGTTGATTTGAACTCACAGAAAAATGAAAGAGTATTAGAACCAATGAATTTAGCAAAATGAAACAAATTATTTTAAAATGTTATTTCTAGTGGACTTAACTATGAAAATAATTTACATTTAAACAGCACTGACTAGGGAATTAATTTCATAATAACTAAATTATAAAGTAAAGCAAGTATCTTAAATCATTATAACAAATTAAAAAAAAATTCAATATGCACTAAACACATACTGTAAAAAATTGATGAGGAAACATGAAAAATTCTTCTTGCTAACACTTATATGTAATTTCTTTCCTAACACCTGAAATTTTTTTAGAAAACTGATAACTTTTAAATATGCATCAGCATAGAAAAATAAAAACGGACATACAACAAAATATTCCTTCCAAGAAATTAGCATTGTTACTTACCCTATCTTAGCTTCCTTGTGAATATTGTGTTAACAGACAAAATAGCAAAAATATATCTGAATATACTATATTGCAATTCATTTCTCAAAAAGACCTGTAATCTCACTGATGCAGTACTCCAACATGGATTGCAAGCTAACCATTTCCTTTTATCCTTAGTGACTTTTATTCTATTCTTCAATTCTCAACAGGAGCTCCACCCAAATTGCTGCAGATTATTTGTCTAGCTCTCTGGATATAGCACGAGTAAATCCTCAATGGAATGCAGGATCTGTTCAACAATTATTCCTTTGTTCTTTACCGATCACAGATTTTTCTGATGGTGTTCTTTACAAAACTTCTCTTATACAATTGATTTTACTATATTATACTCTCCGTATGTGCACATACATGCCTCTTTACTGCCCTTTGAATGACTCTCAATTTAAACTCTTTAGAAGCTGTGTTAAAAAGATGACTTTTTCAGAAGGTAATTGAGGATCATTTTAGATGTGTAATTTGCAAAAATAATCTAGGCCATTATCACATCTTTATTTAATTTTAAGCCCAGCTTAATTTAAGCTTGCCTGAGATATATGTACTGACAGACAAACTCTATGAATCCAACTATATATCACAACCTAGCAATCTTCATTCACTTTATTTTTTGCAGTTAAGTCAAACTCTTATAATTAATCATGGGCCCTACTTAAAAGGGCCTGCAATGTTCTGGGGCTTAATAAAATTTCCAACAAAGATATTATAGGACCCTCACCAACTACAGGAAATCCTTCTTCCCTTTGAATCTCCCATAGTAGCAAAAATATTTAGTAAGCAAATATTTCTGTTTTATGCTTTGCTTAATATAATTTAAGGCATAGCAAAAATACTTGCTGAAAGGAAAATACTTTTAATCTAATGGGATGCCTTAAAATTTTGCCTCTTAAGTGGTAGGGAAATGGCAGGACAAATTGTGATATAAGTATACGATGGAATGTTATTGCATTATAAGTGATGAATGATGATTTCAGAGAATCCTTTATAATGGAAACTGATGCAGAATGAAATCAGCAGAACAATTTATCCAAAGAGAGCAACATTTTAAAAGAAAAACATCTTCAAAATACAAGAACTCTGATCAGTAACAACCATGTATCCAGAGGACCCATGATGAAGAATGTTCCCTTTCAGAAGTGATGAACACAAGGGACAGGAAGTTGCATACGTTTTTTAATATGACCACTGAACATTGTGTTTAACCATTCTTATAGCTATCTCTCTCAAATTAATTCTATTAAAGTCAAACATGAGCTTAAATGAATGAATGAATGAATGAATGGATAAATAAATGAATAGATAGATGAATAGATAAATAGATAAACAGATAAATAAATAAATAAATAAAGTGAATGAGTGAATGAATAAATAAATGCTTGCTAGCTAATTGACAACAACCAAAGGAAATGACAAGCTGTCCTACTGTGACTCTTCAAGAATTTCTAGGATAGCAGGCATACACATAAATAGTTATAGTCTGTCTTGAATATATGGGTTTTTAAATAATAAAATCTGGTTTTTTCCAAACCTTTGTTCTCCTACACAGAGTCCCTAGGCCAGATACTCTTTTTTAGTAAAATTTATACTTTTTCACTGGGAACTATAATTTTAAGTATTCAGATATGATGGTTCTACTACCACTGATTAGTGTATATATAGAGAAAGAGAGAGAATTATATTATTAGCCTGATAATATAGGAGCCACTGTGTAAAAAAATAAAATTACTTTTAGTAGGCCTTATGATTTTATCAATGTAGAAAATTCCCCAGTGAAGAATTTCTTCTACCAAGACAGAAATTTCTTCTGTGTGAGTTAAAACCTCATAGAAACTACTTGGGGCAATTGACTTTTTCAGGGTCACACAGCTAGTATACCAAAAGAGGAAATTGAACTTAAATCTTCCAGAATTCAAAGCCAGCTTCCCTATCTACTATACCATGCTCCTTTCAATACCAAAATAATACCAAATGAAGGAAAAGTCTGAATTGGTATCAATTTATCAAACCAAAGAGAATTTTAACATAGGTTTCAAAAAAAAAAAAAAATGACTAACCCTCAGTGAGGGAATTCCTTGAAATGAGGAATATGCTGCTTCAATCCAGGAAAAAATCCTACAAATTAAAATAAAAGCCAATAACTTTGAGAGAGACAAAAGGATATATACCTTTACTATGCAATATGATTGAAACAATGATAAAAAATTCTAAAGGACCTTTTTTATTGCAAATGAATTTGTAAATCTATATTAAACATAAGTACACAGGAAACATTTTAAAATTATGGTTAATAGTGATTTCTTATGCTAACATTTTTTCAATGAGTCATTTATTAGTTAAGATCAGTATTAACAGAAAAAACTTGGGAGACTGACCCTTGGTGGCCCAATAATCATGCCTGTCCACCTTGTAAGTGTCATATCTTCATCATCTTCCAGTCCCCAGCTAACTGTCCCATCGCCTACTCCTTTTTGGCCTTCTTCAAGTTCTTCTAACAAGCGAAAATTACGTGGAACTTTAACTCCTACACAAAGGAAATGGAAACGTAAAAAGCTCATAATTATTGAATATTCAACAAACATTCCAATTCAACTTTTGGTAAGTGAAACAATCTTCATACTTTTTTTTAGTAATAAATATTTAAATTCTTCTCCAAGGAAAAATTCTTACAACTGTTCATAAGGGCTAAAGAATGAATCATGTTGAATATTAGTACATTTACATACTTTTTAGCTTTCTTAGTTATATACAGTACTTTTTCCCACATTTGAAAACACCATAAAGCAGATTATCATAAATTGGGCTGTATTTTCCCACAAGGAGAATTATCACAATCAGGGATGGATTTATAATCTAGTATTCTATATCAAACAAATCTTAAGAATGACCAATAAAATATCCAAAGAAGAAATTTCTACAATTTAAAATAGTATAATTATGTTCCAAGTACTAGAAAATGTATACATTGGGATGTACTGAATCATTTTGCTGTCATGTCTAATTCTTCACGACGCCATATGCCATCTGGGGTTTTCTTAACAAAGATCATTGGAATGGTGTGCCATTACCTTTTCAGCTCATTATACAGATGAGGAAACTTAAGTAGACAAGGTTAAGTAACATGCCCAGACTTAACCAGCTAAGTGTCAGGCCAGATTTGAATTCAAGAAGAGGAGTCTTCATGACTCCAGGGGCAGAGTGCATAGATGCTTTTAGCTGTCCCATACATTGGAATACCCCTTCCTCCATAATTAATATATTATATAGGCACAAAGAACAGTGCAACTTTAGGTAATTATAAATTTTATCAAAAGTTAGCATGCTGACTATAAAAAAATTGCTTAAGTCTTTTTATTTTACTTTTATAACAACTTTATGAACAAAAGTAGATATACTTTACAGAAACAAAGGTACAGAGGGGTTGAATTATTACAAGGAAATCGAATTCATCTTTTCCTTTTTAGTTCCAGAAAGCAGATTTTGAATCAATAGAAATTATAAGGCAAACTGCAGCTCAATCAGTTTTATAACTGTCAAAAGTTGAACTACCTTTTATGATAGATGGTCACTGGAAGCATTTTGATAAAGTACAAATGAAGGTTGGATGTTGTACAGGGTAATGCTCTAAAAGATGAACAGCTGGACAATATCCATTTGACTGTATAAGTTTATGATAAATGGCATAAGAAAATGTAACAGGAGGGGAAAGAATTAGTAAAGTGTTAAATGAGTGGACTTACAGGGCCAACTTGCCCTACAATAAACTCTCAACTATCCAGTAGATTCAGAATGGAGGATTTTTTTTTTTTTTTTTTTTTTTGTTACACTGATACATTGTTGGTGGAACTGTGAATGGATCCAACAATTCTGGAGAACAATTTGAAACTATGCTCAAAAAGTTATCAAACTGTGATCCAGCAGTGTTTCTACTAGGCTTATATCCCAGAGATGTTACAGAAGGGACATGGGCAAGTTTGTGGCAGCCCTATTTGTAGTGGCAAGGAACTGGAAAATAAGTGGATGTCCATCAATTGGAGAATGGCTGAATTATGGTATATGAATGTTATGGAATATTATTATTCTGTAAGAAATTACCAACAGGATGATTTCAGAGAGGCCTGGAGATTCTTACATGAATTGATGCTAAGTGAAATAAGTAGAACCAGGAGATCATTATACATGGCAACAAGAAGATTATATACGATGATCAATTCTGATGGATATGGCTCTCTTCAACAATGAGATGATTCAAAGCAGTTCCAATTGTTCAGTAAAGAGGAGAACCAGGAAATTAATGTGGACCCTTTTCAGGTTTTTTCTTTCTTTCTAAACAATAAACAATAGATGTAAAAGGCTTTTAAAAAAAAAAAAACTATAGCTTTCCCCTGAATGGAACCAGGTTAAGATTTCTCAAAAACTCAATGAAATGGAGGTCAGACCCTATGCCTAAACTGCAAGATAGCATGTAATCCCCATTCTCTCAGAGGATCATAGGGCAGTAAAGGTCATATTCTAGGTCTAAAGGAAGTAGACAACATTACTGACCATTGGTCAGTGATTACTTCCTTTTCAACCTATTCATTGAACTCAAGTCTTTTGCTATTTAACCAAATTCACTATTCAGGCACAATGTGCCTAAAGGAGAGGGGAGCTGAAGGGCTCTGGATCTGCTCAGCTGAGCTGGTGTGTTTGGATCTCTCCTTGCAAGGACCAAATAAATGCTTCCTCTTTCTACCTGAATATGCCTCTGAGTAATCAATTTGGGTAAGGGAGACAGCACCCGTCCTACACAGTTTACAGGGGCTCTCCCAGGATCTGTGACTTCTCAGGGAGTTGCCTGGGGTTCTGATTCAAGGCAGGTGCCAGATTGGGTTTTCTCTCACCCGTCCTTGACATCAGACCCTCAGCCTTCCTCTGTGAAGTATGGGCCTCAAGAGAGGCATCCAAATTCAAGCAGCACAAGTCTCTGAAGAAAAAGCAGCAGCCCTAGGACAAGTGGCCAATCAGGTAACTTATGTGCTTATAATCCAGAGGGAAGGGGAAGGAGCAGTCCAGCTCTCCCTCCCAGGGCACTGCCTGTGTCCTTGGGCTGTCCTTAGGTGGAAGGGGAAGCCAGAAAGAAATCTGATAAATGGCATAGAGGCAGGGGTGCTCTGGATGACTCCTGGATGGAGGAGACCCCTCCAGAGTTGAGCATCCAACTGAGAGGTCAGCTCTGTGTATTACAGCATCTCAAGCCATGAGATTGGAACTGCTCTCCCCAGGAGAGAAGGAACGAACAGTCTAAACCAAATCTTTGGAGAAAAAGAAACCTAAAATATCACCAGAGGGTACACTTGATGAGATACTTCTTTCTTGCGTGGGGAAAGAAGGGGTCCTCTTTCATGTAATTTTTGTCTATCTGTGTCTTTGTGCAGAATATCTGTCATGTATGTTCTGTGAGCTAGATTTCATTAAAAAAAAAAAAAAGCCTTTTTTCTGTAGACCAGCTCTAGGCAAGCTGGGGGCTGCAGAAAAAGTTAGCTAATTTTTGAAAGCAATAACTGAGGCATTAGGAAATTGGTCATTTCAAGATTGCAAAAGTGCTTAGCATGAAACAAATGCTATATATGAGTGTTAACTTCTTTATTGGATTTAATTGCTTCATATTTGGTAACTTTATATGGGTTTTTAGATGTGACCATCGTAGAATACCAACGTTGAGATAAATGGATTGTGTATGTGTGTGTGTAAAGCAATTTGGAAACAAATTCAACTAAATTAAGGCCTTTGTGAGGAGGATAATACATAAAGAGAATCTCTTTTTCTTTCCCCTTCCCTCATTCCCTGACTACAGCAGGGATACATGGACAAAGGGGTGAGAGGGAAAGAAAGAAACTATGCTCAATCAGTTCAGTGAAATTTGTTATCTGAGATATGACAGTAAGAGAAGTTTTATATAAATTGTAATCCTTTTGTAATGACTTTGGGGGGTAGGGGGGAACAGAAAAGAATTGAAAAGTCAAAAAGTAGAAAAGCTGTTTTTAAAATAAACAGTCTAGTCCAAAAGCCTTTTCTGAGGCACGGGAGGGGGGGGGGGAGCTTCTTAAAACTATTTTGTAAGGTTATTATCCTTGAGAAATAACTTGCTTGAATTACATAGAAGGAATGAGTTTACTAATAATCTACAAATCTACAAGTCTGTTAAATAAGTAGGAATAAATTATAATGATTGGATTCAATCAGTAATGTTGCCCTGAAGTCTACCTCCTTAGATACCAAGATGAATTATAAATTTTATGATGACTCTCTTACAATTATAGAAGTCATATAATTACATCAATCTCTTACAATTATATGAGATGCTCACTATTAAATGGTATGTGCTAGAATTTTAAGTTTGTTTACTTTTAACTAAAAGATCTTAGAAATTTGTGTGCAAATATTGAAACATTACTACTGGAAATTTAAAGCTATATTTGATTTGATTTTAAATTTTAAAAAAACCAAACAGGTTATTAAAACAAAATGTGGTGGCTTATCATAAGGGGATCACATGTATGTATCCCCTAATTAGATGAAGTATGTTGTTTTCTAAAATGTACATTGAATAATTTGTAAAAATTATGATCTATGTTTTAAATTTGTCAGCTCTGTTGGACATATGTATAAGTTTTATGAAATTTGGCCCAAAGTTATTTGGATATTAGCTATATTGTGAATCTTTAAAAAAAAAAAAAAAAAAAAGGTGATTTTAAAAACAAGGGACAAGAAAGATCAATTGGCAAAAGCAACTGATAGCTTGAATGGAACATCGTTAGAATAGCACAAGGTAAAGTATTGACTTTTAAAATTACTTAATTGGCATGGATGTTAAAATTGGAAACTGAAAATTATATGAGATTCCTATCCATTTTTGTGATAGTCTATGTTATGTTTATTTGGTTACCACTTATAAAGATTGTGAAATTGCTAGTTAAATTATATGGGGTTATTATTGCCTTAATATTAAAACCTAAAAATTGTTAGGCATGTGGTTTAGGTAGATACTAGATGATGATAGGCCCCAAAGTTAAGGTTCGGTTATGTAAGGAATTAGACTTGGCCATAATCTTTGTTAAAAGATAAAAAGGGGCAAACTCCTACTGGAACTTGCCATTTACCAGAGAAAAGGAGATATCCCATGAAGTTGTAGCATGTCCTTAGCTGGCAGCCCAAAAGATTTAGCACCCCAAAAGAATTAGCTATAAAGAGAAGTGGAGTTGGAAAGCATAGTGGAGTTAGGAGAAATATCACATGGAATAGGGGAAGGGGAAAGGGAAAGATCTGTAGGAGCGTACAGAAAGTAAAGATTTAACTCAACATCCACACACTCATCCCACCCTCCTACCCCTACCCCCACCCCCACCCCAACACACACACACACACACACACACACACACACACACACACACACACACATCCCCAATTTGCTGGTTAAATGAAATTACTTTTAACATTAATTGCTTTTATTGTTTAAAGAAACAGCTTACATTTACTTGGTATTAATAATTGAATGTGTTTTAAATTTTCAAATTTATAGCTCCTTTAAGGCAAAGCCTTTGATGCTGTATCAAAAATTCCACGGCTTAGTAATACAAGAAACTTTTAGGAGGTTTATTAGGACTGCAAATGAATGAAATATCTGAAAATGATTATTTCTACCCAGGTCTCCATCTGTCTTCAGCAAATTATTTAATATTTATTTAAGTGCATAATGGTCTCATTTAATGAATATAAATAACAAATATCTATAGATTTCCTAAAGTACCTACAACAAAATTTTAACCTGATATCGCTGCACTAGTCTTGACTGTGCTTTTGCAGGTACATTTGATAAGTTTTGCACAATTGTTTGTCAGATGTCTTGTTTGTTTTTATATAGACCTTGAAGCCCCTGATATGTGAAACTTGCTATTGAGATGAAATCTCTTGAGCCTGTATTAATATTGTTTAAAGTTTCAAATTTGGATAATTGCCTGACTGATCATCAAGCCAGTGATCTACCACCTGAAAAAAATATGCAATAAGTTACTCAGAGGGATGACTGAAAGGTGTATGGCTTATCTGGGCAAGAGCTGGAAGGACAACTTTAGCCTCTGCTTAAAGTGGGATCCTTCTGACTCAGTTTTCCAGTTCCATTTCTTTGCTTCCCACCTGATTATTCTTGAATCTGGCCATGAGGTAGAAAATGCATGATTGTTGTCAGAGCTAAGGATGCCTTATCCTGTCATGTACATACTCTCAGATTGAAGAATCAGTTTTGACTAATTATATAAATTATATAATAATCATGTCCCTGCTTTTTTTTTTCTTGTAGCAAATTTCTATAATCAGAGCAAGTGGTTAGTGGAAGATAAGCACAATAAGTTTGCAACAACTCTCTTGCTTCCTGGGACAAGAGTTTCTTTGTCTGAAGGCCCACTTTTCCCCTAAGTATTTGGGGCCACTTCCCACTTTCCCTTTTCCTCACTGGAGAGGAAGCAGAGAATCATGCCCTGATCAGGCCAGGGTTTTTAGAACCCTGAAACTAAACTCTACCTGGGTCTTAGCCCTACCCAAAGCCTTTTACACGGTACATTGATGAAAGGTGGGGACCAGGTCCTAGGGGTCTCTAAAACCATATCCTAGATCCTTTGTTTAATTCTCAAAGAAACTTGGTTTCTTTAGGGTGACCCTCCTGCCTTAGAGTTGGCTGCCAGAGCCCTTTCTAACTGAGGAAGCTCCTAAGCTCATTCTCCTTGCCCCTACTCCTTTTGAGGAAACAAAAGCAGGAATTTGGGGGAAAACATTCTTTGGTATTTATCCTAAAAAAAGCTGATTGGATAGGATTCTCCCTTCCCCCAAGTCTTCCTCTGAGTGGGGTTCATGTCCCTAGTAGCCTCCATATTAAACTCCACTTTTGTTTATTCTTTTTCTTTTGCTCATATTTGGTCCTTGCATTTTTAATCTACTTGTGAGAGTTGTTTCTTCCAAACTGTAAGCCATGAAATTCCAACTACTTGTTCAACCTGAAATCACCTGAGTCCTGATTCTGACATTCAGCACCAGACACTGCTGATACCACCTGCAAGTTACTTGTCTCCCCTCCTCAGTATGGATCCCCACTGGGAAGGGCCAGCTCCTTGTCCCTTATCAGCCTGAAGCAGCTCCAGAAGATGAGACCTTCATCCCTTTGTCCCAAATGAATCTGGGTCTGGACTACTTGAGATGGGAATGATGAGATAATGGCTCTGAGGCCCCTGGACCTCAACAATTCTGTAATTCTATGGAAAATACTGGCTGCCAGATTCTAATCTATTGGTCTGTAATGACAGGGCTTCCAAAACAGATAGTGGGAATTGGTGGAAGAGGGCTCTGATTCCTGGTCACTGCTATAAGCAGTATGATCCTATCACCCACTTGCTTATGCTCTTAGTCACTAGAATAGTTCAACATTACTTAGTTAAAATGGTTCCTGAAAGTTTCCATGTGCAATTCTAAATGGTTCTAAATGGTAGAGGGCAGGTTACAGTTAAGAATTTAGAGGGGAGGAGCCTAAAGGCCTAGAAAAAAAAAAAAAAAAAGATACCCTAGTGGAAGAAATATATCAAGATTGGTGTGAGAAATCTTCAAACTATGAAAAAGAGGAGGGACTGAATAGGATCAGGTGAAGATTTCCCAAAAGGTCTATGAGATGGAGTAGGTCAGACCCTAGGCCTAATTTGCAGGAAGTCACATGATCCCTATTCTCAGAAGGCAAAAAAAAGGTCAGATCCTAGGCCTAAGCTTCTGGAAGTTTGGTGACCCACAGGTAGTAGACAACATTGCTGACCATTGCTCAATGGCTACTTCCTTTTCAATCCATTCAATGAACTCAAGTCTTTTGCTATTTAACCAAATTCACTATTTCTGACTTGGGGGAGGCGGCACAATGCTGGGAGATAGGAGCTGAGAGGCTCTGGGTCTCCTCAGCTGGTGTGCTTGGGCCTCAATTTGGGTAAAGGGGTCTAGCACTCATCCCACACACACACACACACCAGATCACGATTTTATCAAATAAAGCCTAATTAAAGTAAACAAATTTATTAAGCACCAACTATGTCCACAACACATTAGCTGCTATTAATAACTAAGTGCAATCCCACATATCACATACATTGTAGTGTATTTAAAAAAAAAAAAAAAAAAAAAAGGTATACTTTAAGCAAAGGAGGTACATACACAAAGAACTAGAACATAAATGAACCAAAGAGGTATACCAATTTTTCTCCAAGCTCAATGCTAGATTAACTAACCAAAGACGACTTTCGGGTTTATTGGGAAGTTAACTAGTGAAACAAGGATAAGGCAACAGTATCAAAAACATCCTTTCCCTATCCGGACCAGCATCTTTTCTATTATTGTAGAAGAAAATACCCTCCTTCCAGTCCTACAAGGCTCATTCTTGATTCCTCAAAATCTCTCAAACATCCCTTCTTCCCTCTCCCCCTCCCCCCTGGCCACCAAGGCCCATGATTTTACCTTTGAAATGTGCCAATTTCTCCCCTCTAACACTGCCATGCTACTATAGGCCTCCTCATTTCATGCCTTGATTACTGACATAGCTTGCCTGCCTTAAATCTCTCCCCACTCCAAACATTCTCCATTCAGCAGCTCAAGTGATTTTCCTAAAATGGCAAGTCCTAATGGCTTTCAATTTGGATCTCAAAGTCTTTTATAACCTACCCCTCCTGCCTTTCCAGTTTTCTTAAACCTTACTCCCACCCAAATACATAATTCTTCAATCTAGTGACATTGCTGTTCCATGAACAAGACACCATTTCTCAGCTCTGGACATTTTTTCTGTTATGTCCCCACCACGCCTGCAACACTCTTTCCTCCATTCTGCTACAGACTTTCCTGTCTTCCTATAAGTTCCACCTCGAATTCCACCTTCTCTATCCTCTTCCCAACTCCCAACCCCTCTTAAGTCCAGTATCTTCCTTCTATTAATGATTTCCTATTTAATAAATCTACCTAGAGATAGTCATTTTTATAAATGCACATTTGCCCCCAACCTCCCACTTAGTCTATATAACAAAGGCATGTACAAAATAATATTGTTACACAAAACATACATTATACTGAACGAGATGAGGTGAGATCTTTCAAGACAGTTGTGAAAATCAAGTAAGGTTTCATCTACTTCAAAGTTTGAGTAGGCCTGAAGGACTTTGAAGATTGAGTCTTAAGTGGACTTACTTAAGTCCACTTCCTGCTATCCTCCCATGACAACATTTTCTCCCTATTTCAATCAAATATGGGTAACTATGTACTTATTGGTCAAGTTCAATTTCTTGGGTAGATCTCCAGTTTAGAATATAAGATCCTCAGCCAATGAGGATGAGGATCAATGGTGGGAGGGACTATTTGCGTTAGGGATTAAGTGTTAACCCTGCCCCAGAAGGTGCTTCCTCCATGGGACTCCCGGTCTGGAGAGAATGTATAAATAAACTTTGCTTTGCTTCTAGAGATCTCTCCACTTTTTTATTAAATGGTGATCCCTCACCATTTCTGTACCACACAATACTAAAATGCAGGCATATTAAATATTGTACCAAGATAATAAACAATTATGAAATCAAAGCCAACAATAATGCAGATCCAATAATGTAAAATTGGTATGTTATCTTTCACCACCCACTGCATCTAGCTGGGATCAATGATAATACCCCAACAAAAAGACCCCAGTCTTGGTAGTCCTTGGTAGCAAGAAGTGGCATTATGGGGAAAGAGAACCAAAATTTTACAGTCTAAGCTACTCCCTAGGGCAAACAAGGAAGAGCGCTGATTACCTGAACCTTTTGATCTTAATTAGGACTTTTGTTATCTTCAAGTGGACTTTTCCAGCAGTTTGAGGTCCCTGGTTGAATTCCAAGCAAAGACAATCATCGGATCAGAAGGCCAAGTTATGATATTAACCGCCAAAGTTATTTCTCTCCTATTAAAAAAAAATCCTACTAGCACTCTAATCCCTTATTATTATTAACTCCTTTTAGCCAGTTTACTAAGCATCATAATGGCGAGTTCATTAGGAACACTTCCTCCCTTAAGGTAGCAAATTCTCTAGGAGCTTTGCCTTCTGGAATCTTTCTCCTTGTTACACCTTCCCTTTAGCCCAATCACTAAAAGTAACAATGGCTAACTCATGTTAGGGTAGGCTTGCCACTCAATGACATAATCCCCTCCTCTCCCAACTCCCATTAGGATTTTAGCCTGCTTACTAACTTATGCTATTGTTATGACATCTTTCTCCTTGTTATGAGGTATTCTGCTAGGGGAACTTTTAAGTCAGAGGCTTTCCCCTTGTTAACTGCTAAAATTCCTTATTAGAACTTTAGTGTCCATTAGTGTCAGTCAGTGGCTTAATATAATCTTTGTTTTTTTCAATTTGAAGATGGTCTAAATTTACAAATTCTTGCGATTTCTCCCAATACTGGACCTAAACCCCAACATACTTCTGGGGCTTAATCCCTTCTTCTCAATATTTGGTGGACTGCAAAAGGAGAGTCCTGAAACCACAATATCAATATATTTGGGGGGGATTCAGTGCTTCTGTATCCCATATGCCATCATTCCTACAACTTTTTTTAATGAAGCTATTGAGGGAATGTTTAGACAGTAGCTCTCTTTTTTTCCTTCATATATCTGAAAGTAATATTATATATATATAATATTATTCTCAACCAATCTTTGAACTTAAAAATCCTGCAGTATTTGGATCCAACTTTTCAATACAAAGAGGGAAAAAAATCATTCAAATGATGAAATGCTTCTGCTGATCTATTACAAAACTTCCCTTTCTTGGCAATTTTTGCAGTTAATAGTTCATCAGCTCTTCAATCAAGAGTTCTCCATGATTCAAGCTCTTCACACCATTCTTATCTACTTCTAGTTCCAATTCTTGTGCTAATTATACTCATTTCCTCTGTTGTTTCATCTTTGTCAAACCCAAGTCAACTGGAAAGAAATGTGAGCATACTTTTTTCCAAACTTCACATATTTCTATTACATCTTCCCATGCTCTAGCAATATTCCAGAATGCAAGGTAAATATTGTAGATTAATCTCTCAATGTCAAGTCCTTATCTGCAACCAAGGCTACAAAGGTTGTAATAATGAGATGTTAGGGGAAAGGAACTTTTACATTTTCATTAAAATCCACCCTAAGGGGGTGGATCACTCAGAGCTAACATTACTCAAGATAAATAGAATCTTGAAAGGAATGCCATTATCATTAAAAATTTTTCAATTTTGGGAATGAAGTAGTATATAAACTACTATACAAGGATGATAAGGATTAGCAAAAAAAAAAAAAAAAAAAAAAAAAAAAAAGCACAGTAGTGTGTTGCCTTTGCTGAATCTTTTCTGTTTCTGTGCTCTAGGATTTTCTGAAACTGCACAAGAACAACTTTGTTTTTGTTTTTTTTTCCCCTAAGGCTGGAGTTAAGTGACTTGCCCAGGGTCACACAGCTAGGAAGTGTTAAGTGTCTGAGGCCACATTTGAACTCAGGTCCTCCTGAATTCAAGGCTGGTACTCTATCCACTGCGCCACCTAGCTGCTCCACAAGAACAAGTTTTAAGTCTTGGCTTGAATTGTCATCAAGCTAAAGGAAAATTCTTCTGAGTCTGGTCTTCTATCCACATAGTCAGTGGTTTATCCATCTCTTCATTTCCACAGAAAGTCAACTTTGTCCAAGTGCTCTCTTTTGCTTCTCCTTTATCTGGCAGCATCCTTCACCACAAGTGTTCAGTCAATACCACAAGACTAAGTTCATATGCTATCGACAACGATCTTTGTCCTTCATATTTTCTAATTATTTTTATTTTCATTTCCAAATGAAATGAATCTTAGCTTCCCATCATCATTTACATCATAAAACATCTTACATCACTTTATTGTACAGTGTCTACTTTTTGTTAAGGAATTTTTATAATTTCTTTAGAATGCAGATTTCTTTTAGAACTCTATGTAAAGTCATATCTGTATAATGCAAATTTACATGAAGTGAGAGCTGTTTTTGAAGATGATAATAGGGATGAAAAGGAAGGAAAGAATTAAGGGAGGAAGTGAGGGACAGAGTGATGGAGGAAAGGAAGAAGGAAAAAAGGAAGAGAGGGAGGGAGATCCACACTGATAGGGAATTAACAAAAAAAAAAGGGTAAACTCATAATGGCTATCTTTGCATCAAATAAATATAAAATAAAATAAAATACTGGTATATATATAAAATCTTTAATGTCTACTGATAAAAATCAAGTTTTCAAGAAAAAGAGAAAAGAAAAATAAGCATGCAAGATACCATATTTCTTCTAATTTATCAATTAACCACTATCTGAAAGATGAGGTTAACAACTAATAATAGAAGAAATGTAATACTTTATATATCTGAATATTTATCAATGAAAACTAACTTAATATTAAATAAAATGTGGTGCCAAGGACTGAATATAACTCCCCAAAATGCACTCTGACCAGGAGAGAACAGAATTAACTACTACCTCTCTCAACCTAGATACTAGATCATTTTAATAACCTAATTTCATATTACTTTTTGCAGATACCACTCCAAACTGATGACTCATTAAGGTTATGAGACTACTGAAAATCCCAGATTGCTCTGCCCACAATCAAGTTATCTAAGCACATATCTCTCATATCAATATTAATAGAGTTGATTTTGAACCATTAATTACTATCTTATCTGATCATTCAACCAGTCGAATGACAGAAAATCAGCCACCATTTATACATCACCACTTAACCTACATTTGTTTTGCCCACAAGAATTTGTGAGAAATTGAAATACTTTTACAAAATCTGGGTAACTAAATTTTTGGGATTCCCCCGGTTTACCTACCAGTCTAACATCTATCAAAATGGGAAATGAGATTACTCTAGCACCACCTGTTTTTGTTGAATTCCCCTTGCCTATTGAGTCCACAATAATTTCTTTCATTAAATAATAACAATTATTTATTTAATAAAGCAATATAGAATTTTTCCAGGAATGAAAGTCAAATTCACTGACTTGTAATCTGAAGAATCCACTTTTTTTCAGAAATTCAAAAGATCCCCAAACCTAAATCCAGTCTTGTAGCACCTCTTCCATTTTTAATTTTTCAAAGATGGTCAAGGAGAGGTGCAACCATTTTTTTTTTTAAACTGGCATATAACATCTGTGCATGCACAGCAAGGTGTACTTACTGAGGACATGAATGCTTTTTTTACCATCTCTTCAATCTTGAGTTTCAAATTCTTGACTATGTTTATACCCTATCCATATTCTCAAATGAAAAATAGTTCTCCTTTATAATGAAAAGAGACATATGAGCTAATGGGCTATTGACATTAGCCCTTAGTTTATCAAATGCTAAAATAGCACATTTACAACAAACTAAGTATATAATGAACGATAAATGATTTTTTCATTCATTCACTTTATTATCATTGTACAGTTTGTTCCAAGAAATGGTTCTCCCCCCTTTGGTCTTTCTCATATGCCTAGCATAATTTAAAAAAAAAAAGTTTATTTTGATAATTTTCAAAAGTAGAAATAAGCTGATAACAACCATCTAAAATACTCAACTTAGCTAATAATCAAAATTATGCAAATTAAAACAATTTTTAAATACTACTTTACACTCATCAAAATGATAATAAAAAAATTAAGGTAGTAAATAAATGCCAGGAAAATCAGGGCGAAATCAATATATTCATTCATTGTGGATGAAATAGAATCTTAGTGGAAAGTAACTTGACAGGATAAACTAACTCCCCAAATCATACCTTTTTGTCAATTTTGAGAATATACCCTAAGAATGATATCAAAAACAATTAAAGAGCTATCTGTACAAAGATTGGGAGCAGCCTAAATAAATAGTACTGCAATAAAATCATGTATAAGAAATATAAGAATACATTTTTCCTTAAAGTTTGGAAATTCACATACATACATATATACACATACACATATAAAGGTATTGTCTTGGTTAAAATTTCTGGGCCTTAGTTTCATCTGTAATATGAAGGGATAGGAAGAGATAATCCCTAAGGTCCCATATTTAAAAAGTGATCTTAAAATAATTGAGGTGATACTTAGGAAAATTCTATTTTAAGCATTATACTTGACTTTATTCATTTTCTGCACATTTTTACATAGAGATCTAAAACCAAAAGTACTCTTATTGATCCTTTTAGAAATAGACTTGCTGGAAGCATGTTGACATGTTTTGGTGCTGTTTCCATTCCCCCCCCCCCCCACTTCCTCCTCTATTTTCAATCTAAAGTTCTGTTTAGTGGATCACAAATGTCCAGGAAAATATGTTTTTACCAACTTTCTCAAGATACCTCCATCATTAGCCAAAAGCTCATCTTCTTAAATCACAAACAAGAATCTAGAAATCCAAATATTTTCATCAGACCCTATCTTTTTAATCAACTAGTCACATGCCAAATGCACCATCTCCAATTGATTTTTGTATATATCTTGAACTTATATGCAATGTTTGCATGTTGTATCCTTGTCAACAAACTACACATCTTGACAGAAGGGAGAATTTTTTCTTTCTTTGCATCCCCAGCTCACAGCAGTGACTGGCATATAGTAGGCAATTAATAAATGCTTGCTGACCAAGGCACCTATATCCTCCATGGGCAAGTAGTCACCTGTTAACCTTAGCAGTTTCCTCATCTGTAAAATAGGGTTTTTCAAGGAGAAAGGCAAGAAACATGAGAAGATGGTCAGGTAATATAACAGTTTAATTTGACAATGACTTTCAGTCATTTCCTGAATATACCCTAAGAAAACAGCAAATTTTCCTAGCACCTACCTCTGAGGGCTGTTTTGAGGATCAACTGAAACAATAATTTACTAGTGCCTGATACAGTAAGAGCTATATAAAAGTTATTACAATTCTAATTCTACTATTCGAAACAGTTACCTAACCAGGGCTTCATGAAAGCAATGTTTTCTAGATTCCTCCCAAAAGTATAATTTACCTTCTCACCCAAAATCATTAATATGCATGACGAATGAATGAAAAAAATATTAATTTGCCAAGCATTAGAAATATAAATATAAAGGCAGTCTTGATCCTCAAGGAAGCTATATTATAATGAAGCCAATAAACAAAGGAAAATAGTAGCCAGTAAGCACTTTGACTACAGAAATGATATGACTGACATAACCCCACGCCAAGAGCAGTAACAAAGTTAATTTTATCAGTTCCAGAAATGGAAATATGACGAGTGAAGATGGCCAAGGCACAGGAAGTAAAGTGAAGTATGCGAAGGAAATGTCAGAAGCAGGTGAAGAAGTCACAATTCAGGAAGTCAAAGCCCCAGGACAACAGTTCCAGAAATTAAAGGGCTAAAACCTTCAAAGTATGGTCTGTGCTCCAGACAGATGTAACAATAGCAGTTTACTTTGACAAGTTTTGGTATACTTTCAGTCATTTCCTAAATATACCCTAGGAAAACAGCAAATTTTCCTAATGTTTATTTCAGATCATTCTACAACTGCTTTGGTATTCTGCAACAGAGAATTAACATTAATTTCTCTTTAAACTATACTGGATAGCTTATCTTTGCCCTTGAAAAACCCATGAATTCTCATCACAAATTCCTTTCTCCACAGTAATCTATTACTTGGCTCTAACCAAGGGTTTTTCTACTTTCCTTCTAATGTTTTTGTACTACTCCTTCATTCTCCTGACACTTGTTTGGATTCCCTTCTGCCTTCTTCATTTTCTGTTTGAAGCATTTTATTCCACTCTTTCCAAGAATGCCTTATTGGACAGTACAGAAATATTTTCCTCCTTAAGTCCTTTCACATTTCCCTTAAGTATGAGTTCAACCTGTATGGTATACATAGATAACAGCTTTTATTTAACAATGGAAGAAATAAACATAAGGTGAATGGAAAATTACTCCTACCCTTAACTTTGCTGGAGCAGGGATCTTGAATTCTCTGTTCATCCTGTTGCTAGCTGCTTGCTATATAACATGGGCTCTTCTCTTGATATGTGATGTTTAATATCATGTTTAACATAACTTCGAGGCACTTCTCTCACCTTTTCCTTCTCTTCTCTTTTAATTTTGTCATCTTGCTTATCTAGATCTTTTTGTGAAAAAAAAAAAAAAAGTATGTCCCAGAAGACAGACTATTTTTTTGAGAGGCAGTATATAGTGTGGCACAAAGGCGTCAAACTCAAGTAGAAACTGGGGTCACTAAAATCCACACCAATATTGTGTTTTGCATTTTTATATATTTTTTAATATTTCTGAGTTACATTTTAATTGTCCAGTGGCACTTGGGATTATTGTCAACAGGATGCTTGAAATCTCTAGCCTGGTGGATAGAGAGCTGAGTGAGGAAGTCCTGGATTCAAGTGCTTCCTTACACATGCTCAATTTGTTAGACAAGTCATTTAATGTATCAAATATCCCAGACAATTCCCTTAAGGCTATATCACAAAGCAGTTATCCTCAAAATCATAGAAAAGTAAGACTATGATACAGACTAAGTCAGGAAGAATCAGAAATAAATAAACTCAAGAATTCAGCATTCAAATAACCTGAACAATTAGCCAGGAAAACAATTTTAATATTGACAAGAATTACAGGGAAACTATAAAGAAATATTAAATTTGTAACTGTTCAGTTGTCTGTCATGTTCAACTCTGTAACCTCATTTGGGGTTTTTCTGGCAAAGTTACTGGAGTATTTTGCCATTTATTTCTCCAGCTCATTTTATAGATGAGGAAACAGAGACAAACAGGTTAAGTGACTTGCCCAGGGTTACATAGCTAATAAATACCTGAGGTAAAATTTGCATTCAAGTCTTCCTGACTACAGGCCTATCAAATGCACCACAAAAACTAACATTTACAAAATAAACTCAAAATAGATATATTATCAGAACAGTAAAGATCAAACCACAAAAAATAAGGAGAGAATTAGAAGGGTGCCTTTTACATGCTAAAATTAAAAGCTGAATTCTTAACTTTAAAAAAAAAAAAAAAAGAGACAGGTACCTAACAAAATAAAATTGGATGAAATTGAAAAGCCCCCTCCACTCCACAACAATTAACACAACAAGGATAAGAAGGAAAACCACTGCTGGGAAAAAAAAGTTTCATAGCAAACATCTCTGATAAAAGTCATAATATCTAAGATAAAAAGGCAACTAGGTATATATGACTAAAAATCATTCCCTAATAGATGTTAATGATCAAAGAGAAAAAAGTTCCCAAAAGAACTGCAAAGTTCTAAGTCATGAGAATACTTTAATCGATAATAATAAAAGAAATGCAAATTAAAACATGAAGTGAACCAGATGTCTGGTTTCACTAGACATCTAGCAAATTGGTAAAGATGACATGAGAAAAATAGCCAATGTCTGAGAGTTTATAGAATGATAAGCAATGATAAGTGCTGTAAATTGGTCTACTATTTAAATATATCAATGTGGAATTATATACAAGCATATGGTGATAAAATTATCCATATCCTTTTAATCCAAAGATTTCACTACTAGCTATGTACCTCAAGTAGACCAATGACATCTCTACTTAGAAAATCCAAATGAACAAAAAAAACTTCTGAAAATTTGACATGCCATTTCTGTTTACAATTTATAGCATTCCCAAATTATCCTGAAAAATAATTTTTCCTAATCCCTTTTATCTATTCCCTTCAAGCATTCTATTAACTGAATTAATCAAAGATTTCTTCCTTCGTGTAAAATGCACTGTTAAATTTTTAAAATAGATATTTGTAATTTTAAGACAAATAGTATTTGAAATCTTTTGAAATTTTTTAAGTTCTTGAGGTAGGAGGCAGGATGTATTTTTTATATTTTTATTATTGACCTAAAAGTCAAACTATCACAAATATCAAAAAATCACTTTTGCATATTTTACAACACATTTTTAAGAGAGAAAAAAGATAATAAATAATGATATAAGCCTATATGAAGCAGCATGGCACATCCTAATCTTGAAATTAAGAAGATTTGAGTATACATCTTGCCTCAAGAAATTAATTGTGTGACCCTAGGCAGGTCACTTATTCTCACCCACAATCTATTCATCTGTAAAAATAAGGATTTATTATAATAATCCCTATCACAAAGTATTACTGTGAAGATCATATGAGATAGGTGTAAAACACTTTGTGTCTTAAAACACTCTATAAATATGAGCTATTACATAATCATTTCTCTAAGCCCTGTTTTGAAAGACAATGTGACTTTTACTTAGGTCTTAGTTTTTTCTTATATAAAATGAAGATAGGGTTAGTTGCCTCTTGCTCTAAAATTCTAACATGATTCTAAGAAAACTAGGTGACAACTGAGATCTATTCAAAAAATCAACTTCCAGAACATGTTATGGGATCAAAATAACATTTTAGCTAATACATCCTATAAAATCTACATATTTGATATTCAAACTCACACCCTATTTAAGATACATAAATCTAACATTAAATTAATTTGAAAATTAGTGAGCCACATTAAATGTGGCTTATTTATTAGCTGCTGTTTCCCAATTGCTTTAAAACTGATAACCTATGTATAATAATTACCAATTAATCAGAAAGACATAGATTTAAATCCCACTTCAGACACTTATCATGTGATCTTGGCCAAGTTAATTAGCTTCCCCTCAATGGCTTTACTTTCAAAAAATAAAATCTAAGGGACCAGTCATAAAATTCTAGGTATCATATCTACACAAATGCACAAAATATGACTACACAAATTGAGAGCCTAAGATAAAAAAGCAAATTTTATCTCACTGGTATCAAAATAACTAGATGGGATGAAATTCATTGCTAGAATATAAAAGAAAAGGACATATGATTTGTTTCTTTTTTAAAAATAGGACAGGAGTCAAAATTGCCCTATACAGTAAGAAAATATTCTAAAGAAAATTCAGAATTCAAAGTGGTAAAGCAAGGTGAAGAATAACTGGATTAAGATAACAAAAGCATAAATACAGACAAAATACTGTCATGAGAGTAGTAAGACAGACTGCCATGAAAAAGGAAATAGATGAGTTCAAGAAACAGCTCACAAGCCTGGCACTAGTAATGCGCATCTTCAATTATCTAAACATTTAGACTTTCTAGGAGTCAATTTCTTGGCTTGCTTTAATGACAATTTCATCCTAAGAAAAATAATCTATAGATATATTTTCATATGCAGTTCTCTCTCTTTTGCTTTACATGAAGAAATGCACATGACTGGTGATTGCAATGTTCAAAACAAATAAAATTTTAAAAACTATAAAGTAAATGTTTAGAATGATTTCATTCTTCAAAAGAGAATAATGCTATACTAAAGCTCAGAATGAGCTAATTTACAAGGAACATCAAGAATAGCATAGGTACACTTAACACTTCCTAGCTGTGTGACCCTGGGCAAGTCACTTAACCCCAGCCTCAGAGGGGGAAAAAAAAAGAATAGCATAGGTAAAGGGAGAGAAGAAGGAATCTTATTTTAAAGAAATTCAATTCTACACAATAAGCATTTATTTATTAAGTGCCTACAAGGACAAAAAAAGGAAACAGATCCTCCCTTAAGGAGGGGATTATTTTCAATTCAACTGAAGCTAAACATGTACAAGGAGAAATCAATTATGTATAAACATGAAAAAAAAAAGTGTGTGAAAGCATGCTAACTAGGAACTAGGAAAGAACTCTACAAATTGTTCTCACTTCAAGTAAGACTTTAAAATTTCCTTGGAATTTAAAGAGCCTAGGGGGTAATAAGGGAGAATATTTCAGACATGTACATACAAAGGGACAAAGGTGGGCAGAGGTAAGATAGACTAGCAGAAAGTTTAGCTAAATTCTCCTTCCCTTAGCTCCTCCACAAAACTAGAAAATGCACCAAAAGATTCCTGTTCAGGAATTTTTTTTTTAACTTTTTTATATGGAATTTTTTCCAGCTCTGGTAAATACAGAGACACAAATATACGATATAGAGACACTGAGGGCAGGATCCAGCCAGCCATAGCTGCATAGAACATTACAGCAGAAGGACTAAAAGATGATCAGAGCTGTTTATCATGGAAAGTAAAGCCACAAGGAGGGAAATGATCCTCCTATATAAGATATGAAAACAGCTGTCACCACTAGCCAATTCTTATTGGATATATGTATATATCCAATAAGAATATATATATATAATATATCCTTAAAATATAGTTTGAGAATTGTCATTTTTATTATTTTGCTTCTGCCTATTCATGAACAACTGAAATTTTTCCAGTTTAATCTATGTGTGAAAAATGTTGTCTAACTATGTTCATATAGTTCCTGGGTTTGTCTTGGTAGGTAGACTCCCAAGGATTTTATATTGTTTATTTTAAATAGAATTTCTCTTTCTATCTCTTGCTACTAGGTTTTACTGGTTTTGTTACTGATATGGTCCATTATGATCCTGCACTGCTGATATAATACTACTTGGTCATAGTGTATAATCCTTATTTTATATTGCTGATTCACTGGCTTTTGTTCAAAATGTTTATATCAATATTCATTATATAACCTCAGGAACAGCTAGGTGGCGCAGCAGATAGAGCACCAGCCTTGAATTCAGGAGGACCAGAGTTCAAATGTAGTCTCAGACACTTAACACTTCCTAGCTGTGTGACCCTGGACAAGTCCCCAGCCTCGGAGGGAGGGGAAAAAAAAAAAGTACAACATTATGTAACCGCTTCCTGGCTTAGGTATCAGCACCATTATTTATGTCATAAAATGAGTAGAGATTCTTTGCTTATTTTTCCAAATTATGTAGTATTAGAATTAATTTTTCTTTAAATGTTTGGTAGGATTCACTAGTAAATCCATATGCCACTGAGAATTTTTTCTTGGGGAGTTCATTATTAACTTGTTCAACTTCTTTATCTAAGATGGGGCGATTTAGGCATTCTGTTTCCTGATCTGTTTGTTAATGTGGATAATTTGTATTTTAATAAATATTCTATTTTGCTCATATTGTCAGATATATGACATAATTGAGCAAAATATTTCCTAATGATTAATTTCTTCATTGGTGGTGATTTCTCAATTTTCATTTTTGATACTGGGTATTTGGGTTTTTTCCAAATTAACCAATGATTTATCTTATTTTTTCTCATAAAATCATCTCCTAGACTTATTAGCTCAATAGCTTTTTTACTTTCAATCTTATTCTCACTTTTGATTTTCACAATTTCTAATTGGGTGCTCAATTGGGGACTTTTAATTTGTTCTTTTTCTATTTTGTTGATGTAAGAATTTAGAGAAATATTTTCCCTATGAGGGATGCTTTGGCTGGATCCCATAAATTTTAGTATATTATCTCATTGTTGTCATTCTTTATGAAATTATTTCTATGACAACTTCTTTGATGCAATCTTTAGGATTATATTAGTTTTCAATTAATTTTAACATATCTTTCAGAGCCCTTTTGTTGAATGTAATTTTATTTCATTATGAATCCAAAAAAATACATTTAATATACTTACCTTTCTACATTCAATTCTGAATGTTTTATGCCCTACAACACTGTTATTTTTATTCAGATGCCATGTAATCCTGAGCAAAAGGTACACAATATTCTTATCTGTTCCCATTTAGTTTTTTTTCAAATGTCTGACATATTCAGCTTTTCTACCTCCTTAGTTTTTTCCTAGTTTATTTTTTGGTTGGATTTATTGAGTTCTGAAAAAGGACATTTGAAGTCCCCCACTAATATAGTTTTGCTGTCTATTTCTTTCTCTAACTCATTTGACTTCTCCTTTTAAGAATCTAGATGGTAAATCACTTGGTGGATATATTTTTAGTATTGATACTGCTTCACTGTTTCTGATACCTTTTTGCAAGATGTAGTTTCCTTCCTTCTCTTTTAATTGTCTATTTTTGCTTTCATTTTGAGACCAGGAATGCTAACCCTGATTTTCTTACTTCAGCTAAAGTATAGATTGTGCTTTCATTCACCTTCTTACCCTTACTGTGTATTCGAAATATCAATAACATTGTGTGATAATCAACTATGAATGATTCAGTTCTTCTCATTAACACAATGATCCAAGGATTCAAAAGAAAATACCATCCACACCAGATAAAAAACTGATAGACTGAATGCATAGAACAGCATATTTTTTTGAGTTTTTTTCTTTTTGATTGTTTCTTCTTTCACAACTATGATTAATATGGAAATATGAAAAACATATGTTAACACATATGTAACATAACATGATGGTGCATAACCTGTATCAAGTTGCCTGCCATTTTTAGGAAGGAAAAAAAATCTGGGATTCAAAATCTTGTAAAAGTGAATGCTAAAAATTGTCTTGATATGTAATTAGGTAAAACAATAAAATACTATTTAAAAATTCAAAAAATATTTAAAACTATTCTTATCTCATGGTATATGAGGTTTCTCAACCCAAGCAGGAACACTGAGTCGAATCAGATAAAGTGATAATAAAGATAAACTTAAAAGTTTTCAAAAATACAAAGCTATGAAATTTCTTAATTTCAAAAAACAAACTTAAGAAATACAAGATTTGGCTAGAAAATACAGAAAGATCTAGGAGTTTAACAGATTACAACTTCAATATAAATTAACAGTGTAATGCAGCAACAGCAGCAAAAAAAAAAAAATTAATTAATTAAAAAGAGCTGATGCAATCCTAGTTTGAATTAAAAGAATCAGAGTGTAGGAAGAAAAAAGCCAAAGTACTTCTCATCTCTGGTCAGACAATTGTATTCTCTCAATTCTAGGTGCTGTCTTTTATAAAAAAAAAAAAAATTTATAAATTACAGATTATCAAACGTAGGACAATCAGGACAGCTGTCAAGTTCATTCTGGGAATAGTTATTTCAAGTTGGGGAAATAAGATTTTAAAATTGATCATCTAGAAAAAAAAGACTCATGTTCTGGTTAGCTTAAGTTTTCTTAATTACAAACAACATATAGAAGTTATGAAGAGGCAAATTAAGGTTTGATCGAATGAAAAATTTCCTATTATAATATGGGTGTTATGGGATGCCTTAAAACTAAAAACTTAAAAATTCTTAGCCTTCCTGGTGTCCTAGATCTTGCTAGCAATGTGATGAAGCCTATAGTCTCCTCAGAATGTTTGCTGCCTAGATTAATAACTGAAGGGAATGCCACAAAGGTTAGTGAAAATAAACATACTTTTTTGCCATTCAAGTTCCCCTGAGGTTAAGAACCTCTTGTTTTAGGAAATAATAGGTTCTCAGTGAATTTCATCAAGAAAAAGGTCAATGACCTTGTGACAGGAAGACAATAAAAGGGATTCATGATCAGGTATAGGTTGGATTAAATATCCTGTGACTTATCTCCCAATGATGAGATTCTGTAAATCTATTTTTACAGCTAGGGACTGAATCATTCAAGACTTGCTGATGAGCCTGGAACATACTAGAAATCTAAATGTTTGCTGACTGCCTAAATTTTAAAGAAAGTCACTCTACTGGGAGTTATTTAAATATCTAGAGTCTTCAGTGTGCTGCTTAAGTAACACTCTCAATATTTAATAGCAGTAGCTTTTTTTAAACATAGGCACATATTCTTTCATTTTGGGATAATTTATTTTAAATTGAGAATTCAGATGAATTTTTTTTTAAAGAATATTTTTAAAAACCACACAAGCTTATTTTTTTTCCTCTTATAAATGGGAGGGGGGGAAAAAGAGACAGATGCATTACCAGTTTACAATTCTAGTATGCTAAACTTAACTGAAATTATGAAAATAAAACTCCTGGAGATGTTTAAAATACTTTTAAATACATGTCATTGAAGAAAAAATATTCCTGATATGCAAAATTGCCATTTTTTTAATTCAAAAAAAAAAAAAAAAATCAACAAATCAACATCTACTACAGTTCTAGTTGATAATGGCCCTTAATACAATGTAAGAAAAAGTCTTTAAATGGCTCTAATTAATGTAGTATAATATCAAGTTATTCACTTCTCAGATATTTAAGTGCCTATTTCAACAGCTTTTATAGTTTTCTGAATGTTACAAAATCTAACCTATACAAATAACCGAAATTAACTATTACTTTAAAATATATAGTATTATTAAGTGGTATTAAGATGAAAATGATTATTTTGTGGATAGAAAATTAAATATGTAAAATTAAATAGAAAATTAAAATGTACTTTTGCTGAAAAAAAAATTAAGTCTTCCTAACTACTTAAATCACTTAATAAAATGAATTAACTAGATTATAAGCCTATCTTAATTTACAGGACTAAGAAATGGATAATATTCATTTCTACAAATACAAAACAATAAGACATAAAAAGAGACTGATTTTACAATAAATTGTAACAGAGTGATTATTTAATACTTGATAATAATTATATGTAATTACAAAGACATCTTGACAGAATTGTCTTGGGAAAAAACTCAAACCACATGTAAAGTTGATTAAGGTTTAGATTTATGGAACCAAAATGAGATTAGAATTTCTGGTGGTTGGGGAGTTAAATAATAAGGTCTAGTGGCAGGTTCGAGGTTCAGGGAACCAAATGGAAAGGTTTGGTTTCCCTGCAACTCCTTGGGATTCAGTGCAAGAGTAGGGAGTTTTGGGGAACTCCCTTCTGGTGGTGCAGAGGTTCTCTATAAAGAAATTTACAGACCCAAAAACCTAGATTGATAAAAGTGGTTTATTATGGGGATTGGAAGTAAGGTTAGAAATCCTGACAGAGAGGCATAAAGTCTGTTTAGGGAAATAAATGAGGGTAAAAAGAGAGTGGCACTGGAAAAGAATATTCCAGTGGACAGAGGCTCCTTGGGATGTCAGTCAAGCATGGCATGGCTGGTATGTTTGAAACCTCTGCAAAGAAAGGGTTTTAATTTGGCTTTTTTATATTGAGTGTCTTAGTGGGGGCTGAGATAGCCCGGATCTCCTATTGGAATTCAAAGGCATGCTTTTTGACCAGGATTTGTAATTAAATCAAAGACTCTGGCATCCTGGAAAGACAGTATCTGGGGAAGATATGCCTCAGCCTGGAGGGGCTGAGAATCTGAAAGGAATCACAGGAATAGTTTCCCAATAGGAAATAGTTTCCTAAAGGGAATGTGAGTAGTAAATTCACATGAACCCAAAATGAAACTGCTTCTTAATTGCATACCAAAAGGTATAGACAAGGATTGCATAGCAAAAGGTAAATTAGGAGACAGCCTTTACACTAAAAGTAACTACTTGCACCACTGAATGACATTAACTAAAATAAACATGGCTGGGTCTCAAAAAACATCTATAAAGGATTACAAATGCTTAATTCCCCCCCTTCCTCCCCTGCCACCTCTCATCAAAAAAAAAAAAAAAAATCTTGATTGTCACAATGTGCCTGGCTCTACTCTCAACTCTTCTCTGGCCTTTCTCATTTCTTCCATTAAGCTATTTCCACAACCTGCCTATCTTAAAGATATTGAATTGAAAAGAACTGAAATGAAAAACTCTCAGTTTCCAGTTTGAAAAAACTAGTTGTCTTACTTTTTTTCCCCCACAAAACCATCCTCTGAATCAAAATTTTTTTTTATTTTAATGGGACAAGTTTATCAAAAAGTTGAGATATTCACAGGTTATCATAATTATATTATTTGAACTAACTGTAAAGCAAAATTTTGAGACCACTTTATTCAAATATACCTGAATTGGGAAGATTTTTTTTTTTCATTTAAACTATTTTTTCCAACATCGTCAATTTTTAATTCCCTCAACAGCAGTATCAAATAGGAAAGGGGAAGATGGGAGAGAAAACACCATTTATAAATGTATAAATTAAATTACAAAGATGAAGTAGGATTTGAAGAGTTGAGTGGACACCCTCAACCCATACCTTTGTGAACAAGGGAGGATCTACAGGTATTATACATTGCATAGGTTTGTCAGACTTTTTCAATCTGTCAGTCATGCTTATTTTTTTCCATTATTAAAAAAAAAAAAAAACCCTGCTACACATTATGGCTCTCTAGAAAGTGTTCAAGAGAAATAGTTGGGGTAGGTATGATGATGTAAATAACAGATGTCATCACTAAAAACATTTTTAAAAGAAAAATGGAAAAGGGTATAGACTTAGAAAACTACAAATTTAAAATGTCCATATTGTACTATATTTTTATTTATTTTGTTAAATATTTCTGATTTACATTTTAATCTGATTTGGCAAGTTCAAGCTGTGAAGCTGAACTACAATATTTTCATTTTTAAATAAGCAAGAATACTAATTGTTGATTGCATGGGTCAATTACATCATCTTACGATGTATTGTATATATTCCCACGTAGCCTTACACATTCGGCTTTTGCAAGCATCCTTAATACCAATTTAACTAAATATTTTTAAATAAACTGAAAAATGAATTTATATGAATGTAATTTACTTTTTCTGCTACCTCACATAAGAAAACCATCTGAAGAGAAGTTTATTAGTGAAATTTTATAATATAGAGAAACAGAAGCAACACACAAACATTACAAACGGGAGAAAAAGAATAAATTTTTCTGATTCTAATGATTTCCAATAATCTTATTGTAGTCTAATACCAAGTATATCATCATCATGGAGAAATCCCACAAAGGATGACAGAAGCTTACTTGTTTAAGACTAAATGCTCTAAACAAGACACTGGCAACTGCTTGTATTTAAATTTTTTTCATATCAAATATACAGTAAGAATTAGATTAAAGGCATAAGTAAATTATGTGAAATGTTCTACATAAAAGATCCCTATATGGTTATATCCCATAGGAACTAAAAATAACAGTAATAATAATCTCAAGAATGTTCTAGTGAAAAAAAACATTTTACAACAAAAACTTTTCATCAAATAGTTGAATATAATAAACAAATTTTGTCAAAAAAATTATATTTTCCAATAATTTCAATATTTCTTCTGGCAAAATTTAAGTACTATTTATTATAACTATTTAACTATTTGAACTCTGGCAGACTTTTTTTTAGCCCCTTTGGGACTTCTTTCCTCATCTATACAATAAAGTGCTAGCCTCCAAGATCTAAATTAATCTCCAAGTTCCCTTTCAGATCTAAACCCTATGATTACATGAAATAAATAAAAGATTTTAATCTACTAGGGTTGAATAAATTTATTAGGTTGACTTTTGAGTTCCAAATCAAGAGATTCCAAGAGAACCATTTTTCAATGGAAAGAGCATTGTCCCTGAAGTTAGAGAAATAATAAATATTGTTATTATTACTAATAATAACATCTATACAACTCTTAAATAATTTTTGCAAAATACTTAGAACTCATTTAAGCCTACAACAATGCTAGGTGCTGTTATGAACTTTTTACATATGAAACCAGGGCTCAAATTAGGTCAAATTAAGTTGTTCCCAATTCCTTCATAACAATCTTATAACTGAAGTATCAAAAGACAAGAACACCTGTGAATAGCGTCTGGTATGGTCTAATAGGTTTTTGCTTTTCTTTTGCTTTTCCTCAAAATCTATGACTTAACTGGTATAAGGAAACAGCAGTGTGGAAAAATCTCTCTCCTAATTTTAGCAGACCCACAACTCTACTATAACTTAACAGATTATCTTGAAACAGAGAATTCAAAGAATTTGTCCACAATGGTCACACAGCCAGGATGTGTGAATTCAAAACTTGAATCCAACTTCTCTCTTTAAGGGAAGCCTCCACCCACTATATCAATGGTATCAAATTTAAACAGGCATAAATCCATGCTCAATCAGAAAATCACAAACATTTTCTATGGATTTTTTTTTTTTTGCATTTATTTTGTTGGAGATGGAGCCAAGATAGAGGACAGTAGACAGGTCTTTGCCTGAGCTCCTCCTGGTTTCCCTCAAAATGCACACCAGATTAAGCCTTTGAACAGATTTTGGAGTGACTGAACCCACAAATATTTGGAATGTAACAAATTTCCAGCAGATTATCTTGGAAGTACTTCAAGAAAGGTCTGTCTCACTTGGGCAGGGGGTTATGTGACCCAATACAGGTGCAATGGAGGGAGGACCAGGGCAGAAAGGCTTCCCCATATCAGGGGAATCTAGTGGGAGGCTCTCAGCCAAAATACAGCAATATTAGCTACTCTATCTTGGTTCAGAAGACAGTGGATTATCAGATTTGCGGACACAACTACAAAGAACTACAAATGAGCCCCTGAACCCCAGTATAAAAGCATGACTTTGCCCCACCCACTCAGTATGGGAAGGAAGCACCAGCACCAGCACCAGCACAGCATGAAGCTGTTGTCACCTGTACAGGAAGCTCTGGTCAATCTCCCCTTTGCCCTAAGAACCGACCTCAACTTTTAAAAATAAGCAAAAAAGCAAAAGAAGCTCTGACAATAAATAACTATTATGGAGACAAAGTAGGACAGATCTCAAACTCTGAGGACACTAAGGGCAAAATGTCTCCAAATGAGAGTTGGTCTCCTATTCAAAAGGTTCTTAGAAGAATTCAAAAATGGTCTTAAGAGTTAGAAAAAAATGGGGAAAGGAAATGAGAGTTTTGGAAAAAGAAAACATAGAAATAGTCTGAAGAAAACTCCTTTTTAAAAAAATTGGTGAAATGGAAACAAACTTCCTGGGAAAAAAACAATTTTTTAAAAATAGGTTTGGTGAAACGGAAAAAGAAAATAACTCCTTAAAAAATAATTTGACGAAATGGAAAAAGAAAGCAATTCCTTGGAAAAACAATGAAAAAATAGAATATGAATACCTCATTGATAAAACATCTGACCTGGAAAATAGATTTAAGAGACAATCTATAAATTCTTGAACCACCTGAAAACCATTTTGAAAGAAATAGCCCAAACAACATCTTTCAAGAAATCAGCAAGAAAAACTGTCCTGATATCCTAGAACCAGAGGGCAAAAGCCATTGAAAGAATCCACTGATCACCTCCTTAGATCCCAAAATGAAAACTCCATAAATTCCAGAATTATCAGATCAAGGAGAAAATATTACAAAAGTAGGCAGAAACAATTCAAATATCAAGGAGCCATAAAATCAGGATTACCCAGGACCTAGCAGTTTGCATTTTAAAGAATCAAAGGGCCTGGAATATGATATTCCGGGGGCAAAGGAGCTGGAGTGCAGCCAAGAATCAACTACCCAGCAAAACTAAGCATTATTTTTCAGAAGAAAAAAATGGACAATTATTTTTGATGAAAAGACCAGAGCTGAACAGAAAATTTGATCTTCAAATACAGAACCCAAGAAAAGCAAAAGAAGAAAATAAGGGAAGAAAAAAAGTAATGTTTTTTAATTAAAATGTTTGCATCCCTATATAAGAAGATATGTCTAACACTTGAGAACTGTATCTTTGTTAGAGGTATACTTATCAGGTGTAGATAACGGAGGGTGATGATATAAAAAAAGAAACTAAAGATGAAAAAGGGATTGTAGTAGAAAAGAAAATGGGGTTGTTACATCACATGAAGAGGCAAAAAATTCATTTTGTTAAACGTTTCCCAAGAACATTTTTAATCTTGTTTGGCTCATCCTAAACTTCTGCACTATACCAATGCTGATTCTTAATATGTGTGTCAGGAATTTTATTGGCATCACATAAAAACACTTCAATTGCTAGAGTTAAAAATCTAAAGTACATTCAAAGTAATAAGAAACATTTCTATTGTTTGAAGAACATATTTGAGAGAGGAACAAAACCTTTTTTAGAAACTAGGATATCAACCATTCTGGAGAAGAATTTGGAACTATGTCCAAAAAATTATTAAACTGTGCATACTCTTTGATCCAGCAGTCTTTCTACTAGGCCTATATCCCAAAGAGACTTTAAAGAAGGGAAAGGGACCCACATGTGCAAAAATGTTTGTGGCAGTCCTTTTTGTAGTGACAAGAAACTGGAATCTGGGAGAATACCCATCAATTGGAGAATGGCTAAATAAGTTATGGTATATGAATGTTATGGAATATTATTGTTCTATAAGAAATGATCAGCAGAATGATTTCAGAGAGACTTGGAAAGACTTACATGAACTAAGGCTAAATAAAGTGAGCAGAACCAGGAAATCAAAGGTACACAGCAATAACAAGATTATATGATGATCAATTCTCTTCAACAGACACAATTTATACCAGTTCCAATGATCTTGTGATGAAGAGAGCCATTTACACGCAGAAAGGACTATGGGAACTGAGTATGATTCAGATTCACAACATAGCATTTTCACTCTTTTTGTTATTGTTTCCTTGCAGTTTATTTTCTCATTTTTTTCCTGTTTAATTTTTTTCTTATGTAGCAAAATAATTGCATAAGTATGCATGCATATAATGGATTTAACGTATATTTCTACCATGTTTAATATATCCTGGATTACTTGCCATCTAGGGAAAGAGGGAGAAGGGCAGAGAGAATTGGAGCATAAGGTTTTACAAGGATTAATGCTGAAAAATTATTCATGCATGTTTTGAAAATAAAAATCTTTAATAAAAAAAAATTTTTAAGGACCTGCAACTACAAAAAAATAAAATGAAATTTAAAAAATAATGTAGAATCAAACAAATAGAAAAGGAGATGCTACAGAAAATAATTCCTTAAAAATTAGAACTAGTGGGGCAGCTTAGGTGGGGCAGTGTGATAGAGAACATGAGCCCTGAAGACAGGATTGACTTCAAATCTGATCTTAGACACTTACCTGTGTGACCCTGGGCAAGTCACTTAACCCCAATTGTCTCAGGGGGGAAAATTAGAATTGGTAGAGTGGAATCTAACAACTCCATGTGACTTCAAGAAATAATAAAACAAGTCAAAAAATCATTAAAAAAAAAAAAAAAAACAGGATCTGAAGTTATAATTCTTACTTTCTAGATAGTATTTAGAATTATCACAAATGACAACTTTAAAAGTCCTCTTAATATTGCTGGTGTTAATGTTTTTATTGAGTCAAAAGAGAAGAAATACTGAAAACAAACTCCAATCAAAGATGAAAATTAAGATTACTTTAAATAAGACTGCCTTATGATTTCAAAGATGTGATGCTCCCTACAATGGAATCACACCCCATCCATAGGTGCTTGATTCTTTCCCAAGTCCTCAATTCAGGAATTCCCCATTATCTAATTGTACACTAGCAAAATAACCAGTAAATCATCCATAGATTGGCCAATCAACTAAGAAATTCTAAATTCTAGAGCATAGAGCTCTTCTTGCATTTCATGGATACCAATACAACACAAGCAGGCAATGTTTAATAATAAATCCTTATTCTCCATACTTCTCTGATCATACATTCTCTAATTACATCCTTGGCACTTCTCATGTGCAATTTTCAACAAGTAATGTTTCAGGCAACTCACATTTGATAATGTGATTATCATTCTGAAATTGAAGCAAATGATGTTGAATTTATAGCATTATTGGAGAAATGTTATGTAAAAGAGATTTGAGAAAGGGAAAGAGAGGAGGGAAGGAGGAAGAGAGGGAGAAAGGAAAGGAGGAAGGGAAGAAGTTAGCATCTCTAAAAGCAGTGCATAATTTCCCAAAGGCAAATCAGCCCATTCCCTTCCCCCCCATTATTCAGTGCTGAACCTAGTTTGTTAATCTGTAGTACATGTCCAAAATATAAATGCTGAAGCAATGTGGTACAGTAGATTGTTATTTGTTCTTCAGTCTCAAAGGGGATCATGAGTGATGTTTTGATATGCAAATGAATTGGATTTAAGTGAGGGAGGATTGTATAAAGTCACCTGTCTCTCTTTCCCCCTCCAGAGCTGCCTTGGTCCAGTAGCAAGATATAGATCAAGATGACTGAAGATGGCCCTGTATGAAATGGGAGACGTTGGCCTTTTTAAGCAAAGGTTTTCAACAGGCCTCAGTTTGAGGCCAAACTCATTCAGTGATTAAGGCTAAGTAGCAACTGAGGCAAAAAATTTCCTCTTTCACCTAGTCCAGCAAAGGAAAAAAAAAAAACTAAATAAGTAAATAAAACTGGGAAGGGAAGACTCTAGGGGTTTCTGGCCAAAGCAGAAATTATTGCTACATAGATTCAATGAGTCAAACAGGACCCACACAATGACCAAATGGGGCTTATAAGGCATAGGACTATCGGCAGTCAATGACATTCAGATTGGTTTGGGTTAAGGAATTGTCCTTAAGAAATATAGCCAGTAAATCCCAAAAATATTCTTGCTATTTTTTGAAGTTGACATTATTCATAATTTAACTAAGACTTTGTATACAAGTTTCTATTCAAAACTTGCATTTCCCCTGCGTGTCCATGCCTCTCCATTTGACAAAGAAATAAAGATGTGACTGAGTAAGATTTACTAAGCTCTTTTAACTTCTACATTGTGGCAAGTGATTTTTACACACTGACACTAATCTTTCTTCATACTGATGTTCTGACTGTACAAAGACAGCTGATTCAGAAATGACTACCACATGGGTAATACCAGTATTTTCCTGTCCAACTCTCCCATATGATAGCTTTTCAAATACTGGAAGAGTTATCAGGTAATTCCCTCTAAATCATTATTTTCATGGCTAAACATCTCCATTGACTTTAAGCAATCCTCAGAGGGCATGAATTCAGACCTTTACTATACTGCTTGCCCTCTTCTGGACAATCCTTATTTTCTTTCTAAAACATGGTTCACAGAATAGAAGACATACTTCAAATATAGTCTGACCAGAGCAAAGTACAACAGAATTATATTACTTAAATCCTTGAAGCTATTCCTTTCTTAAAATTGGGGGGAAAAAAAAAAAAGGAAAATGACAAATGCTGAAACTGCGGGAAAATGGGTATATGAACTCACTGTTGTTAAAGATCTATTCCAGGCATTCCAGCAAACAATTTGAAACTATGCTCAAAACGCATATACTCTTCCATACCGCAATACCAACACTAGGCCTACACCCCCCCAAAAAAAAATCACATAAAAAGGAAAAGAAACTGTACATACAAAAATATAGCTTTTTGAGGCAGCAAAGAACTGAATTGGGAAATGGGGAAATGACTGAAGAAATTATGGTAATTGAATATAAAAATACTGTGCAATATAAGAAATTATGAAGGGAATGTTTTCAGAGAAACCTAAGAACTTATATGAAATAATACAATAAAGTGAACAGAAAGAACTATTTTTACAATAACATTGTAAAGACAAGCAATTTCAAAAGGCTTAAGAACTGTGATCTTTTTCATGACCAAGTACAATTCCAGAGGATTCATGATGCTATGCATTTCCTGATAAGAGAGAGGTGATGAACATGGATTGTGATATAATTTTTTTGGACACTGACATTGCAGCAATGTTTCTTCTTGACATGCATATGTTACCTATGTTTTGCTTTTCTTTTTCAAGGGAATAGGGAAGCAAAAATAAATTTAACTAGGGGGAAAAAATATTGTCTTTATCTTAAAAACTATTATAGCCTCAGATAGCTTGGTTGTCTTATCACACTGTTGATTCAAATTGAGCCTGTTTTCCACTAAAATTCCTAGATCTACTTTTTCCAAACAAAATGCTATCAATGCTATCTAGCCATGCTCCCCAACTGTGTATTTGCAAAGTTTGTTTTTTGAACCCAAGTATAACCCTTTAAATTTGATCTTTATTCTGTTTGATCAAATACTTTCTGAACTCTATCATTTGCTGTGTTATCATTCCCAGATTTCTTACCACCAGTATTTGACAAGATATGAAATGTTTCTTATTGCTTTTCTATATATGATAAAATCAATTTCTCTGTGAGCTTTATTTCCCTCCATCCAGCTACAACTTTCTATCTCTGAGTCTCATTCACAACAAAAATACCAAAACTGTTAAAACATTCATTTTTCCAATATTCTATCTACTTGGTCACTGAATAAGGATCTCATCTTTAGAATATCATGGCTAAACTGATATTTATAAACAGAGAATTATGTAAGTCTCTGAATCTTTTACCCCCTTTTTCCCCATCACTGCCTCAATGAGTACAAATGGGGAACAGCACATGGATGAGGAGTATTTTGTGTTTTTCTTTGCTTCATGGATTCTTTGCTTAGGCAAAGAATTTGTCACCTAAGTGGCTATCCTATTAGCAATGACTCTCATTTATACTTAGTCTTTGGTCTCTTGCCAGGGCCATCCATACCTAAATTTTTAAAGGCTATGTCAGCAGAGTATAAGTTTTAGATAAGATAGATAAATGATAATTCAGCCTTCAAAAATTCAGATTTAACTCATGTGCTCCTGAAGTTCATGAAACAAGCTCAGGACTTGGTGAGGATTACTGGAAGCAAATAAGGCCAGTGAAAAATAATTTCACTTCATGAAAAAGAAACTCAATATCCAATTCATAATGGACATCTACTTGAAATGTGTGCCTGCATGGAAAACTCTATCAGTCACAAAGGTGGGTTACCAATAATTCCACCAGAAATTTATTATGATATGTAATTATTAAAATAAGTCACTAACCTTTGAGTAGTTTATAATTTTGTAGAAAGATGAGGAATGCAGATAAATATTTAGAATCACAGAAAATTGTAACTGAAAATTACTTTAGAGATCATCTACATCCAAACCATTCATTTTCAAAAACAGAAAATTAAGATTCAGAGAGTTAAAGTCATTTGCTAGGATCACACAGCTAAGTGTGGCAGAGGCATAACTCAAACAATGGTTCTTTATTTCCTCTGAGTATAAAAATCATACAAGGGCAAATGATCTTCAGAATCAAAGCCCCAGAGGAATAAAATGTTATAGCTTCATATAAAGCTTAGGTTAGTCAGTCCTAGACTTTCAAGAAATCCACTATCACTTTCTATTAGTGTTAGTCCATTATAGTGTTACCCAACAAGCACAAAGAAAGAAGGCATTGAGTTTTTCTTTATAATCTATGTAACTATGACAGACTTGGCAAACCCAGTGATTTTTCAAAGGGCTACTGAAAAAGCAACTAAGAAGCAAGTGAGCAAAAGTAAAATAAGAATCTGTTCATAAACCATCACCCCCATCCAGATTATAGGTTCAAGCAAAAGTTTAAAAAAAAAAAAGTTAAAACACGAAAGGTTATTTAAATATGAAGATTTCAAATATCACCCTGATCTTACTCCTAATATATATGACCTCTACAATCTCCTTTTGCATATCCCAAATTTCAAGGATCATATCCACTCACCTAATATAAGAATCAATAATTTACAATAATTGCTAACCAGAATTAGGACACATTAAATACAAGAAAACTTTACCATAATATGTGTGGATCTACAATACCAAATTCATATGCTGACATAGATCTAGAAAGGCCTTCCTTTAACAATTTAAGGTAAAAAAAAATCTATAGATACTTGAATGGCCAGATCTCAAATGAAATTAAATAGATATATATATATGGGTGGGTGTGCACACGACACGCGTGTGTGTGAGTATATATATAAAATAAGTATGCTAAAATTCTATTTCCTTTCATGTTCTCTTTACCTTTTATACACTGTACAGATTGTTTTAAAATAATGCAATCATACCAACTTTTCATGTTCATAATGCCATACTGGAAATAGAGGCCCATTAATTATGGCTTGTATAAAAATTGAGTGAGGCCAATAATCAGTCTTCTTTTTCAGTGTGTTCCTATGTATATTCTCTCCTTTAAAATATTTTCTTTTATTTCATGTGTGTTCCTATGTATATTCTCTCCTTTAAAATATTTTAGGTCATCATCATTATTATTATTAATTAATTATTAATAACCCTCTTTCCCTTGCCACAGTCTGTAAACCATGAGATTTGGAACTATATTAACCTTAGACAGGAAAAAGACTAGTTGAGGCCAAAATAACCTTAAATTAGGATCATTAGTTTAGAACTATGGACAAGCATGGAACAAGTTTTCCTTTTTTTTTTTTTTTTTTTTTTTTTTTTTTTTTTTTTTTGGTGGAGGCAATGAGCTATGGTCCTCCTGACTACAAGGCTGTTGCTCTATCATACCATCTAGCCAGCCCTTACTTAGTTTTTGAGTTCATTTGCAGAGAAAATGGATAAAGTCAAATTATCATTTGCATATTTGACTTCGATCCAATACTTAACAGTATCCCTCTCATCCACTTTTGAGGATAAAGTTTCCACATAGTAGACAAAAATTCAGAAAGCCTGAAAAGTTCCTCCACATCTAAAAAGGGAAAAAAATTCCATTATCTTTCTTGAGCTCCTTCATTCTTAAAAGCATTTTAATATCCTCTCCATTTTAGCATTCAAGTGCAATAAAACCCCACTGTAACACTGTAACTGAATATCAGATGAGAATAAAAGCATGCTACAATATGGATATACTTTTATATACATACATCCCAATGTACTTGAAGGGATATGATGATAATATAAGACACAATATGATGGTAACATAATAAGACACTTTATTGAGTTATTGACGTATTATTACAAATGTTATTTGTATCTTCGAACATTCTAGCTAATAATACTAAAATTATTAAGAAATTGTTGGGTGCTCCTAAAATAAGGCCACTTCCATTAGAAATATGAAATGAACATCCTTGAGGGAAAAAGACTTTTTTACCTTTTTGCTTCAGGTTTTTTAGCACAGTGGAGGCCCTTACTTTGCTTGCTAAATGACTGAAATATTGGATCAATCACATTCCTCCCCCCAAAAAATCATTAGAATGTTTTCTCTGAAGCAAATACCTGGGGTTTCTCCTAGAAAAACATGAAAACTATTTCACTTTTATGAAAAAATTTATTAGAAACATTTGTTGAATTTGCCTTCTAAAAACAAGAAAATGGAATTACAAAATTTAAGTTTCAAAGGTTGTATTCTGTATGTCAGATCTAAATGCCTTCATAAAAATAAAAATTATTATTTAACTACACATTTATAAAGTAAATCAACTTTATATTATATACAATTTTTTCCAATTTCTAATTTGTTTTAAAGTATAATTGATAGTTTATTTTAAGATTACAGCAATAAAGTGAATTTCCCAATTTTCCTCATGAAAAAAGTAACTTATGTTTACTTCTGCAGAGTGATTTAAAAAAAAAAAAGTTACTTCTATGTTCACCTCAGATTCAGCCCTGTCAATGCTCTAGTTCAGATTGTCTGAAAATTTACCCGTGCTAATTTTTAGTCAATCAATAAGCATTTATTACTGGCCTACTATGTGCCAAGAATTGGAGATAGAAAGAATTTGGGAAAAGATAGATCCTGCCCCAGAAAAACTCAAAAATTAACATGGGATACCAAAAGCAAATATATGTACAAACAAGTTGTATACAGGAGAGAAAAAAAATAATTAACAGAACAAAGTAGAAAAATTTAAAAAGGGATTGGAAAAAGCTTTCTGTAGAAGATAGGATTTTAGCTGCAATTTAAGGCAGGATTTAAGAGATAAGAAGGGAAAATTCAAAATATAATTCATGGTTTTTAATAATATTCATTACTTTCACAAAAAACTATTCCTAATTCACGTAAAGATTTTAAATCACTTCAAAATTCCAAACTCCGTAAATGTGGGAATACAGACTTTCAATCTACCAATAAGGACAAATTTGAAAGTTTTTTTTCTTCTTTTTATAAATAATACATTTGAAATAAAAGGTGGACAACATAAGCTTTAAAAACACTAAAAGAATAAAGATATATTAAAAACAATTAGTAATTATAAGATACCAGACTCAGGAGCCATGAAGATCTTTCAAATCAGACCTCAGGTACTTTCTAACTAAATGACTCTAAGATGAGTTTCAATTCTTCATGGGTAACATGGGCATGTTATTAATAGCACTAAATTCTTAGGGTCAAAAGAGATAACATGTAAATTACTTTGCAAAACTTAAGGTACTTAAATAAGTGCACTATATAGTCACTATAAGCTCCAAATAAATGCTATTAACTATAAGTTCATGATTTTTGCTATTTTAATAGGAAGATATTCTATTCTCTCACATATCAGCCTAAGAAAGGGCAATTGCCCTAATTAAGTAAAAAAGTGGAAACTCTAAAATCCAACTAAATATGTACTTTTGTTACCAATATCTATAAACTTTAAGACAGCCCCTCTCCTCAAATGTAGTTTTAAATTTTTTAAAGAGGTAAATTAACTTTACACTGAAAAAAATCTGATTCAATATAAAATAGTCAAAAACAGTAAAATAAATTACTGACTTTTTGTCATCTAATACTAGACTTGAATTGTTTAGAAGGCATGATATAGGCAACAATAAATCAGCTGTAACATTTGCATGCAAAATGAAGTGAAAATGAGATTTAAAAGATTATTCAAAGATTATTTCTAATGTGTCACTACTTCATATATTTAGAATGAAGAGATCTTGGAGGTCAACTAGTCTTTTTTACAGATTAGGAGGCCCACAGATGTTCAGCAGTTTGCACAGTATTCTTAAATAATTCCTTAAACTAAAATCTATCATATACTACTACATGTACTCAAATTAAACAATCATAACTATTTAAAATGAATGATAAGAGAAGAAAAATTCTGTTTAACAACAAGTTTTATATTCTTACATCTACAAAAGTCAGGAAATGGTTATTAGCCAAGTCTTGCTTACAAAGCAATTTTTAAAAATATTACACCAAATTAAAAAAAAAAAAATTCACCCCTTTGTTAATACTAGCAAGTGCAATAATTTCGATATCTGTAACTTTAAAGAAACCTGAAATGTACACAAGGCAGGCAGGAAGTTTAACAGGTCATCTAAGAAATAACTGGTTTTAGCCTTCTTAAAAACAAATCTATCTTGCTCAGCTAATATTTCACTGTGCTACAAAACAAAATAAATACAACACTTATATGCTTTTAAGTAAAATAGGTATATTCCTGTTTTGAAAAGTGTCAACCTCTATAAACCGTAGCATTCTTCCTTCTCCGCCTCTGCTAAATCCCAGGTGCCCACTTAATTTTATAGCTTTCATTTGACACAGGCACTAAACCCTTCCAACTAGGAGTCAGGCCCCCTATGGTTTCCATGCTCCCCTATTGCTCTCCCCTAAGTTCTGCCGTTAAAAGGGCGAAGAAGGACAAACAGCCGCCCCGTCCCCCCCTAGCTCCGTCCCCGATCGAGTGTGCGTGGGTCTGGAGGGCCCATTCCTCCCCCACCCCCAATCACCACCAGGGTCGAGCCTGCCGGGATCGCAAGCCCCGGAGCGGCGCAAGAGCGGCGGAGGCCCCGACTCTCCTCTGAGCGGTCCCGGTGGGCCAAGCGCCCTCAGTCCCCCAGCCCTCCTCAGCCCCCTTGCCCCGGCCCCGGGGATCAGCCACCGGCCGCCTTTCATGGCTCTGGGCCGACTGGGAAAACCCAAATCTTAAAAAAGAAGGAAAAGCTTCGCCCTCCCTCCCAAATCCACACCAGCAACAGAATGAGAGTTGGGAGAAGGAGTGGGGCCAAGGAGAAAAAAAGTGAAGAAAACCGGCACGGAAAACAGACCTGTGGAGACCGCCATCTTCTCCTGCAACCCCGGACTTCTGCCGCCCAGCACGCGCCACGCCGCGTCATGCGGCGTCACTTCCGGGCGCGCGCGCGCCGCTGTTAACGCTGCCGACCCCAACCTCCCTGCCCCCCCCACCGGGGTTTCCAACTGACTGGAAAGAGGCGGATCCGATAGCTTCCCTCCTCCCAGCCTCAGGCTCCCCTACTATTCCCTACAGTATTTACCCGTCGCCTTCCCGGCTGAGGGTGAGAAGACCTTTCCCGAGTTTTGGTCCTTATCTACCCGTATTTTGACTCTGTGACTTCGGCCACCATCCCACTTCCGACACCACCATCCCAGTCCCACCCCCAACCGCCGAGATTCGTGGATGTCCCCGGGCGGGGCGGGGGGCGTTAGTAGTTACTGAGCCCGAGGACGTCACCCCTTCCCCCAAGCCAAGCTTCGATGATGCACCGAAGCTTGGGAAATGGGGGGAGGGGAATATAAAGGAACCCTAGGGAACGTCGACCCCACCCCTATCTCCCCAAAGCGGAGCTTCTGGAATGTCTCGAGGGGGAGGGGAGAGGACATACAAAGGGATCTGAGGGAACGCCGACCCCATCCCCCACCCTAGTGGGGCTTTTGAGAGACTACACAGGAAGCAGGAAGGGAGAAAGGTTTGCGCCCCTTAACTTTTGCCTGAGAAAGTAATAAGGAAGAGCATCTTTCTAGCTAGATGTGTGGCGGTCAGGAGAGAGGAGGGAAAGTGTGACTAGCCACCTGTAGCACCACCACAAAGGCAAAGCTATGCTACTTTCTAAGAGTTAAGGTCACCATACACAGGCCGATTTACAAAATGATGTGTTGCTTTCTAATATTATTTAAACATTAGAGACACGAGCCTGACCCTTTAGTACTTCACAAAAAATCCTAAACTATCCTGTTGAGAATACTTGTAGCTACCCTTTATAATCTGAAAAATAAGACGCTAGATTATTCAGTGTAGCTATAACTTTTTAAAAAATGTTCCGACTATACTGCAGTATCTAATGCTTAAAAAAAAAAAAAAAATACGTTTCTACCTAAAGGTCAAAAATGTTTTTAAAAGTCCCTCTTTTCAATATGTTGCACTACAGATGTCCGATTTCCCACCCAAGTGCTTTATTATGATCTCTCTTCCAAAAGTCTCACTTAATTCTTACGTAGTCACTTACATACTATCACTTAAGTATTATAGTTTGTTCCTTACCCTATAGTAGAATATAAGCTCTGTGAGGGCAAAGATGGGCGTCTTAATCTAATAACTATTTTCCTCTAATATTTTTCACAATGCACAGTGCACAGATGTTTAAATGAAGAATGAATGATTGTTAGTAAAATTGTGTTGTTTTAGTATGTATTCTTCTGGTTCTGCTTTCTTCTCACTACATCTCGTCTTCCCATATTTTTTTAGTATTCTTCCTATTTGTTGCAATGATATTCTGTTATATTAATATATGCCACAATTTGTTCCACTATTTCTCAATTGTTGAATCATTATGGCCAGTTTTCATTACTAGAATAAAACAGACTGCTATGGTTATCAGAGAGAGGAAAAAATTTAATTGTCTTTTAATATAGGCTAATTACTATTAAATTTTTAATCTCACAGAATCTTCAACCAAATGCTGGTTCTGAAATTCATCTATCATTATTATTCACTTTAATCATCAGTATTGAAATTCCTTTATTTATAATCTGTTTTCATTCCATCTTTTCCTTAGTGTTACAACCCGAGTCTTCAAGTTCACCTCACCTCCAATCCCTTCATCTGATCTCCAGTCACTCCACTTCTCAGTTCTTCCTCATGCCTTCATCTCTGCATTAACTTGCTTTAATTTCTGCTCTCCATCTTGATCCTTTGGTAAATCATTTCAATTCTACACTATCCTTTTCCTGTCTCTTTTATTGCCCTGACAGGTCTTAGCCTTGAAATACTCTGCCTTCATGCCTACTTATGTGCCACTGAACAAAACTGGACACTGACCACTTTGCCATTTAGCAATCAAAATATTATGTCTCCTTCTAACTCTAGACATTTTCAGTGGATATTCCCTGTACCTGGAATTCCCCCTTCTTCCTCTCTGCTTCCTGGTTTCCCTCAACTCTAAATCCCAGATAAAAATCCTACCTTCTGTAGAAAGCCTTTTCAGATCCCTTTCCCTCCAGTGATTATCTCCACTTTATCCTACATATATCATGGTAGTAGATAATTATCTGTTGTCTCCTATCTAATTCTCAGCTCCTTCTGAGCCACAATGGTTTTTTGCCTTTTTTTGGTATGACTGTCACTTAACATAATAACTGGCACATAATAGGTACATAAATATTTAAATAAGTACTTGATCTGATGGATGTGGCCATTTTCAACAATGAGATGAACCAAATCAGTTCCAATAGAGCAATAATGAACTGAACCAGTTAACACCCAGCAAAAGAACTCTGGGAGATGATTATGAAGCACTACATAGAATTCCCAATCTCTCTAATTTTGTCCGCCTGCATTTTGGATTTCCTTCATAGGCTAATTGTACACTATTTCAAAGTCCGATTGTTTTTGTACAGCAAAACAACTGTATGGACATGTATACATATATTGTATTTAATTTATACTCTAACATATTTAATATGTATTGGTCAACCTGCCATGGGGAGGGGGGGTGGTGGAACAAAGGGTTTGGCAAGTCAATGTTGTAAAATTACCCATGCATATATCTGGTAAATAAAAACTATTAAAAATAAATAAATAGGTACTTGACTTTCACAGACTATATATATAGTGACCTAGTTGACTCTCTATTCTCAACTTTCCCAGTCAGGGTCACCTAACTAGAGATTTAGCTGACTTAGGTGTACACCACCCTTTGATACTACCTACTTATTTCACCTCTGTTCAGAAGTGAAAAAAAGGTCCTTCATATCTATGAGTCAAATGGTTTGAACTCAAATAGCTTACTTTATATAATTCTAAGTTTATAAAACACTTTACTCTCAATACAAATTTCCTTATTTTACAGAAGTAATGCCCTTAGTTACATAGTTAATGAAATAACTTGAGAATGAAAAATCTAGAGAGATATAGTTTCTGGATAACTAATCAATTTATTAATTATGGACAGCAAATAAGAGATTGAGGTCAGTGGTTTTCTCTTGTAAACCAAGAGCATCCCCAGATCATGGAATTAGTAAAAAGCCTTTGGGAAAGAGAGATACTGGAGGGTGGGAATCAACTCCGATTAACAGTGGATGAAAGGTGAACATATTAATGAGAAGGTAAGCAGAAGTCTTCAGCTCCTGCTGAGAATATGATCTAATCATGAAACTCAGCCACTTCCAGCTATCTAAAACAAAAGAATCTATCTCTGCCCAGACTATTCTGGCTGGTTTCCCTCTTCATAAGCTGGGTCACCTTAAATTCTAATGTAAGATTCCAAGAATAGAGCATATTTCCTAAAAACAAGAACTCTCCTAGACTGGGTTCTGTTTATAAGATTTAGAAGCATATACCCAGAGAATTTGGGCATTCTCATCTATCAGCAATATACTGAAGAGACTGACTAAATTACAAATCAGGCACTGCCTCAGTCAAGACCAAGGTTTCCCCACTGTATCCAGGACCATCTCAAGTCATGCTGTTCTGTCTCCTAGACTGGGTTCTGTTTATAAGATTTAGAAGCATATACCCAGAGAATTTGGGCATTCTCATCTATCAGCAATATACTGAAGAGACTGACTAAATTACAAATCAGGCACTGCCTCAGTCAAGACCAAGGTTTCCCCACTGTATCCAGGACCATCTCAAGTCATTCTGTTCTGTATCTTACCACAGATCACAGATGGCTCTGGAAGGGAAAGTGGAACTTTCCACAGCCCTCCCTCACCTTTTTTTTTTTTCCCCCTTTTTTCTGAGTCTGGGGTTAAGTGACTTGCCCAGGGTCACACAGCTAGGAAGGTTAAGTGTCTGAGACCAGATTTGAACTCCAGTCTTCCTGAATTCAGGGCTGGTGCTCTATCCACTATGCCACCTAGCTGTTCCAGCCTTCCCTCATCTAAATCCCATTCATGTGCATGTTATAATATCATCTCCCTGACATCATGGTCTTCTACAAAAATGAAGGACCAACAACAAATAACCTTCAGAGAATGGTTTCTGAATGAAGAAATAGGAAAGAAATACCTTAATCCTAATTCTTTTTTTTTTAATCTTATAATTATAAAATTTTTGACAGTATATATGTTTGAGTAATTTTTTATAACATCCCTTGTATTCATTTTTCCAAATTTTCCCCTCCCTCCCTCTACTCCCTCCCTTAGATGAGAGGCAATCCCATATATTTTACATGTGTTACAGTATAACCTGGATACAATATATGTGTGTAAATCCAATTTTCTTGTTGCACTTTAAGTATTAGATTCCGAAGGTATAAGTAACCTGGGTAGATAGACAGTAGTGCTAACAATTTACATTCATTTCCCAGTGTTCCTTTGCTGGGTGTAGTTGTTTCTGTCCATCATGGATCAACTGGAAGTGAGTTGGATCTTCTTTATGTTGAAGATATCCACTTCCATCAGAATACATCTTCATACAGTATTGTTGTTGAAGTGTATAGTGATCTTCTGGTTCTGCTCATTTCACTTAGCATCAGTTGATTTAAGTCTCTCCAAGCCTCTCTGTATTTCTCCTGTTGGTCATTTCTTACAGAACAATAATATTCCATAACATTCATATACCATAACTTAACCAAACATTCTCCAATTGATGGGCATCCATTCAACTTCCAGCTTCTAGCCACTATGAAAAGGGCTGCCACAAACATTTTGGCACATACAGGTCCCTTTCCCTTCTTTAGTATTTCCTTGGGATATAAGCCCAGTAGTAGCACTGCTGGATCAAAGAGTATGCACAGTTTGATAACTTTTTGGGCATAATTCCAGATTGCTCTCCAGAATGGCTGGATTCTTTCACAACTCCACCAACAATGCATCAGTGTCCCAGTTTTCCCACAGCCCCTCCAACATTCATCGTTATTTGTTCCTGTCATCTTAGCCAATCTGACAGGTGTGTAGTGGTATCTCAGAGTTGTCTTAATTTGCATTTCTCTGATCAGTAGTGATTTGGAACACTCTTTCATATGAGTGGATATAATTTCAATTTCATCATCTGAGAATTGTCTGTTCATATCCTTTCACCATTTATCAATTGGAGAATGATTTGATTTCTTATAAATTAGGGTGAGTTCTCTATATATTTTGGAAATGAGGCCTTTATCAGAACCTTTAACTGTAAAAATGTTTTCCCAATTTGTTACTTCCCTTCTAATCTTGTTTGCATTAGTATTGTTTGTACAGAAACTTTTTAGTTTGATGTAATCAAAATCTTCTATTTTGTGATCAGTAATGATCTCTAGTTCTCTTCTGGTCATAAAATCCTTCCTCCTCCACAGGTCTGAGAGGTAGACTATTTTCTGTTTCTCTAATCTATTTATTATCTCATTCTTTATGCCTAGGTCATGGACCCATTTTGATCTTATCTTGGTATATGGTGTTAAGTGTGGATCCATATCTAATTTCTGCCATCTTAATCCTAATTCAAAAATGGTTATTGATATGAGAAATAATCATTTCAATTGGTTCTCAAACCCAAGTTTTCTCCTAAGTGCCTTTTCTGTTATATCAGACTTCATCTTTTCAGCCTTGTTACTATTTCTATGCTAAACTTGTAACTAAATTCTGGTACTTGAACTTTGTTCGTTTTCAGCAAACTCTCTATTTTATACCTCAGCTGCTGTAATTATATTGCCTGTATACCCTCCCTCCACACTATTCTTTGTTTAGGAATCCTGTTTTTTACAGTAATTCTTTCAGCATTGGAATCAGGTGAAATGGAGGATCTCAGAGGCACACAGAAGCCATTGTTAGCTGGAATGTTTAAGGTATGGGAAGCTCTGTTCCCAGGTAGACAAATATGCTTGCCACAATCTTGGTACCTCTGGATAGGTTAAGGATATTCCAGAGTAAATAGATAGACCCAAGTAAGCCTTTAGGGCTTGGTGAGAAAATTAAGGTTATAGCCTAGCTCTAGTTTTCTGGATGTTTCCTAATGCGAGTGTTTCTGTACTTCTCCAAAAACTGAACTAGCATGGAAACAGCTAAGGAATTGTGTATTAGAGATACCTTTTGGATTTCTCATGGCAGCATTTGGTATCCTTCCTGGTGATATGCCTGTTGTTTGGCAGAGACTAATACTGATTAAACTTTTGATGTAGTACCTGTTTTGACACTCTGCCCTATCACCACAAGCTTGAGTTTGAGATCCCTAAATATATAATAGGATGGAGAAATAAGTCAATGGCCATATAGCTGTTTTTTGAGAGAAAAAAATACTTATTGCTAATTGACACTTTAGAAGTTCACATCAGCAAAAATTTATCAAGCATTTACTTTATCCAAGAAACTAGTAGGTGCCCAGGATAGTGAGATACAAAGTTCAAATTCTATAATACTCAAAAACTAGCAAATAACTTCAAGGCACCAATTTACACATATCAAATTAGCAGAGATAGCTAATAATTATTAGTTGGCAGAACTTCAGGGAAGAAAAGTATTGTTGGCAAGCTTTCTGGATAATACTATGGCAGCACAAAATAGTCTCAAAATTGATAATAACCTTTGACCCAGTAATCCCCTTGCTGCTTCTATATAAAATCAGTTTAGAATGAACTGAATGAAAACAGTAGCAAAAAAAGTCTGAAGCTTGGAACAATGCTTTGTTACCTCCAGGTGAGTAGGGCCCAACTTTAACATAAAGTTAAAAGTGAAGAAATAGACTAGGAAAATGAATAAACAACACCAAAAAAAAAATCTTCGCTAACAATATAAAAGCTAAGCCTCAAAGAAAAAAAGGTAATAAGATCCAGATAATTCCTAGAACAGTTTAAAAAGGAGGTAAGAGTGGTAGGGGTAAAACTGGGAAAAGACATGAGTGATTCAAGGAAATTATGAAAAAAGAACAGGTTGCTAAAAGAAAAAAAATTACTAAAAATATTTTAAAACTTAGTCTAATGGTAAAAGAAGCACAAAAATTCACTGAAGAACTCTTTTAAAAACAGAATAAACCTCTATATCAATCAAACTCCCAAGAAACTATTTTAATGACCTAGAAAAAAAATAAAATTCATCTATCTGGAAGAAAAAAAGGTTAATAATTTCAAGGGAACTAATAAAAAAAAAATCAAATGAAAGTGGCCTAAAACATATTATCTAAAACATATTATAAAGCAGCGGTCACCAAAACCATTTGGTATTGGCTAAGAAATAAACTAGTTGATTAGTGGACTAGGTTAGGTTCACAGGACAAAATAGTCAATAACTATAACAATCTAGTGTTTGACAAACCCAAAGACCCCAGCTTTTGGAACAAGAATTCACTCTTTGACAAAAACTGCTGGGAAAATTGGAAATTAGTATAAGAGAAATTAGGCATTGACCCACACTTAATGCTGTACACCAAGATAATGTCAAAATGGGTTCATGATCTAGGCATAAAGAACGAGATTATCAATAAATTAGAAGAATATAGGATAGTTTACCTCTCAGACTTGTGGAAGAAGAAGGAATTTGTGACCAAAGAAGAACTAGAGATCATTACTAATCACAAAATAGAAAATTTTGATTATCTCAAGTTAAAAAGTTTTTGTACAAACAAAACTAATGCAGACAAGATTAGAAGGGAAGCAGTAAACTGGGAAAACATTTTTATAGTCAAAGGTTCTGATAAAGGTCTCATTTCCAAAATATTTAGAGAATTGACTCAAATTTATAAAAATCAAGCCATTCTTCAATTGATAAATGGTCAAAAGATATGAACAGACAATTTTCAGATGAAGAAATTGAAATTATTTCTAGTCATGAAAAGATTCTCCAAATTATTATTGATCAGAGAAATGCAAATTAAGACAACTCTGAGATACCACTATATACCTGTCAAATTGGCTAAGATAACAGGAAAAGATAACAAATTTTGTTATGATACCACTACACACCTGTCAGATTGGCTAAAATGACAGGAAAAGATAATAATGAATGTTGGAGGGAATGTGGGAAAACTGGGACACTGATACATTATTGGTTGAATTGTGAATGAATCCAACCATTCTGGAGAGCAATTTGGAACTATGCTCAAAAAGTTATCAAATTATGCATACTCTTTGATCCAGCGGTGTTATTACTGGGCTTATATCCCAAAGACATCTTAAAGAAGGGAAAGGGGCCCATATGTGCAAGAATGTTTGTGGCAGCCATTTTTGTAGTGGCTAGAAATTGGAAATTGAATAGATGCACATCAATTGGAGAATGGCTGAGTAAATTGTGGTATGTGAATGTTATGGAATATTATTGTTCTGTAAGAAATGATCAGCAGGATGATTTCAGAAAGTCTTACATGATTTACATGAACTGATGCTAAGTGAAATGAGCAGAACTAGGAGATCATTATACACTTCAACAATAATGCTATATGAGGATCAATTCTGATGGATGTGGCTCTTTTCAACAATGAGATGATCCAAATCAGTTCCAATTGTTCAGTAATGAAGAGAACCAGCTATATACCCAGTGAAAGAACTATGGGAAATGAGTGTGGATCACAACATGGTATTTCCACTCCTGTTATTGTCTGCTTGAATTTTTTGTTTTCCTTCTGAAGTATTTTTACCTTCTTTCTAAATCCTATTTTTCTTGTGCAGCAAGATAACTGTATAAATATGTATACACATAATTGTATTTAACATAGACTTTAACATGTATTAGACTACCTATCATCTAGGGGAGGGGATTGGGAGAAGGAGAGGAAAAGTTGGAACAGAAGGTTTTGCAAGGTTCAATGTTGAAAAATTACCCATGCATATGTTTTGTCAATAAAAAGTTATAATAAAAAAAACCAAAATAAACCAAATGGAAAAAATAATGCAAATATTCATTGTGAAAAGGAACTCCTTAAAAAGAAGAATTAGTCAAATGGCAAAAGATGTGCAAAAACTCACTAAGGAAAATAATTCCTTAAAAATTAGAATTCTGTAAATGGAAGCTAATGATTCCATGAGACTAAAATATCTGATAAAAGTCAAACGAATGAAAAAGTAGAAGAAATGTGAAATATTTCATCAGAAAGACAACTGACCTAGAAAACAGATCAAAGAGAGAATTTTAAGAGTTATAGAATTACCTGAAACCCTTAATTTAAAAAACAAAAAAAACAAACCCTAGGCATATTTTAAAAAATTATCCAGGAAAATTGTCATGATGTTCTAAAATCAGAAAGTTAAAATAGAATTAGATCAGTAATCACCTCCTGAAAGGGATCCTAAACTGAAAACTCCCAGGAATTCCAGAGCTCCCACATCAAGGAGAAAATACTAAACACTAAACCTGAAAGAAACAATTCAAATGTCTTGGATCCACATTGAGTATTATTTAAGATTTAGCAGCTTCCAAGTTAAGAAGGGTAGCACTGAGTACTAGAAATACAAAGAGCCCTTGCCGTTAAGGAATTTATAATCTAATAATAAATCTATTCATTAAAAGGCTCTCCTCTGATTCTTTTAACATTTAGTAGACAACTATTGTCACAATGAAACTGTTCATCTATTTACCGTCACTTTTACTATATGACAGATAGACTTTTTCCAGTCAAATGTTTCATGTATAATGTCTTTTACACAATTTTTCATAGTTTTTGGTTAAATGCTGCAGCTTACTATGAAAAACAACTAGATGCTATGTGGAAAATGCAGGACTTGGAGTCAGGAAGTACTGGATTCAAATATCACTGCTGATACTTAATTGTGTGTGAGTTTCTTCACCTATAAAATAGAGATAATCGTTCCTGAATGAGATGAGGTGAGATCTTTCAAGACAGTTGAAGTAAAGCTTCATCTACTTCAGTGTTTGAGTAGGCCTGAAGGACTGTGAACATCAAGGGCATAATTGCATTCCCCTCTCATGATACCTCCTCCCTATTTCATCCAAATATGGGCAACTATGTACTTATTGGTCAAGTTCAATTTCATGGGCAGATCTCGCCTTTAGAATGTAAGACTCTCAGCCAATGAGGATGAGGGTCAGTGGTGGGAGGGGGCGTTTTGCATTAGGGATTAAAGGTGCTGTCCTGCCCACAGGACGTGCTTCCTCTCTTCGATAGTCTACTCGAAGAGTGGGACGCCCTTCTCTCGAGAATGTACAATAAACTTTGCTTTTCTCTAGAGCTCTCTCCAGCTTTTTTTATTATATGGTGATCCCTCACCATTTCCGTACCACACATTCCTGTAATAGTATCCTGTAATAGGATGATAGTGAAGTCAAATCAAATAATGTAATACAAAGCATTTTGAAAACATTAAAGAACTGTGTAAATGCCAGTTTGCTTTCATCTTTTCTTTTTTTCCCTTTCAGTAAACCAACAATTTTTATTCTTCTGTCATCATACTGTTCCATAATTTCTAGCTGTGTGGTATGGAAATGGTGAGGGGTCACCATTTAATAAAAAAAAAAAGCTGGAGAGATCTCTAGAGAAAAGCAAAGTTTATTGTACATTTTAGAGAGAAGGGTGTCCCACCCTTCGAGCAGACAATCTAAGAAACATCCCCTCCCCCACTGACTCTCATCATTTCTCTGATAAAGATCCTTTTTCTCAAATATGCAAGGAAGCAAGCCAAATTTATAAAATAATCCAATTTATCCACTTGATCTATGTCCACTTGAAATATAGTTAAAGGATGTGAGTTGGCAGTTTCCAGAAAAAGACATCCAACCTGTCAAAAAAAAATTCTAATGACTATTGATTAAAGAAATGCAAATAAAACAACTCTTGAGATACTACTTCACACCTATCATATAGGCTAACATGACAGAAAAGGAAAATAAGCACTGAAAAGAATGTAGACAAATTAATACACTAGTATACTGATAGTAGAATTGTAAACTTATATAAAACATTCTGGAGAACAATTTGGAACTATGCCCAAAGGACTATAAAATTGTTCCTGCCTTTGATGCAGCAATGCAGCTACTAGGTTTGCATCCCAAAGAGATCATTAAAAAGGGAAAAGGCCCTACTTGTAGAAAAATATAACAGCTTTTTTGTGGTAGCAAAGAATTGAGATAGGATACTCATCAGTTGGAGAATGGCTGAACAAGTTGTGATATATGAATGTAATGGAAATGAATGAGATGAGGTGAGATCTCTCAAGACAGTTGCGAAAATCGAGTAAGGCTTCATCTACTTCATAGTTCAAGTAGGCCTGAAGGACTCTGAAGTTCGAGCAAAGGGCATTGCCTTCCCCTCCTATGATATCATCTCCCTATTTCATCCAAATATGGGCAACTATGTGCTTATTGGTCAAGTTCAATTTCATGGGTAGATCTCGCGTTTAGAATGTAAGACTCTCAGCCAATGAGGATGAGGGTCAGTGGTGGGAGGGGGCGTTTTGCCTTAGGGATTAAAAGTGCTGTCCTGCCCACAGAAGGTGCCTCCTCTCTTCGATAGTCTGCTCGAAGGGTGGGACGCCCTTCTCGTGAGAATGTACAATAAACTTTGCTTTTCTCTAGAGCTCTCTCCAGCTTTTTTTATTATATGGTGATCCCTCACCATTTCCGTACCACACAGTTTGGGGGCTCGTCCGGGATCCTTTACTCAGTGAGTAAGTGAACTCCTGGGTGCTAGTGGGATGGCGCCCTGCCTTGATTTAGGCAGCCCGCCAGCGTCCAGGGGCTTCTCCTTGCTCCCTGACGTAGAGTGGACCCGAAGTGGAGAAACTCAGAGAAAAGCAACGGAAACTCCGCGGTGAAAATCCCAACCGGTTGGTGGAGGACAGATCAGTCAAGTAATTTGCTGCGCAGCAACCCAGAGGTAAGCGTCCTGTGAAGCCCCTTGAGTCTAGTTATAGGTTCTGGAGGAGGCTGTAGACGGTAGACAGGAAGAGAGCTAGGCCTTCCTGGGTGACTGAGTTAACCGGCGACGGTTAGCGTGTTTGGGCGTTTAGGAGTCTGTTAAACTCCTTCCAAATTCAATGGGTGTGGCCTAGTCCCAGCCAGCCCTTGTGGAGAGAAATGAGAAAAATATCAGAAAATACCGGTAGATATTCCCTTGGGAGATAAATTAAGTAATTGGAACAAACTGCCAAAATATGAGGAAAAATAAAAAGCAAGAAAAAGATGATAAGGTATTGTTTTGTTGCAGACTGGGTGTGCCAAAAGGATTAAATGGTACCTGAAGGGAAGGACCTGAGAGGATTTAATTCCATTAGCCCTTCCAGGGGCCTTCGGGCGGGGAGGAGAAATATGTCTTTTGAAGCAGGGGTTGTTTCAGCTGACCAGAAATAGCTGTTAGTAGATCCCATTTGGGATCAGAAACCCTGTACATGGGGAAGTATGTGGGATTGAGCCAGTGAAGATGGTGGCTTCCTTCCTTTTCCTCCCACGTGTCCTGACTGCAGCAGGGCCACGTGGGCTGGGGGAAAGAAACCGCTATTTAGTGAAGTTCATTGTTTTAAATGTGATAGCAAAGTAGCTTTATATTATTGGGAATTTAAAGCTGTGTTTGGGATTTTAAGTTAAAATATAGGTTTTTAAAACAAAATGCTGGTAGCTTACTTAGGGGAGGTTGTGGTTGTATCTCCCTACTTAGATGGTATGTTTGCTAGAGGTATTGGGTAATTTGTAACTGAGCTACGCCTTAAGTGTTTGTCAGCTCTGTTGGGCATGTATTAAGTTTTATGAAATTTGGGTCAGTTACTTGCGAACATTGAAGTGTAAAGTTTAAAAATATATACATATATATTTACTTGAAGACGGGACAGGAAAGATTGATTTGTAAAAGTAATTAATAGTTTAAATGGAGCTATGATATATTGGGTCGGGAAGCATGGTGGTGTGGGGGAAGGGTGACCACGTGGAGAGGTCTCTCCTCCCATTAAGTATAGTGGGGTTTTTTGTTTGTTTGTTTTTAATAACTGCACCTCCTTGCTGATTTAGATAATAATTATTTCTACTGTTTAAAGGAACAGCCTACATTTATATGGTGTTAATAACTGAATGTTTTATTTTTATTTTTCAAGTCTATAACATTTTAATCTGATATGATAATTTGATAGGGTTATTTGTAAAAATTTTAATCCTTTTCAGAATGAAGAGAGTATTAATGTTAACTCTGAAAGACCTGGAAGTTTTTTTTCTGTGGAAACGGGATGGACAACATGAGATTTAGAATTTTTCTTGTATTGAGTATTTTGAAGGCAAAATAATCTGTAATGTTAAATCTAGAACCATCTACTTTATGAAAGAAACTGTATAATCTGTGAACTTCCTAGGATGAATCTTTACTGTGATTCTTGAGAACTACATTCACCTGAAGCCTTGATTAATGATAATTGCTGTAGGAGATAAAATCTTTTGGGACTGAAGCTAATATTTACTTGGAGTTTTGAACTCAGGTATAACTGTTTGCATAGGTCGTTAAACTCCACCATCTGGAGGTGGGATGGTTAAAATTAGGACAGCAACCTGAAGTAAAACTGCCTTAAATCATGCCCCTGCTTTTTCCTCTTATGTTTGTAATCAGAGCCAAGTGGTCAGTGAGATATACAGTGCTAGGACCGCTCCCACTTTGCCTTTCTTTTTGAGACGAAGCTGGCAATTTCTGGAACCCCAATCCTAGACTCCTGACTATAGATCTATATTCAGATGCGTTTTTCATGTTTTGCATGATCATAGTGGGGAAAGAATTTATATGGAAAGAACTTTTGGCACTCAAACAATCCCCTATTAAATATGCACAGAAAATGAAAGGAAGGGGTATTCAAGTTAGAACAATATTAAATCTAGAGGTCTGGGAGATGGCTCACAGATTCCAGAATGTTGAAACATGAGCCAATGCTATTAGAAAAGAATGCTCCATAATCCAAGATCATAATTTTAATCCTGCTTCCTTTTTGTCCCCTGGAGAACAGAACAATTGCTGTATAAAACTGTATGACTATTGCTATTTTGGGAAATTTACTAGTCTGTTATGTATAATCTGATAATTTCTGTAAACAGGGGGGGGGGGGGGGAAACTGAGATTTCAACTGGTCAGAAAATTGGGAAAAACTGATGTCTTATTTCAGTTCAGGCCGAATTGGAAACTACTTACTCTTTGCTTACCTCATCATTTTGGTTCCCTGATGAAGGACCTCGAAAACTAGACATAATTTGGGTACTGAATGGAACTCTGGAAAAGGTAAAAGATTTTTTTTTTTTTTCTTTTTGCAGTGGACATCCAGGCTGCTTCTGGCCTAGATCGTTGTTAGAGCTCTATGCTCGGGCACAATTCTTTTAAGAATTGCTGCTGCGATTGAGGAAAGGTCTCCTTTTGTCTCGCTCTCTTGTCTCTACAGATAAGGGAGAGGCTGCAAAAAGTTGAAAAAGCTCTTTACCTGTCCACTAGCTAGACACACCTGATTTTAGCAGATGCTGGGTTTGGAGAAGGCTGCAGAGACAAAAGGCCTTTTGCATTTCAAGGCTTTCTAATCAGACCTCAACCTTGCTTTCAAACCTTGCAATAAACATCTTTTTTACTCATCTAGGTTTTCGGCCTGTGAATTCATTTACAGGGGACTCTAGCTGAAAATTTGCTAGACTATGATTGGCTGGCTTATGTTTTAACTTTGAATTATTGTCCTGACTCAGTCCTGCCTCGAGTTTCCCTGCCTCTTAGTTCTGCAAACCTCCCCCCCCCCCCCCCCCCCCCCCCCCCCCCCCCCCCCCCGCCTCTTTATCAGAATACTTGATAAGACCTTATGTTTCAGAATAGCAGAATGTCTCTCCCATTACAAGTTAATGGGAATCTCTTATCAAAACTTCTTGAATTTTCTTGTGTGGAATTAGACATTCTGTATATGATTGTATTTGCATTGGGTGTTTTAAAAAAAAAAACTGATTTGTATGAATAATGTTCACTTATGAAAGATCTACTTGGATATAAACTCATTGGGACAAATTCCTTATTGTTGTCAACACAAGGTTATGATAAATATTTGTTTAGAATTTATGTATGGTTCTTCTAGGATGATAAATGGGAAAAGAAATGGGTTTGTTAGAACTTCCACTGTTACCAAGGGCAGTCTACCTGCCCATTAGTTGGCTCAAACTTGTGAATTGTTGTGAATTGTATGCTTTAAATCAAGCGTTGAAATTATTGTGGGACCAGGATGAGACTATATATATACACACTGATTTGAGATATGCCTGGGGTGTGATGCATGGATTTGGAGGGATTTGGGAGAAAAGGGGGACTGGAAAACCTTCTGGAATGTAGCAGTAATACATGTAAAGGGACATGAGATGGGAAGTTGTTTTGAGGCAAAGGGAAATAGATTAGCAGATGAGGAGGCCAAAGGAGCTGGAGACCAGGATATTTCTCATATAATGGCCTTGATACCTGTACTTCCCCTAGTCTACCCTCTCCTAGTTTTACTCAGGAGGAAAAAGAGAAGGCCTCAACTCTCGGAGCAGTTGAGAACTTGGAAGGACAATGGCTCTTACCTGACGGCAGAGAGGTACTGACCAAAGCAAGTATGAGGCAAATCCTTCAGCAACTGCACCAGGGCAGTCATTGGGATGTCCAAAACCTGTGTGATGCTATACTGACAAGGTATGCTTCCCCCGGCCTATATACTATGGCTCGACAACTGGTGGACAATTGTCTTGTTTGTCGAAGGACTAACAGGGCTGCTCAACGCCAGCTTCCAAAAGGGGGACAACCTCCTGGAATCAGACCATTCCAAAGCATCCAGGTGGACTTTACTGAGCTGCCACCAGTGGGTCGCCCTAAGTTCTTGCTGGTCATAGTGGACCATCTGACCTCATGGGTGGAGGCATTCCCGTCAGGCTGAGCAACTGCCTCGACAGTAAGTAAGGTCTTATTAGAACAAATTATTCCTAGATATGGAATGGTGGAGAGGATAGACTCGGATCAGGGAACACATTTTTCTGCCCAGGTATTGCAGAATCTGATTAGGGCCTTAGAAATCACTTGGGATCTCCATACTCCTTGGCATCCTCCCTCTTCTGGGAAAGTAGAAAGGATGAACCAAGAAATAAAATGGCAGCTGACTAAGTTATCTTTAGAGACCCAACTACCTTGGACGAAATGCCTTCCTCTCGCTCTGGTTAGAATCAGGACCAAGCCGCGTAGAGATACTAGGCTTTCACCTTATGAATTATTGTATGGTCATCCTTTCCAGGCTTATCCTAAAGGAGACTAGGACCCTATTTTAGAAACTAAGGATTTGTTTGTTAAGAGATATGTTAAATCATTGCTGGAACATTTGCAAGGACTTCAACAAAAAGGGCTAATAGCTCAGACTCCTAGGTTTCCCTGTTCATAGAATTTAGGTTGGTGATTGGGTGCTGATCCATTCCTGGAAGGACGAGAAGTTGACTCCGTGCTGGGATGGACCCTACCAAGTGATACTGACTTCAGATACTGCGATTCGCACCCAGGAACGAGGCTGGACACACCACACCAGGACAAAAGGACCTGTGGCTCCACCTTTATCAGAGTGGACAGTTGAAGACAGGGGAGACCTCCAATTACATAAGAGGAGGGGACCTCCACTGAATGGGAACACTGATTCTGAATCCAGTGCATTGTAACTGTATGACTTCTCTTTTCCTACTTTGGGTCTCTTTGCCTGTTTGTGATTTGATATATTTTCCTTTGGGAAGTTCACCTTATAACAGTGTTATAATAGTTGAACATTATGAGGCTCTCCCTAAGCTTTGGGTTTATCTATTTCCTTATGACCTTCTAGAGATGAGAACCAATTTCTCCGGCTCATGCAGAATATAGGGAGAACATTTAACTTATCGAATTGTTGGATCTGTGGTGGATCCCAACAATTGAACCAATGGCCATGGGTACCTGTCCCCTTAAGCCCAGCCTGGATCCTTAGCAACAAATCCCAAATTCATATGGGACTGGTTTCTGGAATTTAGAAGAGAAACATCAGTGGTCATTGACAGAAGATAGGAAAGGGAAATACTGCTTAAATCAGACAGGACAAGGTTTGAAGCTGGGAATTAGTGTATGTGAGTGGACCTATTCGAGAACAGACCTGAGGCCAAAGACAATTGACTGTACAAAAATGTCTAAATATTGGCGGGATACGGGGAGGAATCCTCAATTGAAGTGTGGGAAGGACTAGAAAGACTGTACCTTGGATGTTCTCCCAGAAATAGGAGAGCAGGGATATTGCTATCAACAAGTCACTACTGCTGAGTGTAATGAAGTAGAATGGGATGTATTGAGATGTATAAAAGAGAATAAGAGGAAAGGGAACATATACATTGGGTACAGTTACCAATGGGGTTGGTATAATGTCACCCCAGGGACACCCGGGCAGCATGGGACTCTGTTTTCCACATTTTGGAGTACCTCTAATCTAACAGGCCAGTGGCCAGTTGCCAATTGTAGTTGGAGAAAAGAGCAAGGTTTATGGAAATGCCAGTATGACCCCTTTGTGGGGAGAAGAAGCCCCCTAGGGACGAGAGACCAACAATATTACCCTTTTACAAGGAATAGCTCAGACATATTTCCAAGGGAACAACCTGCTCTAAAGGGTCATTATTGAATCTGTGGTTTAACTGCCTATACTCACCTGCCTCTCAATTGGACAGGGAATTATTATATTGGACTAATAAAGCCAAAATTTTTCTTTCTTCCCGAACAGGCAAACCAATATTTAGGGATTCAGTTGTATGATGATTTGGGAAGGGGGAAATGGAGTTTAGATACCTCCATCACTTGGACTGGAGATGCAAATGGTTGGGGTGAAGCCTGGCCTCCAGAAAGAATAGTCAAAGAGTATGGGCCAGCGACCTGGGCTCAAGATGGAAGTTGGGGATATAGAACTCCAATATATATGTTGAACAGGATAATTAGGCTTCAGGCAGTTGTAGAGATTATCACCAATCAGACAGCTGAGGCACTAGATCTTTTGGCTGATGAAGCTACTCAAACCAGAGAGGCTGTTTTACAACATAGACTTGTGCTGGATTATTTGTTGGCTGAGGAAGGGAGAGTTTGTGCTAAACTAAATTTATCCACATGTATAAAGATTGATAACAATGGTAATCTAGTGAAAGAAATCACTAAGAACATTAGGAAACTTGCTCATGTTCCTGTACAGACTTGGACCTCACTGTTCAATACTTCTTGATGGTCCTGGTTTGGGAAGCGGGTGGAAGCAGCTCCTTTGGTTTGGCCTTATAGCTCTTAGTGGTGTTATATTATTCCCTATCTACATCCCTTGTTTGATCAGATTAATAACCAGAATTGTCCAAAACTCATCATCTGGAATGATCAGGTTGGAAGAGAAAGCTGAAGGGTCTGTTAGATGGATGCTGTTAAAAGGGCAAGGGTGGATCAAAGGGTATGCACAGTTTGATAACTTTTTGGGCATAATTCCAGATTGCTCTCAAGAATGGCTGGATTCTTTCACAACTCCACCAACAATGCATCAGTGTCCCAGTTTTCCCACATCCCCTCCAACATTCATCATTATTTGTTCCTGTCATCTTAGCCAATCTGACAGGTGTGTAGTGGTATCTTAGAGTTGTCTTAATTTTCATTTCTCTGATCAATAGTGATTTGGAACACTCTTTCATATGAGTGGAAATAGTTTTAATTTCATCATCTGAAAATTGTCTGTTCATATCCTTTGACCATTTATCAATTGGAGAATGGCTTGATTTCTTATAAATTAAAGTCAATTCTCTGTATATTTTGGAGATGAGGCCTTTATCAGAACCTTTAACTGTAAAAATGTTTTCCCAATTTGCTACTTCCTTTCTAATCTTGATTGCATTAGTTTTGTTTGTGCAAAAACCTTTTAATTTGGTGTAATCAAAATCTTCTATTTTGTGATCAATAATGGTCTCTAGTTCTCCTTTGGACACAAATTCTTTCCTCCGCCACAAGTCTGAGAGGTAAACTATCCTATGTTCCTCTAATTTATTTATGATCTTGTTCTTTATGCCTAAATCTTGGACCCATTTTGATCTTAGTATGTGGTATTAAATGGGTCCATGCCTAGTTTCTGCCATACTAATTTCCAGTTTTCCAGCCCAATTATTCTTATATTTTCTCTTCTTGATTGTTGTCCAGATTTATTGTTTTTCTTATGTTTCACATTCTATTTCTATTTCACATTCTATTCTATTTTTTTCTTTATAATCTTTATTTCTTGGTCTCTCATAGTTTCATTGGCTTCCCTTTGTCCAATTCTAATTTATAAATAAATGGGTTATTTTCATCTAATTTATAAAGAGTTGTGTTCTTTTTTGTTATTGAGACTATCTCCTTTTCTAGTTCATTAATTTTTTTTCATAATCTTATTGTTTTTCTTGAATGGCTTTTATTTTTCTTTTTTTGTTTTTCCTCAATGTCTTTCATTTGCTTTTTAAATTCTTTTTTGAGTTCTATAAATTCTCTCTGGGGTAGAAACTTTTTTTATTTTAGTGTCCTCCTCTGAAGATGAATCCTCGCCTTTCTTGTTCCCATAGTAAATTTCTATGGTGTGGCTCTTTCTTCATTATGGGTTCATTTTTAAAAATAAGAGGTATTAGTGTACAAACCTCTAATTGTGGGGTGAGAGGATGGTCCTCCAGCTTCCTTCAGCTCTTTCCCCTGACTTGGAAACCCAGACCAAGAGCTCCAGGCTCCAGCAAAGCCACAGCCATTAGTATCCCTGCCTCAATGCCTCTGCATTCATGAACTGTGCAACCCCTTCTCACCCAGGGCCGTGGCTCTGCAGCACAGCCGAGCCTCTCATTCTTGGTCAGCTAGGTTCCCTAGTCTTGCTAGACTCAGACCCCAAGCCACCAACAACCCAGGAGGTGTTTCTGCTGACTCTAGCCACGCCCAGCTAGCCTCAGGGCTCTCCCCTGAAAGTTTTCTCTAAACTACCAGGAAAGTGTTTGCCTTTCATTCCGACTAATCCCCAGCCCTGGGGTCTTTCTTCAGATCTTCCAGGTGGTATCTAGAGGACTGCGGTTCTGCCCCAAATCTCCTGCATTTTTCACCAATCTATGTTCACCCTGAGGCGCAAATCTATTCTATTTGTGGTGGAATCTGGAGAGTTTGACTTTTACCAACCTCCTCCACCATCTTCCCCAGCTCATAGTAGTTAAAAGCAGAAAGCTTTATTCCATTGGGGAAAAGAAGTCTTGACACCTGTCAAAACCAAAGACAAAGTAATGGGGCTAAACCTTGATTTATATATTTGTGCCTAGACAAAGAATGAGAAAGTGTAGTATAGCAGCAGTACTTGTATTGCTCTTCAGAACTGAGATAATTAGGGCTGTGGCTACTCTGGCACTGCAAAAGATAAGACTCCACGCGTCCCGTCTCAGATACCTAATTGTCTACCTCTATCTCTTCGGATTTCCTGGCTCTAGTTTGATTATCTCCTTTACTCCGAATTTGTAAGAATTTATGATCCTGCCCCCCACCCCATCAGAACCGGATTGATGGTCTGCTCAGCTGAGTGCTCGGACTCTGCCTCTGGCTCTATTTACCCTGATAGTTTTAAGAGCCACAGTATATATATATTTCATGGGAACCTCACATTAGCCCTGGGGGCAACATGCTCCCAGCACAATCTCTCCCTCTCAGATAAAATATGAAAAACTATCTAATGCCTATCCTGCCTCAGTTTCTCTGGCATTACAGTTGCTTAACAGCAACAGTGAAACAAGGTAGTCTAGTGACAAAAAGTACATCCATAGGAAGGCTTCATGTCTGGGCCTATTGAGCCTGCCCAGCCTCAGGGGCCATCAGTTCTGGGATTTAGTTTCAACAGTGTTCATTCAGAGAGTGCATGCAAAGGATTGTTTTTAGGCCACGCTCAGGGCACAACTTGATTGCTGGATTTTAGCTCTGAAACACAGGGTTTCTCCTAAGAGTAAAAAGAGAGGAGTGGACTTGGATCCTGACCCTCTCTTACCCCTCATATCTAATCAGTTGTCAGGAGCTATCAATTTCACCTTGGCAACATCTCTTGAATTTGCCCCTTCCTCCTCTGATATTTCCTGTTACAGATTCCATCCTAGTTGCAGGTTGGTCTCCCTGCAACAAATCTTTCTCCACTTCAGACCATCCATCTTCCACTTGGCCACCAAAATGATTTTTCTAAAGGAAAAGGATAATCATGTTTATACCATACTCAATAAACGTCCCGATCACCTCAAGGTTCAAATATAAAACATATAACCCTCTATTTTTAATTCCCTTCATAATCTGACCTTTTCCAGTCTTCGTATACTTCCATTCCCCTGAGAACTCTTTATCCAGTGATCCTAGCTTCCTTGCTCTTTCTCTCATCAGACACTTCATCTCTGACTTCAGGCATTTTCACTAGTTGTCCTTCATGCCTAGAATGCTCTCCCTACTCATCTCCACCTCCTGGTTTCCGTGGTTTCAAGTCCCAGCTAAAATCCTATATCCTACAGGAAGCCTTTGCTCATTCTCCTTTGCTTAGAGTGCCTTCATTCAATGGATTATCAGGCCCTGAATAATGTAGCACTACCTCTGAAAGTCTTTCTCCCCTCCTATAACTTTCATTTTCCCATCACTGTGCTCTCTATCTGCCACCTTTGTCACTTCTACTTTCTCATAAGGATTAATGGATCATCAAATATAATGGGATCCATGACTAGACTCTCTGGGGGAATTTCAATTAACCAAACTGAATTTGCCTGGGGTGCCAGAATTCCACAGCTTTGATCAAGAGAACTTTAGCTAGAGTACTCATAAGTACTTCTATTCACATAGTAATATGCCAAGTAGTTTCTTTTATATATTCTCTGAATTACTTGCAGTCCTATTCTTTATATTTCTGCAGGCTACTCTGTGAATAATCACTAGAAAGTATTCTCATATACTATGTTGAACTTGGTAGCAGGGATAAGAAAGAAAGAAGGAAGAGAGACTAAAATTGAGTACTAAGGTAGAGTGACAAGAGGAGGAAAAAAGGTAATTAAGTGTGAGAAATGCTGAAAAGTTGGGTTTGTACAGTATTGCAAGGTTTGAGATAGTTTGGGATTGGGATAGTAGGTATTACTGACCAAGAGATTTTCTGAATGAGAGGTTAAGGAATATTAATAATTAAGTGATCAATAGAAGTTTTGAGCAAACACTGTAATTGGGGGGCTAGGAGGGCACAGGTGGATTTAGCCAATCAGAAAGAGTCTTGTGGTTTTCAGAAAACCACAAACTTAAGATAATAGCCTATCCAGCCCAAACTAGTTGGGGTCAATGACCTGACTTAACCAAATAACTACTGGGCCTGCTTAATAGGCTAACTGAATATTAAACAACACACCCCAGAGGAGGAGTTTTCCACCATTTTTGAACATGGAATTTATGATGAAGGGGGGGGCATGTTTTATACATATTAAGGGGAAACATGGAGTACGTGTATCAGAAAGACTGTAATCCCAGACAAAAGGGACCAATCCACTCTCTGAAGGGAGGAGCAGCGTCACAGGAGTAAGTATAACGGTTCCCCCATTTCTGTACTCAAGGCTCCCTCTTCCTGAAGAGGAGTGGAGCCCACTTCTGACCAGAAACATTAAAACGATTCCTTAAGATTCTTCTTTGAGTCCGATTCTTTTTGTGCATCAAAATAACTGTTGGACATGTATACATATATTGTATTTAACATATACTTTAACATATTTAACATGTATTGGTCTACCTGTCATCTGGGGGGGGGGGGTTAGGGGAAAAATTGGAACAAAAGGTTTTGCAAAGATCAATGCTGAAAAAATTACCCATGCATGTATTTTGTAAATAAAAAGCTATAATAAAAAAAAAAGATTCTTTGATAAATTTTCCTTGATATCTGATTTTCAGTGTTGAGTGTTATTTTTAACATAAGAATTAAATGAGGCAAATTCTCTGACCCCAAAAAGACAGATTTAAGTATCAACAATGTCAGACTCTATAACTCCAGTTGAGATTTAGACATCAGTGAAATTTAGACTAGAGAAAAAGGATACTTCCTAGGTCAAGGCCTGACTATGGTCCCCTAAATCAGTCTCTAAGAAAGGGGCATCACCTTAGTCAATCTGAGCTTTCTTAAAGGCTTTAGCTTAAAAAGGCCAAGATCCCCCACCTACTGCAGGCAGGGCCATACCAGTGATCCTGATCCATATCTTGTCACTGGATCCAAATGGCTCTGAGGAAGAAAATAAGACTAATAGCCCTCTGTTATGGGCCAGAACTCTGTAAGGTGTTAAGTCAGTGGAACTGATAAGACAATGGTTATCTAGTTTAGCATGGTGCTTAATAGTTCTCTAAGTTCAATATGATTGATTTAATCTTACAATAAACAATGGTTTCCTAGTGATATGATTGGCTTTTACTCAGTATAAGCTGGACTCAGACTCAGAGCCAGAGAAGACAAGCAGACTGGAGGCGGGAGCTCAAGCTCTTGGAGCCCACGAGAGAGATTCATTCCACCTTCAGTTTGGCTCCTGGTGGCTCTCCTGGGGGACAAAGAGGCTCAGAGACAGAGCCAGATTCACTCACTTCAACTCGCACCACCAGGGTGGCAGGCTTTCCTCCTTCATTTCTCCACTGAGGCCAAGGCCTATCAGAGCCAGAGACAGACTCAGAAGGGCCAAATACAGACTCAGAGGCAGAGAAGACCAGCAGACTGGAGGCGGGAGCTCAAGCTCTGGGAGCCAAGGAGAGAGAGATTCATTTCCTTCTTCATCAGCCTTGTGGTGGCTGGCCTGTCCACCTGCATTTTCTCCACTGAAACCAAGTCCCCTTTGAAGGTCTTGTGAAAGCTAGCTGAGCACCAGGCAAAGGAGACAAAAAAGACTTTTGGACTTCAACACCTGGCTATTCTTGTGATTAATCTACTGAAAAAAAGGCTACTCCAAGACCTCCAGAAAACTAAACAAAGAACCTTACAGCCCTCCCTCACTTAAATGCAATGCATTTGCATGTTATAGCAACACCTCCCTGATATAATGGTCCTCTTCAAGAATGAAGGACAGAACAACTCTGAGATGACCTGAGACCATGGGAAACTGCAATGGTCAACAAAGCCTATGACATGAATTTTAAAAGGGTACTTAATCATTACGGGGTAATAGTTGTTGGAAGTCAGAGTTGGGGATAAAGGGTATATTGGTCCCCTTTCCTTTATGAGTGAGGGAGAATTGAAGAAATAGATTCCATTGTGAGAAGAGTTAAATTATCATGGAATGACAGAATTCAGTTAGATAGGAAGCCCAATGAGCCCCATGTGAAAAAATGGAAATTTGTTCATGTTAGAACATGTATTATACAAATCTCAGTGCTAAGGGGAAAGAGATTAATAGAAAATTGGAAATATGGGCCCAGAAACTAAGTTGAATATGGATGAAAGCATGGGAATAATTAGCAAGAGAGATTTCCAATTTAGAAAAATGGATAGAGAATACATCAATATTATATATAAGTATACATATATGTGTGTATATGTAAGGGTATGTATGTATGTGGACAGACATAATATTTCCAAAATTCTTTAAGAGAAAGAGCCTTCATAATTGGGGACAATTCTTTAGATTGTGGAACCCATAGCTCAGAACCTTTAAGCTCCAGGCTTATACAGCCTAGACTTGATCCAAAGGGCTACCTTTAAATATGTCTTTAGCTGCAATTTTCCTGAGCTAGAGTTTATTTTGGAAGTTTCAGAATGTGACATATCTAGCTTTACAAAAATTTGGGTAGTAGAATCTCTATCTCCTTTATAAGCACTTAATAAAAAATTCAGTGTATTATTCAAGTATGGAACAGCCTTTTTTTCACTATCATATAAAATAAAAAGGATTCATAGCGTCGACAAACAAATATAGAAAATATATAATTTAACTTATACTTTAACATATTTAACATGTATTGATCAACCTGCCATGAGGGGGAAGGGGTGGGGGAAAGGAGGGGAAAAGTTGGAACAAAAGGTTTTGCAATTGTCAATGCTGAAACATTACTTATGCATATATCTTGTAAATAAAAAGCTATAATAAAAAAATTTTTTAAAAGAAAACATAAAGTATTCACAATGATCCACAAACAATTGATACAATTCTCCTTCTCCAGTGAGTGTCACTTTTCCATAAGGTTCTAAAGTCCTCCAGACTTAATGACACCCTGTGTAGATTACCTTCAGACAGTCAAACTTGAAGTCACTAAATAGGCAACTCACAGATTCTAGTGAGTCTTACTTTATCACAGGTTTCTACCTCGCTCAAGATTTGTGTTGGCCACTTCATAATTTGAACTCCCCTCAGAGAGAAACTGTACTTCATTCTGGTGAATTCTCCATCTATCTAAAGGTTTTGACAGAATGACCTCCCCCACATTTACCCTGGTTTGGACTCCTCTCTGAAGTATGCTGAACTTTGTGCTTCTATTCAGAAAATATCTTAGCATTCTACAGAATTCCTCTTTGGAACTACTTTTGAGACCATAAAGCAGAAAATCCTTTTCCCATTAAACCTATACCTTTAAAATACATCAACATAGTGGATTGCAAGTTTAAATCCATCTCACTTTCATAACTTGACTTTAGAATATTTTCCACTACTTTTTTATGTACAATATTATTTCAGAGAGAAATTATATCTTTCCTATATTAAGAACCAAGAGCTAGTGATCAATCACGGCCCCCAGACCTTTATCAGAATAAGCCCACCTTTTACTATATTATTCATTCTCTCATTACTTGTTAACCAGTCAGAATTGATTGCCACCCTCAGAAATACTCACTCTTTCAGGGGCATATAAGCATTGAATTGGTTCCATGAAGGTTCTTTGGCACTGAGAGTGCCATTGACTCTTATTAATCATTGTTAACATGACTAATAAAATGGTTAATTGCTCAGAATCTATGTCTTTCAAACTGTTTATATGTCTTCTTTTACTAAGAAACATAATGCTCTGAAAATTCCCCTGGATTCCTGAACTCTCATTCATGAGCTTACTCATGAGGCAAACCCCAATTCCAGAGTTATTAAGGAAATTCCCCTTCTGAATTCTGGGTACATATCATTGAGGAAACCATTCTCTTCCTCTAACTAGAAGGACTAAGCTCAAGAATGACCTTATCCACAAACTTACCACATGTGGGCAAAACACTCTGCCCTTCTACAAGAAAGCCATTAATGACTCTTGGGATTAAAGAGGAAACAATGCTATAATCTTGGGGTGTTTCTAAATGAAAGGAAAAAATGCAACTGAGTCTTTTTAGGCCAATACAAATAATGGCTCCTCCCCAAAGATGCCATTTATCTCTAAGAGTCTGAGCCAACAGATTAGTCTTATAAGTATTCTTCAATAGTGAAATTCAAGGATTTTAGTTAAAGAATAGCACTAATATTAATTAGTTATTTCAATTAAAAAACAACTCAAAAATTGAGTACTAATATACCATGAAGTAGTTTCCTTTAGATGTACTCTCATTTACTTAAAGCCCTCTTTTTGACATATCTGTGTGTTATTTTCATTTGTGATTAAACAATAGAAAATGGACTCATGTGGTGGGAGATGTTTAGCAGCAGAGATAAGAATAGAAAGATGAAGGCATCAATATGCAGTGGCAGTAGGAAAGGGGAGAATGGTTCTTCAAAAGGCACCAATGGAAGCTCCCAACCAGGCAATTCATTTTGGGGGCAATTCCAGTCACTAGTACTTATTCAAATGTCTTTGGTTCTATCAATAAGGTGTCAGTGGGCATGACCAGAAAGAATATAGGACCAAGATCCTATGAATAGTAGGATTCATCTGGAAAATTGCCAATCAGTCTTATATGTGTTTTTCTGCACTGTTTGTGGAAAACTGTAAATCTTTTCATGTGTAGGGAAATATATGGGTGGTGTACTGTTTTGATGATGTAGGTTACTTATATCCACACAAATCTGTCTAGATGTGGCTTGAAGGAGGAAGAGATATCTGGATTGAAATTTTGATTCATTTTAGGAAGAGAATCAGGAGGTTGGCCATTTTGTTCATCTCAGAGAAAAAGTTCTATAATTGTATCTATGTACCCCTTAAATACTGTTAATACTGAAGAATTTTTTTTGCATTTGGCCATGATCCTAACTGCTAATCATTAGGTGGAGTATCTTAAACTTTATATCCAAGGCTTGACCTTCCTAGCAAATGACAATAGATGTGGCTTGAAGGAGGAAGAGATATCTGGATTGAAATTTTGATTCATTTTAGGAAGAGAATCAGGAGGTTGGCCATTTTGTTCATCTCAGAGAAAAAGTTCTATAATTGTATCTATGTACCCCTTAAATATTGTTAATATTGAAGAAATTTTTTTTTGCATTTGGCCATGATCCTAACTGCTAATCATTAGGAGGAGTATCTTAAACTTTACATCCAAGGCTTGACCTTCCTAGCAAATGACAATTCCACAATGAACACATTTGCAAATGGCAAATAGATTGATTTATTCAACTCAATAGCAAAACAGAAATCAAAGAAAGTATACATAGGAGATCATATAACAACAAATCAAAAAGTAAATGAACTCCTCCAACAAGGAACAAGGTAACTCAATTTAAATCACAGATCTCACCAAGAATAAATACCCCCAAAGGCTCCAGTATAATAAGCTGGTCAGAGAGACATGACTGGGTTTGTTGGCTTCTCTACCTGTCAGCTTCTTCCCAGAATCTTTCTCCCTTTGTGGATATGTAGAGAGAAAAAACTCTTGAAGCTAGAAGACCAGGATCACTTTCTTTTTTTTTTTTTTTTTTTTTTAATTTTAGGCTGGGGTTAAGTGACTTGCCCAGGGTCACACAGCTAGGAAATGTTAAGTGTCCAAGACCAGATTTGAACTCGAGTCCTTCTGAATTCAAGGCTGGTGCTCTATCCACTACGCCACTAGGATCACTTTCTAAAACTCTCACCAGTTACAATAGAATATTGAGTTATGAGACACCACCAAAGATGAGAACCTCATGAAAAAGAGTAAATCACAGGTTGCAGTGTGGTTTGCATAATATGTGGAGTAGAATAAATACTGTCTTGTGCTCAATATATTTATTGATATCTTGAGTATTTGTATAGAATCTAAGGGTCCATTTTGTCCATGTTGGGTTTATACATAGATAACAAAATTTGAAATTTTTCCTTTTTCTTAAGGAAAGCAAAACAATTGTTAGTTTCTAAGTCTAATTTGTACCTAATTTCGATAAAGCCTAGAGCTAGGAGCCCTGGATGAGAGAGAAAAGATAATATATGAAATTCTTAATCTCATATTTAAGACTCCTTATAATCTGGTTCCTAACTGCCTTTTCAGTAGCAATTCATATGTAGAGAGATTATGGATTATTCCCCCTCAGGTACTCTTTATTCTAGTCAAACTTGCATGCCAGGTGTCTAACAAGTATGGCATTCCATCTCTCATTTACTTGTATTCTATCCTCACCTCTCTTTGTTCGATCTCTTCAGTCATGTCTGACATCTTTGTAACAAGAGATACTGGAAGGATACTTCTCCAGTATTAATCTCATAGAATTCCCAGTTTCCTTCAAAATATATCTTAGGTGCAATCTTCTACATTGGCTTTCCTGATTTCCCCAAGTGTTCTGCCTCTTGAAATTAATTTATATAAAATGCTTAAGTTGTTCTATATTGTATCCCTTTAATAGAATGTAAAATAAATTAATAAAAATAAAATAGATTTTTTTTGTGTTATTTTTTTCCTCTGGCATCTAGCAGGATACCTTACATATAGAATGTATGAATTGAATGAATGATAAGGAATAGCTACCTGGATAACTAGCATTTATCTAATATTTTAAAGTTTTCAAAGTATTTTACAAATCACTCATTTTACTCTCACAACAGTTCTATCCATTTTACAGATGAAGAAACAGGTACAGAAAGTAAGTATCTGAGACATACGTATAAAATTTGCTAATGACACACGCTTGGAGGCATAGCTAACACCATGAATGACAGAGTCAAGATCCAGAAAGATCTTGATAGACCAAAACTTGGGGCAAAAAATAGAAAAATGTCAAGTCTTAAACTTGGGTTGAAAGAATCTCTGAATGAGTCTATCAGTATAGGAAAAGCAGATGGAAATTAGTGGATCAAAAATTAAACAGGAGTTTAAGCTGAATTGCACTCCAAGAAATTCACAATACTTTTAAAGATCTGAAATTGTAAAAGTCCATCTCCTTAACCTTAGTAAATACCGTGTAACTGCTAATCAAGGATGCATACACTCTCAGAAAAAAAATTCAAATTACAGAAAATACAAAAGGCATTTGCTGGCTACAAGCAGGCTGCAACATTTGATCATCACTGACTTGTGTGATTGCAATTTAGGGCCCAATTTTTAACAAACTTTAGAGGAGATACTAACTTCATTTTGCCACACACAAGGTCACTGCAGAGATGGGTTCAAACTTAAAGAGGATGTATGATCTAAGGGTGATTCAAAGTTCTTGAGGATTAGAATTCCTTTCATGGAATTCTCATGAAGTTGAGTAAGCTACCTGCCTTTCTCTAGAGGTTATTGACCTAGTAAAATTTTGAGGATGCCTTTCTTTAACATGTCTCTCAGCAACTAATGCCAACTGTCTTTAACTACTGCTGTACCAAGAATCCAGTATCAATGCAGATGGGAAGTCCAAATCTTCTAAGCTTTCAAAGTTCAATTGAAAGCATGTAGCAGAAGAGAAAAAAAAATCCTATAAATCCCTCTTCCAAGGGAAATTTCTTGGACTATTAGTCAGTCAATAAACATTTATTAGCTGACCTTGGACAATGCATGTAAACACAAGAGAGTTTATCCAGTGTAAAGATTTTGGATCTCTAAGCCATCTCTAAAGGTTATCTGCTTAGCTGTCCAAAAAAAGGACTAGAATGTTATTTTTTGATCTGGTCTCAAATAAGGAACATACTTGTTAGGCACAGGGGGAAAATAAAAGGGTTGTTGCTAGCTCCCATTGCCAGGCTTTCAACCAATCATGTTATTCCTTGTGCCTCAGTTCTATAGTCAGTAATACTGTCCTCAATCATATGTCAATTATCTCATTTTATTCTTTGTTCTCTTTTCTCCAAAATAAAAAAGAGAAACTGTCTTTTTACTTGGAGTCTTTAAATAGAGGCAAGTCATTGACCCATTTATTGATAGGAAGCATGCCCCTGTTAATAAATGTTATCTTGATTGGAGAATTGCCTCAGTTTACCCCTTTGTTAAATTTTACTCAAGACAGCATAGAACACAGTCCAGGATAGAGTTTGAAGGAAGAAAAAATTGTATAAACATAAGGGAGAGAAGAGGGCCCCATTTGCAGAGGGATGGATCCATGTGTAAAAAGAGAACTGTACTTGTGTGTGACTCAAAGGAGGCAGAATAGGTACCTTTAGCCTCTTTTTCTCTTCCAAGAAAGTTTTACCCCTGCCAGGATAGAAACCAGGAGAGTGGGACTAGAAGTCACTTGTCTCTCCTCAGAGAGGGGTACTGGGCAAGGATTATAACTATCTTCTCTTTATATTTCTAAGGGATATGATACAATTCAAGCTAATTTCTGATCAACTTGTTATTTTGTGGGAGAACAAAGATTTCAGATCTATATCCAAGGTTTGATCCCTTTCCCACCAAATAAATACCAGTTCCATAATGAACAAACATAGCAAATAGCAAAGAAATTTATTTATCCAAATCATAGCAAAACAGAAATCAGAGAAAGTTTACATAGGAGAATATATGCCAGACAATACACAATGGAGAATCTCTCCCATTGTAAGTTAGGTAACTCAGCACAATCAAAAGAGAGAATTGGACCTTACCCAAGGGACAACCCTCCAAAGTCTCTAGTGTAACAAACTGGGGGAAAGGACATGATGGAGACTGCCAGTTCCTCTCATGTCGTCCCAGAGTCTTTTCCTTCAGTGAGTGAAAGTGGGGTTGGCTTTTTCCTTTCTTCCTTGAAGCTGGAAGCCAGATGTGACTTGTAGCTTGAAAAGTCCCCAAGAAGATTGGGCCTGAAGAGTCGTGAGGGCCTATTGTTGAAGGTTGGAGCTCTCTCACCAACTCTGTCTCCTCATAAGAACAGGACCTTCATCTCCACTAATGAGGAGAGTCCCAAGTCAGTGAGCTTTGAGACAAAGGTTACATAAATTAGAAGTGAAAAAGTGCTTTACAGGCAAAGAGACAGACAATACAAAATCAAGGAAATAACATGGAGAGAAAGCCAATTTTTCTGGATTATAGAGTACTGGAAGAGGAGTAAGAAATAACAAGGCTGGAAAAATAGGATGGATCAGATAAGAAGAGTTTTTAAAAAATCAAACTGAGAAGTTACTATTTTAAACCAGAGGCAATAGAGAACTACTAGAATTTGTTGGATTAGTGGAATTAATTGAGTAGGATAAGCCTTTTTTTTCTTTCCCTTAGGCAACTGGAGTTAAGTGACTTGCCCAGGGTCACACAGCTAGGAAGACCAGATTTGAACTCAGGTCCTCCTGATTTCAGGGATGGTGCTCTATCCACTGCACTACCTACCTGCCAGATAATTTGGGTAAGCAAAATCACAGCAATTGGTGTGGAGAATGACTTGGAGGAGGGAGAGGCTGCAAAGAGTTGAAGCAAGGAGATCAATTTGGAGGCTTTTGTTTTAGCCTAAGAAAATTGATAATAGTTTGAACTAAAGTGACATAATTTTACCTACATAGTTTATGTCACAGATTTGTAAGAAAAATGCTTTTTAAACCTAATTTTCTGTCCGAACTGTCCTAATAATGAGAAAGTTTTTAGGAGGTATAAATATATTTTTTTCATGTAGGAATATAGTTTAACCTTATTGAATCTCTTATGATTTCTCTTTCATGTTTACCTTTTTATGCTTTTTTTGCATGTTGTATTTAAAAGTCAAATTTTCTATTCAGTTCTGATTTTTTTTTATCATTAATCACTGGATGTTCATATTTTTTTCCCCAGAAGAATTATGCTCAGTTTTGCTAGATAGATGATTCTTGATTGTAATCCTAGTTCTTTTGCCCTCCACAATATCATATTTCAAGCTCTCTGATCCTTTAAGGTAGAAGATGCTACATTTTATGACCTATAATACAACAACATGTATTTTATATATTTAAAACTTTATTCTTTTTTATTCATAATTTTTATTTCTTCACAACCTACTTTCCTTTCCTTGGTGTACAGTACAAAAGAACTCTGTAGTCAAAGCATCTGGATTCAAATTTTATCTGTGGCACTCATTACTTTGTGACTTTGGACAACTCATCTAATTTGTCAAGCTTCAGTTTCCCCATTATGTAAAATGAAGGGGTCAGATTAAATGACTCTTGATATGTCTTCTAATTGTAGTCTTAGTAAAGCATTTTTGGATCCTTTTTCTTGAAATATATTTTGTTGCAATAATGTGAAAAACCACTAGGAGGAGCATATTGATAAGGAAAGTTTTTTAGTTATAGACCTTCTGAAGTCACATGTTCCATTTCAGCTTATTCAAATGCCATAATGAAAAATTCAACTTAAAAAATCTTCAATTCACCCCAATTAATTTCTCAAGTATGGTTTATGATTCTCCAAAATGTATTGATTTCTTAAAAAAAAAAAAGGTATATGTGTCATTTGTGCAGTATATTATAATATTTTTATGAATATTTTATGAATGGCATATTTAACACTCTTAGTTGAAAATGTTTTTATTCAATTAAGTTCTTGTTTGACTTAGTCTATTTATCTTTAAACATATCTATTTTATAAATAGGTTCTTAACTTGATTATTTTCTTTTTTTTTTTTGCTCATTTTGGTGTCCCCATAGTAATTTGATTTCCCCTCTCTCCCCTCCCCTTCCCCCCATCTGAGTTGCTGTGACTATGTTCTCTTGATCTTTCTCCTGCCTGTCTGGTCATTCCTTTTTAGTCCTCTTGGCTATATCTTCATGCATTTCTTTTAATTAAGGTCCTTTTTTCATGGGTTTTCTGTTAAATATGTATATATTTATACATGACTCTATACTTTCTCCTAAACTCTAATCTCTCATAATAAGCTGCCTATTAGTCATCTTGAATCACATATCCTGTAGAAATTTCATACTGAATATATTTAAGTTAGAACGTATATTTCCCCCAAAACTTATTCTTTTTCTCAACTTCCCAATTAATGAGTGTGAAGAACCACTGTGGTCAGACCACCATCCCAGTTATCCCATTTTACAATCTAAGTATTACCTGTGATTCCTCACTTTTACTGTATATATACAATTAGTGGTCAAATCTTGCTGTTTCTCTACATCTAAAAGAAGGCAGATAAGTAGTGTAGACAATAAAGTATGGGCTTGGAGTCAGGAAGATCTGAGTTCAAATTTGATCTCAGATATTAACTGTCTAACTCTAGGCAAGTCTTTTAACTCTTTTTGCCTCAGTTCTTCATTTGTAAAATGAACTGGAAAGAGAAATGACAAACCACTCTAGTATTTTTGCTAAGAAAATCCCACACACTCTTTGCAGATGATCTGATGGTATACTTAAAGAACCCCAGAGATTCTAATAAAAAGTTATTAGAAATAATTCACAACTTTAGCAAAGTTGCTGAATACAAAATAAATCCACATAAATCCTCAACATTTTTATACATCACCAACAAAATGCAACAGCAAGAGATAAAAAGAGAAATTCCATTCAAAATAACTGTCAAAAGGATAAAATATTTGGGAATCCATCTGCCAAGGGAGGGTCAGGAATTATATGAGCAAAATTACAAAATACTTGCCACAAAAATAAAGTCAAATTTAAATAATTGGAAAGACATTCAGTGCTCTTGGATAGGCCGAGCGAATATAATAAAGATGACAATACTCCCCAAACTAATCTATTTATTTAGTGCTATACCAATCAGAATCCCAAGAAACTATTTTAATGACTTAGAAAAAATAACAACAAAATTCATATGGAAGAATAAAAGGTCGAGAATTTCAAGGGAATTAATGAAAAAAAAAGTCAGATGAAGGTGGTCTAGCTGTACCTATCTAAAGCTATATTATTATAAAGCAGCAGTCACCAAAACCATTTGTATTGGCTAACAAATAGATTAGTCGATCAGTGGAACAGATTAGGTACACAGGACAAAATAGGGTACAACTATAGCAATCTAGTGTTTGATAAACCCAAAGATACCAATATTTGATATAATAATTCATTATTTGAAAATAACTGTTGGGAAAACTGGAAATTAGTATGGCATAAATTAGATATGGACCCACACTTAACACCATATACCAAGATAAGATCAAAATGGGTCCATGATTTAGGCATAAAGAATGAGATCATAAATAGATCAGAGGAACAGAGAATAGTCTACCTCTCAGACCTGTGGAGGAGGAAGGAATTTATGACCAGAGGAGATCATTATCGATCACAAAATAGAAGATTTTGATTACATCAAATTAAAAAGCTTTTGTACAAACAAAGCTAATACAAACAAGATTAGAAGGGAAGTAACAAATTGGGAAAATATTTTTACAGTTAAAGGTTCTGATAAAGGTCTCATTTCCAAAATATATAGAGAACTGACTCTAATTTATAAGAAATCAAACCATTCTCCAATTGATAAATGGTCAAAGGATATGAACAGACAATTCTCAGATGATGAAATTGAAACTATTTCCACTCATATAAAAGAGTGTTCCAAATCACTACTGATCAGAGAAATGCAAATTAAGACAATTCTGAGATACTACTACATACCTGTCAGATTGGCTAAGATGACAGGAAAAGATAATGATGTATGTTGGAGAAGATGTGGGAAAACTGGGACACTGATGCATTGTTGGTGGAGTTGTGAAAGAATCCAGCCATTCTGGAGAGCAATTTGGAACTATGCCCCAAAAGTTATCAAACTATGCATACCGTTTGATCCAGCAGTGCTACTACTGGGCTTATATCCCAAAGAAATACTAAAGAAGGGAAAGGGACCTGTTATGTGCCAAAATGTTGTGGCAGCTCTTTTTGTAGTGGCTAGAAACTGGAAAATGAATGGATGTCCATCAATTGGAGAATGGTTGGGTAAATTGTGGTATATGAATGTTATGGAATATTATTGTTCTGTAAGAAATGACCAGCAGGATGAATACAGAGAGGTTTGGAGAGACTTGTATGAACTGATACTGAGTGAAATGAGCAGAACCAGGAGATCACTATACACTTCAACAACAATACTGTATGAAGATATATTCTGATGGAAGTGGATATCTTCAATATAAAGAAAATCCAATTCACTTCCAGTTGATTAATGATGGACAGAAACAGCTACACCCAGAGAAGGAACACTGGGAATTGAATGTAAACTGTTTGCACTACTGTCTTTCTACCCAGGTTACTTATACCTTTGGAATCCAATTCTGACTGTGCAACAAGAAAATTGGATTTACACACATATATTGTATCTAGGTTATACTGTAACACATTTAATATGTATGGGATTGCCTCTCATCTAGGGGAGTAGGTGGAAGGAGGGAGGGTTAAATTTGGAAAAATGAATACAAGGGATGATGTTGTAAAAAAATTACTCATGCATATATACTGTCAAAAAATTATAATTATAAAATTAATAAAAAAAAGAAAACAAAAGAAAATCCCAAATAGGGTTGCAAAGAGCCAAACATGACTAAATAACAACAACATAACATCTCTAAAATGCATCCCCTTCTTTCCATTCATATATCCATTATCTTATTTCAGAACTTCACCTCTTGCCTCCTCTAATGTAATAACCTCTGTTTGATCTCCCTATCTCATACTACTCCAATACACTCTTCCACATAAATACCAACATAAATTTCCTAAATATAAGTCTAACCCAGCCATTCTTTTTTTTCCTTGCATTTCTCTGATTAATAATGACTTGTAGCATCTTTTCATATGGCTAGAAATAGTTCCAATTTCTTCGTCTGAGAATTGTTTGTTCATATCCTTTGACCATTTATCAATTGGAGAATGGCTTGATTTTTTATAAATTACAGTCAACTCTCTATATATTTTGGAAATTAGGCCTTTATCAGAACCTTTGTAAAAATGTTTTCCCAGTTTATTGCTTCCCTTCTAATCTTGTCTGCATTATTTTTGTTTGTACAAAATTTTTCAATTTGATATAATCAAATTTTTCTATTTTGTGATCAATAATGACCTCTAGTTTTTCTTTAGTCATAAATTCCTTCCTCTTCCATAGGTCTGAGAGGTAAACTATCCTATGCTCTTCTAATATATTTGTAATCTCATTCTTTATGCCTATGCTAGGTCATGAACCCATTTTGATCTGATCTTGGTGTATGGTGTTAAGTGTGGGTCAATGCCGAATTTCTGCCATACTAATTTCCAATTTTCTCAGCAATTTTTGTCAAACAGTGAGTTCTTATCCCAATAGCCCAGCCATTCTATTAGTCAATAAACTCTAGTGGCTCCTTTTGGAATAAAATAGAAATTCTTCTGTTTGGCATTTAAAAACTATTCAAAATCTGTCACCATTCTTTTCTCCACTCTTCTTACACATTACTCCCTTTCACAGACCTTATAATATGACCAAACTTGCTTATTTATAGCCCCTCAGGCAAAACATTCATCCATTTTCACCAGCTGTCTCCCATGCATGGTATGCTTTTACTCTTCATCTCCTGAAATCCCTAATTTCCTTCCAGATTCAGCTCAAAGGTAGTGACCTTCTGAAAGCCCTTTCTGGGGCCATTCCAGATGCTAGTGCTTCCCTTCAAAGGTTATTAAGTACTTGTTTTGTGTGTACATATTGTAACTACATTAGAACAGTAAGCTCCTTGAGAGTCCATTTGCCTTTAGTTATTACCTATAGCACTAGGGTGAAATATGGGATAAAGAATTCTGCACTTTGAAATGAGCAGGACCAGGAGATCATTATATACTTCAACAACAATACTATATGATGATCAATTCTGATGGACGTGGCTACCAGTCCTTCAAATTGAACCAGAATTCTGGGAGATGACTATGAACCACTACATAGAATTCCCAATCCCTCTAATTTTGTCTGCCTGCATTTTTTATTTCCTTCACAGGCTAATTGTACATTATTTCAAAGTCCGATTCTTTTTGGACAGAAAAACAAGTCAGATTCTTTTTGGACATGTATACATATATTGTATTTAACATATACTTTAACATATTTAACATGTATTGGTCAACCTGCTATCTGGAGGAAGGGGTGAGGGAAGGAGGGGAAAAGTTGGAACAAAAGGTTTTGTAATTGTCAAGGCTGAAAAATTACCCATGCATATATCTTGTAAATAAAAAGCTATAAAATAATAATAATAAAAAAGAAAATAAAAAAAGAATTCTGCACTTTGAATCAGAAGAATAGGATTTAAATCATAACACTGAAATCTTTAACATACTACATACAATCACTTACCTTCAGCTACGTGAGCCTGAAGAAAGGACTGTTTTCAATGATTTGCAAGTCATCTACTTATTCAGAACAATATGTTTTTGCCAAGATGTTTCACTCATCACTGATTTACTGTTTACTGATAGAGAAACAAATCTTGGAGAATTCGGGCATAATCCCACTACCTCTTATATGAGAAGTGAGCACTCTACCATTTGAGCTAATTCCCCATATCACAAGCATGTGTAAGCCCACAGAACACAACCAGCCTGGTTCAGCTGAGGGTCCAGGAAGAACCAAAGAACAGTCTACGGTTCTATACACAATGATTATTTGATTATATGATTATTAACGTACTATGCAAATAAATAAAATAGGAAGAAATGGCCCAAAGGGTAAAGTACTTCCTTATCATGGGAGGCATGGTAAAGTGAATGCAATGTTCTCCAATTTTTATTTTTACTAATCCAATGCTTTGATTTTAGATTTGATACTAGTATAAAATATAAATATACCATATTGTCAAAAACATTTTAAAAGAATATCTGCATGTGATGCTTGGGTTTGTACTAATATTTTCAATAAACAATATTTGCCTACTGAATACATAATGACATGGTAATTTTCTTTAAGTATTAAACTGTAAATAGACTTTGTAATAGAGTGGAAAATATGCTACCCCTGCTACCCCTGCTATCAAACATCTAATGTTCACATCTTTGCTGTACTGTTGGGATCCCATATAACTTCCAATCAAAACACCTATTTTTGTAAAACTTACATTACTTCTAATAGATATTTTGTGAATTTGTAATCATTAGTCAATCAGCAAATATTTATTCATCATTGAATGCTTTGACCTGTGCTTTGGTTATATGTTTAAGAAAAAATTTAATTCATATTTAATGAGTGCCTACTATTGGGACAGCTAGGTGAATAGAGAGAGGAACTTATAGTCAAAAAAATCTGAATTCAAATTCAGCCTCAGATACTAGTTCTGTGCCCTTGGCAACTCTCTCTTTGCCTCAGTTTCCTCGTTTGTAAAAAAGGAATGTAATATTACCTAATATTAGGGTTGTTATGTGGATCAAATGAGATACATAGTGCTTAGTGTATAGTGCCTTTGCACAGAGTCAGCACTTTATAAATGTTATCATTATTCATTCATTCATGACCCATATATCACTTGCCCCTATGTGCCACTGTGTTAAGTAGAGGTAATACAAAGATAGTTTACAGAGTTGGTCTCTGACACAGTTACTCAGGCTCAAGGTAGACTGTGGATTTTCATTCCTTAAAAACCATGGTTTGTGAGACCCCAGCAATGTGTTTACCTTTATTAGTAAGCCAAAGCAAAGGTGTTTAATGAAATGTGACATTCAAGATATATATAGAGAGAGAGAGAGAGAAAGAACGTGCTAGAGTACACAGATGCAGTGGTACAAACATAAGGAATACATGTGGCCAAAGCACATGTGTGAAGAGACACACTAGTTGGGATCCCATGTTCCTAAGATGCATGTGGATAACTTACTACATGCAGGGAGCATTTATGGCCAAGAGACAGTCATGGAAGAATTGCTTATAGCTGTAATACTACAGGGCCACCAAATTCTTGTAGGGATGTCATTGTGCAGCTTCTATTGGTGTTGGGTCTGCATCCCACTGGTTTCTATAGGGGGTATAATCTCTTCATAGTCTCATGATGCTATTCCACTGGATCATGTAGTCTCAGATGGTTATGGTCAGACAAAATTGCACTGGGCATATATTTTTGAAGATTTACTCCATTTCTGGGCAACTAGGTGACATGGTGGACAGAGTGATGGGCCTGAAGTAAGGAAGATTCATCTTAATGAGTTCAAACATGGTCTCACATACTAGCTGTGTGACCCTGAGCAAGTCACTCAACTCTGTTTTGTCTCAGTTTCTTTATCTGTAAAGTGAAGCGGAGAAAGAAATGGAAGACCATTTTAGTTTCTTTGCAAAGAAAACTCTATGGACACTATTGATGTATTGTGGTTCATGGAGGTCATGAAGAGTTAGAAACAATTGAACAACAATAACAAGTGATTGTTTTAGAAAGTTTTATTCGAAAGCCACATTCATTACAGGAGCAAGAGAGGGGGAGGAAAAGTATTATGTATACAGGTGTGATAAGATAGGGTGTAGGTACCAAATGATGGGGTTCAGCAGCAATTCATATGTGAAGAACTTACAAGGGCTTTCTCCTTAACCAAAAGGAACAATTATTTAGAAATTACAGACAAAATGAAGAGGCAAAATAGGCGCCAAGAGTGATTAATGTGAAATAGTTTTGGGAGAGCATATAGTTAGTAAGAAAAGGGGTTTTAACAGGCAATTTACCAGAAGAAAGGGAATATGTCATGTGTGAGTATGCCATTGACTGACAGGTCAAATCCATAGAGTAGTATAGCAGACTAACCAGAGTCAGCTATAGAAAGGAGAAAGATGCCATTAAAGGGAAAACTTCATAGTGGACTTAGTACTGAAAAGGGTTTAGCAAAGATCTTTATCATAAGTACAAGGAGGAGTCAGGAGGAATCCATCTAGCTGACCAGGTCCCTGTTCTAAAAATATGCTAATCAAGAACTCAAAGATTATTTAAAGATACTCCCAGGCTGGAGGGATAGACAATGGAGGCTGATAAAAAGTTCCATCCTTGTATCACTCTATGCAAACAGGATAGTCCAGGACTTGGTTATACTTGATAATAACTGGATGGGCTTCTTCCTGATAAGGGAAAATAGTAAGTTATTTCAAAGTCCATACTATATGCATATATTTTATATTATAAATATTATACACAGGATACATTACATGCATATATTTTATATTCTACATATTGTACACAGAAATATAATATATTCTAATATATCATGGTATATACATGATATATTTCATGGTAGAATTGGTATCTATTATTTATAGTTATGAAGTTAACTATATCCCTTTTTTCCAGCAATTTTGATTTTTAGAATACCCTTAACCCAATCTTTTCCTCTCAAACTGGAACATAGGAAGATGTAACATTTCCAACAAATCAGGTTTACTACATAGGAAAACAGCAGAATCCCATGTCTTCATATCAACATTTCAGTAGAAAATAATAGGAATTGAGTATGTGCTTCTTTATTAGATCATTTCATCTAAAACTACTCTCTTATTGCTAATACTAGTTCTCAGTCTCCTACTTCTTTCATATTATCCATTACTACACTATATACACATGTTTGACCTGTGTTATATTCTTTTCATATCCACATCCTTATCCAGCTCAATTTTTAATCTAGTTCAAAAATAGATATGCTAATTATCTTCATTTGCTTGAGACCTCCAATTATCCAGGAAACCAAGAAGAGGACTGTTATTAGCTAAAATACAGGGCTGCTTGACATACCAACAATCCTTTGTGGTGACCAAGAGTAAATCTAGCTGGATATGTAGAAAATCAGCAACTTTGAAGCCAATCAAGCTCAAAACAGATTTGAAGCAATCTCTGAGCCATTTGGCGATTGATGGTCCTTAAAGAGATATCCTTATCTTCAGAGACTTCCCTAATTATTGATTATGGGGCTCTTAGCCTTTTTTGTATCTTATTCTTAGTGCTTAACCTTGACCATCAGGACTGCTTCTTATTTGTGTATCAAAGGGCCACAGTTTGGACACGTGGAATTCCTCACTCTTCCTCTTTCCTGGATCTCTTCCCATTTCATTTCTTTTTAGGACCTGCCTAATTCCCTATCTTTCTTTGTCTGAAAAGTATGAATATGTTCACAGACTTTCCAACTGGACTTTGAGTAATTGTGAAGCTGGTCTCATTGTTCCAGCTTGCAAGCTCCTTCTCAGGCAATAAACACATTTATAATCTTTGTAAACTGTGTTCAAACTCTGACTCATTTCAGGTACCCCTTATTGACCTCCAAAAAACTTAAAACAGTATGTATCAGAGAGCTCCATGACCAACAATTAGGGGAGTCTCTGAAGATCAGGATGTCTCTTGAAGGTTTATTTACCACCAAAAGGCTCAGGATCTGCTTCAAAGTTAGTATAAGCTTAATTGGCTTCAGTTGTTGATTTTTTTTAACTTTCATTTGAATTTTTACATTTTTTTAACATTTAATACTGGTGATTTTTAGGTCTTTTTAATTATAACATGAAATTTCCCTGATGACATTAGAAAAAGTGTTGTCTTTTCTAATAGTAGCCATTCCTTCTTCTACCTTCTTTCATAAAATGACTGAAAATTTTCATAAAATGGATTAGAATTAGTAACTCTAATCTTCACGAAAGTCACTTGTTTCAATTTCAGAGCAAACATTTAAGCCTTGGGAAAATAGCAAACAGTACAAGTCATGGTTTGATTTATTGTCTTGCAGATTTTCTGGACTTAAGTGATGGAGAAAATGTTAGTCATAGATATTAAACTCAAAATTGTGCCATGCATATATTTTTTTGTTCCAGAGATCTGATTGTTTAACATTTCCCAACTTCCCCCTGGCTGAAAGGGTCAACATCCCCTGATATTCTATTATACTTTAATGACTTTGGCCTCTATATTGATGTTCTTCCCATACTCTGGCCCCTGGCCTCCTAGTTCCTTGACCTATTCAACTTTAGTGATAGCCTTATTCCACTTCATTTATGACTAGATTAGTTATTCACTGGACTTAATCATCCAGAACTGTACCACTCCAAAAAGCAAAAACTCCTTAAAGATAATCTTATAGGGCATGGACATAGTATGTATGGTATAATAAAATATACATGGAGCTCTGCTGGTGGCCCTAAATTGAGCTAGTTCCTGAAAGAGAAGGAAATAGCTTACAAGACAACAGAATAAGCAGCAGGCCTCTAAGAAAGGCAAAAAGAAGTAAATTTGCTTATTTTCTTTTATGGACCAGCACAGAGATTTCATCTTTGCTGATCATTGTCTCTGGCCCTGGCAGTGTCATTGTCGATGAGTTCATCTAATACAAGCATTGACGCTTGTCTGCCGTTAAAGTAGCTTTTGGGGCAAGGCTACAAAATCCCTATGATACCATACTTGCTACTATGAGTAATGACATCCTTTATTTTCTATGTAAACTGTGTATCTTGCCCAAAGTCAGGGTCTTCTCTCACTGGCTCAAGAGAAGATTGTGTTATTTCTATTGATAATAACTGGATGGGCTTAACAGTTCTCTAGATGTACTTAGTACATTAGAGTTCACGCCTTAAAAGAGCATATATAAGCTAGGAGTCTCAACCAAGATGCACTTCGGGAGATTCACAAGCCAGGATTCAGTCAAGGAGATTCATAAGCCAGAAGCCCACTCTCTCGGAGGCTGAGTCAGAGTCATTCCAACTTCCACCTTTGTGCTGGCTGGAGACTTCAGAAGATTCATAACTCGGGCAGAACGAAGGAAGACAGAGAAGCGGTGGCAGGCTGTCCTGTGTAGAACGCTGAAACTAAGATCCAGAAGTTTTCCAGAAACCTAGCCAAGCCCCAAGTGAAGGAGATAGGATTTGGAAAGAGACAGTAAAGGATTTGGACTCCTGGCTGCATTTGAGGTGATTATTACTCTGAACTGAAACTAAGGCTGCCTCCAGAAGCCCCCTAAGAAATCTGCTCCCAGAGAACGATTATATTTTAGAGAAGAACATTACAATGGCATAGCAAGTCTCCATTTTATACTTTTGTGGCAATTCCAAAGATGACTTCCAGATTTCCCTTTTTATAGAGGAAAAGCCTTATCTTCGATATGATCTAGCAATGCTTCCTCCTTTTTAGGGTGATTGAAAGAGCAAGTTATGATCTGTTACCTCTTCTTTCAGATCTATATTTTGACATTTTTGAGTGCACTCAAAGAAAGTTGGAGTCTTTGGATTTCTATAGTCATTAACTATTGTGTCCACTTTATTCCTCAGCGAATACCAAATGGTTTTAATGAGTGCTGCTTTATAATATAGTTTTTAGCCTGGTACAGCTAGGCCACCTTCATTTGCATTTTTCCCCACTAATTCCCTTGATATTCTTGACCTTTTGTTCTTCCAGATGATTTTTGCTATTATTTTTTCTAGCCCTATAAAATAACTTTTTGGTAATTTGATTGAAATAATACTGAATAAGTAGATTTTGGTAAAATTGTTATTTTTATTCTTAACTCAGTCTATTCATGAGCAATTGATATTTTTCCAATTCTGACTTTATTTGTATGAAAAGTTTTATCATCGTGTTCATATAATTCCTGGGTTTGTCTTGGCAGATAGGTTTCTAAAAGTTTTATATTGTATGCAGTTATTTTAAATTGGATTTTTCTTTCTGTCTCATGCTGCTGGGCTTTGTTAGTAATATATAGAAATACTGATGATTTATGTGAGTTTATTTTATATCCTGCAACTTTGCTAACATTGTAATAGTACTTCAAGTAGTTTTTTCATTGATTTTCTAGGCTTCTCTAAATATATCACCATATCATATAATATAATCATACATCCTGTTTCCTGTGATCCTCTCTAACTCTGGTTTAGTCAAGAGCTCCTCCCCTGCTCACAGTTGTAAAAAGTAATTCCTTGTCTGTTCCTCTACTTTGTTTATGTCTAACTCAGGACCCATTTGGAGTTCATTGTGTATATATTGTATGATGTTAATATATTTTATGTTGGTCTAAACCTAATTTCAAGCAAATTACTTTCTAGATTTCCAAACAGTTTTTGTCAAATATTCAGTCTTTATTTTTTGGGTCAACTGAATTTTATGCTGCTATATTTGTTTTGCTTGTGTTATAACCTTATTAAGTTGTTGAGTCTCTATTTGTTTGAATACAATCTTCAAAGAAGGAGTAAGTAGGTGATGTAGTGTAGAGTCCTGGGCAGGAGGGAGTGTCAGTAAGACTCAGCTTTCTGACTTGTGTATGACCCTGGGCAGGTCACTTAACCATGTGGGCCTCAGTTTTCTCATCTGTAAAATGAGGTAAAAAAAGGGGCCGGCAAACCCCTTCAATATCTCTCCCAACAGAACCTCAAGTAGGGTCACAAAGAATTAGAACTTTAAATAACTGAACTGAATCTTCAAAAATCTTTATTGGTTAGCATTTTTTATTGGGTTGAGATCAATAAAGGATTTGTTTAATATTTCTGTACTTCTGCATTTGTGTGTGGTTTTCATGCTCTAGCACAATTAAGTTGTGTAAAAATATTATGAATAACGGAGAAATATGTGTGTACTTTCTAGAAATTCCCATTCTGTAATTGCCTGAGATCTGTCATAGCTGACATTTCTAGGATTCCATCAAATAGCCTTTATTCATTTTTTGTTTGTTATTGTTGTTAGAGTTGTTTGACAAGAATACATTGAACTAATCACATTACTACTTATTTGTGCTTTATACTACAGCCAAACTGGATTTCTGGTTGTTACTCAAATATGTCCCCAAACTTTTAAACTTTTGGCACTTTTTATCATGCTGTTTCCCCTGCCTAAAATAACTTCTCTCTTTTCCCCGGATCCCTTGTACTAGCTCTGATTCTTTTTTCCCTCTAAACTCAGAGTTCTTTGCAGCTTTCCTATCTCACATATTTCTTACATGATAGCTGTAATTATACTTGTCTTACTTCTCCTATTTGATTGTAAGTTCCTTGAGAAATGTATCCCTTATGAACAGACAATTCTCAGATAAAGAAATTGAAACTATTTCTAGTCATATGAAAAGATGCTCCAAATCAATAATAATCAGAGAAATGCAAATTAAGACAACTCTGAGATACCACTACACACCTGTCAGATTGGCTAAGATGACAGGAACAAATAATGATGAATGTTGGAGGGGATGTGGGAAAACTGGGACACTGATGCATTGTTGGTGGAGTTGTGAAAGAATCCAACCATTCTGGAGAGCAATCTGGAATTATGCCCCAAAAGTTATCAAACTGTGCATACCCTTTGACCCAGCAGCATTGCTACTGGGTTTGTATCCCAAAGAAATCTTAAAGATGGGAAAGATATCTGTATGTGCAAGAATGTTTGTGGCAGCCCTCTTTGTGGTGGGCCAGAAACTGGAAACTATGTGGATGCCCCTCAATTGGAGAATGGTTGGGTAAATTATGGTATATGAAGGTTATGTAATACTATTGTTTTGTAAGAAATGACCAACAGGATGATTTCAGAAAGGCCTGGAGAGACTTACATGAACTGATGCTGAGTGAAATGAGCAGGACCAGGAGATCATTATACACTTCAACAACAATACTATGTGATGATCAATCCTGATGGATGTGGCCCTCTTCAACAATGAGATGAACCAAATCAGTTCCAATAGAGCAGTAATGAACTGAACCAGATACACCCATCGAAAGAACTCTGAGAGATGACTATGAACCACTACAGAGAATTCCCAATCCCTCTAATTTTGTCCACCTGCATTTTGGATTTCCTTCACAGGCTAATGGTACACTATTTCAAGTCCAATTCTTTTTGTACAGCAAAATAACTGTTTGGACATGTATACATATATTGTATTCAACTTATATTCTAACATATTTAGCATGTATTGGTCGCCCTGCCATGGAGGAGGGGAGGAAAGGAGGGGGAAAATTGGAACAAATGGTTTGGCAATTGTCAATGTTGTAAATTACCCATGCATATATCTGGTAAATAAAAACTATTTAAAGAGAGAGAGAGAGAGAGAGAGAGAGAGAGAGAGAGAGAGAGAGAGAGAGAGAGAGAGAAATGTATCCTTTTTGAAACCCTACAGCACTTAGCACAATGTATTGTGTATAGAGGAGCATTCAGTAAATGTTTGCTAGATGAATATATGGATATCATAGCTAAAACCCCTTCTGCAGAGGAATTCAAACTACCACTAGTAGCACCTATAGTAAGAAATGAGAAGTTAGATAACCTCTTTTTTGAGCAATGTTTCATAGCACAAGAATAAGAATAGAGAATAATAGGTTTATCTAGAATTGGTCTCAATATTAGGGATTGGTAAAGGCAGATAGTAGGTATGACAGAAAGTCAAGAATTCTTGTTTTCTAGCCTTGTGGAAATTGGATCTAGGACAGCATGGAAGAAACTATAAATAATGAAGTTATTCTATATAAATGTGAGTTGTCATTATCATTGAAAAAAAGTAGGAATTCTGAACTTGATGTGATCACTAATCAGTTATTTGATTTGTATGTTAACTACTCTAGGCTCTGGTTTACTCATCTTGAAAAATGAAAATTTTATTTTAGATCAGAAACTTTTTCCTGATCCCTTTTTTTCCCAGAGAAATTCCTACATGACATCTAGGGACATAAAGTAAGTCTACAAATCAAGCATTTACTGATAATAATTTTTGCAACCTCCCACATTCATTGACTCCCTATGGGATTGAGAAGCACAATGTTAGAAGCTGGATTTTAGATGATATGACCAGTTCTGATAAATCAGTTCTGTGAAAGCAAAGGGGTGGTAGTAGTGGACTGGGAGAAACAGAGAGGGAGTTCAGAGACTGGAAACATTTGCTGAGGATAAAGAGGAGGTTCAGCCGAAATGCAGGGAGTTGAGAAAAACAGAAGGAAGGAGGAAATGATACTTGGAAAATGGCCCTTCCTGGACCAATTTTCTGTGTTTAGACCAATGCTTGGTACACATGCGCACTACCCATCGATTGATCTATTACTCTTGCCAACTTGGGATGGGGGTGTAGAAGGAAATGCTCTTAACCAAAATTCTTCGCTTAAAAAATACTAGCACCTGGGAAAGAAAGTGAGCTTCCCTGCTCCCGTTTCCTTTCACTTCTGCATCAGTCTTGGACAGTTTCTATTGACTCCCCAATTAAAAGAGACAGATGTTCGCAAAGTGCTTCACAGCGCGCCTGGCTTGTGTTAGGTACTTAACACATGCGTGCTCTCTCACAACTCTTGCTTCCCCCCCTCCCCACTCCGCTCTGTGAAGAACACCTCAACCATTCTTTTAGGACAGTGCAACTGTACATATGTGGGTAGCCTGCCCCGCCCCCCCCCCAAAAAAAACCTCTTGCCCTTGATAAACGTGATATCATTAGTTTTTTAATAGTTTTTATTTACCAGATATATGCATGGATAATTTTACAACATTGGCAATTGCCAAACCTTTTGTTCCAATTTTTCCCCTCCTTCCCCCCCCCCCCAAGATGGCAGGTCGACCAATACATGTTAAATATATTAAAGTAACATCATTAGTTTTTTGGGTTTTTTTAAATTTATTTTTTTAATTTTATAATTATAATTTTTGACAGCATATATATATGAGTAATTTTTTAATAACGTTATCCCTTGTATTCATTTTTCCAAATTATCCCCCCTCCCTCTATTCCCTCCCCCCAATGACAGGCAATCCCATACATTTTACATGTGTTACAGTATAACCTAGATACAATATATGTGTGTAAATCCCATTTTCTTGTTGCACTTTAAGTATTAGCTTCCGAAGGTATAAGTAACCTGGGTAGATAGACAGTAGTGCTAACAGTTTACATTCACTTCCCAGTGTTCCTTCTCTGGGTGTAGTTGTTTCTGTCCATCATTGATCAACTGGAAGTGAGTTGGCTCTTCTCTATGTTGAAGATATCCACTTCCATCAGAATATATCCTCATACAGTATTGTTGTTGAAGTGTACAGTGATCTCCTGGTTCTGTTCTTTTCACTCAGCATCAGTTGATGTAAGTCTCTCCAGGCCTCTCTGTATTCCTCCTGTTGGTCATTTCTTACAGAGCAATAATATTCCATAACCTTCATATACCATAATTTACCCAACCATTCTCCAACTGATGGACATCCATTCATCTATCAGTTTCTAGCTACAACAAAAAGAGCTGCCACAAACATTTTGGCACATACAGGTCCCTTTCCACTCTTTAGTATTTCTTTGGAATATAAGCCCAATAGCAGCGATGCTGGATCAAAGGGTATGCACAGTTTGATAACTTTTTGGGCATAGTTCCAAATTGCTCTCCAGAATGGATGGATTCTTTCACAACTCCACCAACAATGCATCAGTGTCCCAGTTTTCCCACAGCCCCTCCAACATTCATCATTATTTGTTCCTGTCATCTTAGCCAATCTGACAGGTGTGTAGTGGTATCTCAGAGTTGTCTTAATTTGCATTTCTCTGATCAATAGTGATTTGGAACACTCTTTCATATGAGTGGATATAGTTTCAATTTCATCATCTGAGAATTGTCTGTTCATATCCTTTGACCATTTATCAATTGGAGAATGGTTTGATTTCTTATAAATTAGGGTCAGTTCTCTATATATTTAGGAAATGAGACCTTTATCAGAACCTTTAACTGTAAAAATATTTTCCCAATTTGTTACTTCCCTTCTAATCTTGTTTGCATTAGTATTGTTTGTACAGAAACTTTTTAGTTTGATGTAATCAAAATCTTCTATTTTGTGATCAATAATGATCTCTAGTTCTCCTCTGGTCATAAATTCCTTCCTCCTCCACAGGTCTGAGAGGTAGATTATTCTCTGTTCCTCTAATCTATTTATGATCTCATTCTTTATGCCTAAGTCATGGACCCATTTTGATCTTATCTTGGTATATGGTGTTAAGTGTGGATCCATATCTAATTTCTGCCGTACTAATTTCCAGTTTTCCCAACAGTTTTTTCCAAATAATGAATTTTTGTCCCTAATGTTGGAATCTTTGGGTTTGTCAAAGATTAGATTGCTATAGATGTACCCTTTTTTGTCCTTTGTATCTAATCTGTTCCACTGATCTACCTGTCTATTTCTTAGCCAATACCAAATGGTTTTGGTGACTGCTGCTATATAATATAGCTTTAGATCAGGTACACTTAGACCACCTTCCTCTGACTTTTTTTTCATTAGTTCCCTTGCAATTCTCTCTTTCTTTTTTTTTTTTTTAAATTTAAATTTTATTTTATAATTATAACATTTTTTTGACAGTACATATGCATGGGTAATTTTTTACAACATTATCCCTTGCACTTCTATTCAGATTGTTTCCCTTCCTCCCCCAACCCCCTCCCCCAGATGGCAAGCAGTCTTATATATGTTAAATATATTACAGTATATTCTAGATACAATATATGTGTGTAGAACCGAATTTTTTGTTGCACAGGAAGAATTGGATTCAGAAGGTAAAAATAACAGTTTACATTCATTTCCCAGTGTTCCTTTTCTGGATGTAGCTGGTTCTGTCCATCATTAATCAATTGGAATTGGATTAGCTCTTCTCTATGTTGAAGAAATCCACTTCCATCAGCATACATCCTCATACAGTATCATTGTTGAAGTGTATAATGATCTTCTGGTTCTGCTCGTTTCACTCAGCAAGTTCCCTTGCAATTCTCGACCTTTTATTCTTCCATATGAATTTTGTTGTTATTTTTTCTAGGTCATTGAAATAGTTTCTTGGGAGTCTCATTGGTATAGCACTAAATAAATAGATTAGTTTGGGGAGTATTGTCATCTTTATTATATTCGCTTGGCCTATCCAAGAGCACTGAATGTCTTTCCAATTATTTAAATTTGACTTTATTTTTGTGGCAAGTGTTTTGTAATTTTGCTCATATAATTCCTGACCCTCCCTTGGCAGATGGATTCCCAAATACTTTATCCTTTTGACAGTTATTTTGAATGGAATTTCTCTTTGTATCTCTTGCTGTTGCATTTTGTTGGTGATATATAAGAATGCTGAGGATTTATGTGGATTTATTTTGTATCCTGCAAGTTTGCTAAAATTCTGAATTATTTCTAATAGCTTTTTAGCAGAGTCTTTGGGGTTCTCTAAGTATACCATCATGTCATCTGCAAAGAGTGATAGTTTGATTTCCTCATTTCCTACTCTAATTCCTTGAATCTCTTTCTCGGCTCTTATTGCCGAGGCTAGAGTTTCTAGTACTATATTGAATAGTAATGGGTAACCTAAGATCATTAGTTTTTAAAAGAACTTTAAAAGACTAAATACAAATGTACTAAATAAACACGTCAGAGAGACGGGCCTCTGAACACACCTTCAGAACTCTACAGGACTGGACCGAAGTTAGACGGTCTCCCGTTTTCTTGCAGAAACACGGGTTTGTAAGTTCTAATGGCCGTCTGGAAGGGGGGGTTTATGGACAAATTAATGGGAGCGGGGTTGAAAGAATTGCTAAAATGTCCGAATTCACCTCGTTTCCGCTTTGAATAATTCGATCCTGAAAGAAAAGTGGAAAACGTAGCTGGATGTAAATGGAATTAGGAAAAACTAAAGGATTTCCGGAGCGCTACGTCAATAATAGTGCGTGTGTAATTGTGACACTTGTACATCACTGGGTAAATAATGATGACATTTCACCACAAAACGCTTGGAGAATGCGGGCATCGATCCCGCTACCTCTCGCATGCTAAGCGAGCGCTCTACCATTTGAGCTAATTCCCCTCCCTGAGAAGCTCCAAAACTGACTCACACCTCACAGGCTCTCCAGCGCTCAGTGGGGGCAGTGCGCTGAGTGAAATACCAGCCGCTTTCCGATGCACTCTTGCTGACTCATTCCACCACCCCCTGCCTCACAGCTGCCTATCAACTTCGAACGCTGGGGAAGGAAGTGGAGGAGGGGGGAAGGGAGAGGTTAAAGGAGGAGGTAGGAGGAGGAGGAGGAGGGGGAAGGGGGAAGATCGGTAACTTGCACTTTTCACTTTTACGACCTTCTCTTCCACATCCTTCCCACGTGAGCGGAATATATGATTCTGCTCATTAAAGTAGCTAGATGTAAAATCACCGGATAGAGGCGATTTCTTTTGATCTTTGTATCTGAATGCCTTGATTGCTGTTTTAATTTCATCAGGGTCAAAGTAAGAAATAACCGAAGACTTAAAAGTGGAATGCAAGAAATAAATGTCTTAAGCTCATTTGTGCATAGCCAGGGTCTGAGCAGACTCAACTATCCCTCAGAACTGGAGGCTTTTAACGCATCCAGTCCGGGAAGGATGGGACTCACATCACCGGTACTGTGAGAGAATGGACTTTCCTGCCCCTCCGCCCGTCCCTCTGTGATAAGTTAGTGCCAAGGCTTAAGAAGAATTTGATCTTAAGCCACTATTCAATTTCAGGTCGATCTAGTGGAAAATCCAAGGCTTTTTCTAGTACAGTATGCACATTTCTTTCAAGGATCTGACGATCAAGGAATCTGTGATCATTCTAAAGAACAAGTTCCCTGGAAAGGAGCAGCCACTGGTGTGGACACTCAGGGCCCTAACTTTTGGGGCCTTCCTAGATGGTTTGGTCACATTCATAAAGAATTTGAAGAGTAATTATAAGTGAAAAGGACACTGGATTTGTTGTCAGAAGAAGGAATCTAAAATCCAGTGCTCTGACATGCTATTTTTGAGGAAAACCATTTAACCATGTCTGGCTCTCCATTTCCTTATGTGTAAAATGGAGGCCTTGGAATAAGTATCTTTTATATTCTAAATATTTCGAACAAACCTTCCAGGTTGACTTCTGGCTGGCTGCCCTGAGTAGAACTCATGCAAACCTTTTACTTTTCTTTATTAAAACTACAAGAGAGATTTTGCCTCCTCCATAAAGCCTTCTTTTATAAAATGTAAGCAGTTTAGTGAATTCCCTTTGTTTCCCCACACACACCTTCCTTTTCATCTAAATCAAACAGGTCAGAACCTATCAAAATCTGATAGATCAGAAATTTCTAACAGTATTGGCACACTGAACCCAGAACTTCTGCTGTTTCAGATGACCAATTCCGATGGATTCATATCAACTCCAAGTTCTGAAAAACAACTCAGATCAGAGATAGCCCGATTAAAAACCAATGTGCAATTATACTGCCGCCTCTCCACTGTGATTTTTGTTTTTATAGCCTCTGTTGCCTGTGCCCACCCTGAGTTTGTGCTAATTGTGCTCTCCTGTATGTGTGTTAACTTAGAAGGAATAAAGCCACAGAAAATGTTTTGTACAAAAGGTTGACACTTGACACCCCAGAATGTGCTCCTCTTTGTCCGTTTAAAAATGTGCTGTTTATGTTTTATGTTTATTTAATTACTATTTTGCTTGTGCTTGTTTTCAGTTATTATGTATTAGGGTATAAGATTACCAGAGTGAGGAACATTTGCCAACTGATGTATTCATTTCAATAAGTATTTGTTAAGCATTTATAATAAGACTCATGATCGTGAACCAATTTTACTAATTCATTGCTTGATCAACAGATTTATTAAGTAATTGAATTTGGGGGTTTGTATCCAAAACCTAGCATAGGGCCAGATATATAACAGTTGATCAATTGAATGAATGAGTGAAAAAGTGTCCCAAACCTGAAGAAGGACCAAATAGTTAAGCAAAGTGAAAAAAAAGCTACTGTGAAAATTGACAAATCATTAAAGGCACAAGTTGTCCTCCAGAGTTTTAAACAAATCCTGCTAAAAACCAGTAAGATTGAGTTTTTAGTTGTTTCTTCACATTTTCAAGAAGGTAATTATCAGTTGAGTAGACCGTATGCTCATCTAAGTTGTAAAATGGAGATAGGGCTCATTGCCCAAGTTTTCTAAGGACTTTCCTTTTACTCTCCAGTTCTTTGGTATTAAAGTAAATGGTGATATTTCTTTTGTTTTTTTAAGCTTTTTCTTAAAAAAAATATTTTTGTTAAAGCTTTTTATTTTCAAAACAAATGCACGGCTTGTGTTCCAAATATTTTCCCTCCCTACTTTTCGGCCCCCTAGGTGGCAAGTAATTCAATGTATGTTAAATATGTGCAATTCTTCTCTACATATTTGCACAATTATCCTGCTGCAAAAGAAAAATCAGATCAAAAAGGGGGAAAAATGGAAAACAAAAAAAACAACAAAAAGAGTGAAAATACTATGTTGTAACTCTTTCCATCACAAGTCCAGTTCCAGTGGACTTAAATTTAATGAGCAGAATCCCATATTCTGCCTTTGATCGGACGTAGATGGAAAAGAAGAAAATGTGAAAAGTACAAGTCCCAGCTCTGCTCCTTCTCTTCCTCTCCGCTCCGGCCCGTTCCTTTCCCTGCTCCCTCCTCCTTCCACCTCCTTTTTCTCCCTTCTTCCCTTCCTCTCTCCCAGCTGAGGGTCGGGTCTCGAGAGAAAAGGGCTGGCGGAAGGAGTCCGCAAGATAGTATCCGAGATCTGCCGCCGGTGTCACGTTCTGCTGACAGCCTGGCCGGACCACAGTGCGGCTGAGAGGTTTGTGCAGGTTTTCGTCGTTTTCAGGGAGGGGAATTAGCTCAAATGGTAGAGCGCTCGCTTAGCATGCGAGAGGTAGCGGATCGATGCCCGCATTCTCCAAGCGTTTTGTGGCGATCTTTTCTTAAAAATGAACTCCGGAAAGGAAGGGACGAATTAACCGGCACTGGGAAAGGCTTTCTGAGTAAAGTGAATCTTTCCTGGGGACCTGAAGGTTTCCCAGGGATTCGGGGCTAAATTTAAGGAAACGGTCAATTCCAGCCCTGCAAATGAGAATTCACGGACCGGGAAATTGTACTGGAAGTTTGTGCCAAGGTCTCTAGTGAATTGTGACGTAACAAAGGTAGGAGGGCAATCAAGTTATGGCGACCTTTGAAAGCCAAATAGACATGGAGATGATACGGTAAGGGAACTAAGGACTCGAGAAGAATCTAGATTCATTCCATTAAGGAGTCTAGCTAGAGGGAGGGGCAACGGAGAGAATTTCAGGGTTCGAGGAAATGGATTTTTTTTTTTTTTTTTTTTTTTTTTTGGTGAGTTAAACGGTGGCTGAAGTGGGATGGGCGTGGAAAAGATGCATGGGAGGTGGGAGTAACTCCTGGAAGTGAGTAAATTAAATTGTGAATTCAGGGTGTTTAAAGAAATATTATTTATGTTGATGTAGGAGTTGAGTAAGGAAAGACTGTGAGCCAGGCACTGAACTAGTTGCAGAAAGGAGAGAGTCTTGTACGGAGGCTGGTTGACAAACGGTTAATAAGATTTTGATTGAGTGGTACATATGGATTGAGGAGTTAGTAAGTAATGGTAGGGAGCGCATCGAACTTCCCTATAAATTAACTGTTTATGTGAGGGATGGGGAATCAAGATACAGCAAAGCACCCTAAATGGATACTGGGAAGTTTAGAATGGGGATGGGTTTAATGGGCCAGAACAATGAGTTTGGGATTTCTTTGAGTTAGAATTATATAAAAATTCTATATTATATATAGAATTATATATATAACACATATATGTTTACAAATTATATATACATATACATATACATATACATATACATATACATATACATATATATATATATATATACATATATATATACATATATATATATATATATATATATATATATATATATATATATATATATGTATATATATATATATATATATATGTAACATCCTTTGAGAATGACATACAATAAGCTATAGAAAATGCATGATTTGGGTTCCTGGAGAGAAACTAAGGCTGATTGTGTACATTTCAGAATTATTTGTATAGAAAAGATAAATCCTTGAGAAATGGAAGGTCATCTAGATCTAGTGGAAAAGAGTAAAAAGAAGAGAGTCAAATTCACATCACCCTGGAGTGTGATGATGGTAAGACAGCAAAGTAGCCTAAAGAACTGTTTCATAGGAACTTCCATCATAAAAACCCAAAGATGGCGTTTCTAGAAGAAGGTAGTTAGTAGAATCAAGGGTTGCAGAGTGGTCATCACATTTACACCTTTTGGGGATAATAGAAGGAAAAGAAAGTTTTAGTTGAGAAGTTACAGAAAAGAAAAAATACCAAAATCAGCAAAACAAGAAGCCTAAACATACCAATCTTAAAAGATATCAGACAGACCGTTAAAAAGCTACCCTAAGGATAGGTACTGGATTCCAAATTCATAAGTACATTCTTGTATGCTTTTAAAAAGTATATTTAAGTACCTTCAATGGTAATTTTTTTCCCCAAAAAACTTATTGAATAGAGAGATAATATTGAACGTTGCCTCCATCTTTTATAGACAAATAGGTTTTGATTTTTAAAATAGACAAAGAGAAATCTGAGGAAAAAATTTATAGTCAATGTTGTGTGGGATGGGTGCTAGACCCCTTTACCCAAATTAACAATGAAGAAGCATCTTCAGATATAGAGGAAGCATTTATTCAGTTCTTGCAAGAAGAGGCATTTGTTTCATGCTAAGCACTTTTGCAATCTTGAAATGACCAATTGCCCAACTCCCCGATTATTACTCTCAAAAATTAGCTAACTTTTTTCTGCAGCCCCCAGCTTGGACAGAGCTGAAGTCTACAGAAAAAAGGCTTTTTTTTTTTTTTTTTTTTTTTTTTTTTTTTTTTAGCCCACAGACATTCTGTGCAAAGACACACACAGACAAAAATTACATGAAAGAGGACTACTTTCTTGCGTGGGGGAAGTAGGGTCCTCTTTCATGTAATTTAGATATTTTAGATTTTTTTTGCTCCAAAGATTTGGTTTAGACTGTCCTTCCCCTCTCCTGGGGAGAGCAGTTCCAATCTCATGGCTTGAGATGCTGTAATACATAGAGCTGACCTCTCAGCAATCAGCCAGAGCACCCCTGCCTCTGTGCCATTTCTCAAAAGACTTCCTTCTGGCTTCCCCTTCCACCTAAGGACAGCTCAAGGGCACAGGCAGTGCCCTGGGAGGGAGAGCTGGACTGCTCCTTCCCCTTCCCTCTGGATTATAAACACATATGTTACCTGATTGGCCAATTGTTGTAGGGCTGCTGTTTTTTCTTCAGAGACTTGTGCTGTTTGTATTTGGATGCCTCTCTTGAGGCCCATACTTTACAGTGGGAGGCTGAGGGTCTGATGTCAAGGACGGGTGAGAGAAAACCCAATCTGTCGCCTGCCTTGAATCAGAACCCCAGCCAACTCCCTGGGAAGTCACAGATCCTGGGAGAGCCCCTGTAAACTGTGTAGGACGGGTGCTGTCTCCCTTACCCAAATTGATTACTCAGAGGCATATTCAGGTAGAAAGAGGAAGCATTTATTTGGTCCTTGCAAGGAGAGATCCAAACTCACCAGCTCAGCTGAGCAGATCCAGAGCCCTTCAGCTCCCCTCTCCTTTAGGCACATTGTGCCTGAATAGTGAATTTGGTTAAATACCAAAAGACTTGAGTTCAATGAATTGATTGAAAAGGAAGTAACTACTGACCAATGGTCAGCAATGTTGTCTACTTCTTGTGAGTTAGGAAACTTCCTGATGCATCTTCTAGACTCTTTGAGAAACCTTGACCTGGTCCCATTCAATGTCATTAACGAATATAAAAAATATAATATGGGAGCACATAAAAAATTATCCATTACAAAGGAGAAATTATAATTGAAATGTAAAGCTAGTTAATAGAAATTTTTAAAAAATCTTTTTCCTTTTTTTTGTAAGGCAAGTGGGGTTAAATGACTTGTCTAGGGTCACACAGTAGAGTGTCTACAGCTGATGGTGTTCTATCCACTGCACCATGTAATTGTCCCCAAGTTGTATTTTTTTAAACCCAACAATCTAAATAGTTTGTGTAATGAGAGAAATGAAGGCAAGATAATAGATGCAGGAAATCCCTTCAATAAAATACAGTATTTGTTAATGACATTAACAATGTAGGAGCCTTCTTTAGTAAAAAAAAAAAAAAAAGAACCCAAAATAAAGATTTGAAACCATGACCTCATATTACATTCATTGGAGGAACTCTTGTAAAAATGGAATGGTTAATGAATTTACTAATCAAATTAGATTTGCTCAAGTTCCCTTACCATTCAGAAGAGGCCAGGAATCAGGAACAGCCAAACAAGAAAAAACTGAATATTTCTTAAATTGGATGAGATTACTCTAAGTACTCACACATTAGAAGTTCCTTTGTGGCATTGGCATACTGAATCTAGAATTCCCCCAGCTATTCCAAATAATAACTTATATTGACTCATGTCAACTCCTAGTTATGAAAAACAACCCACCTCAGCAATGAATTAAAATGACTGATGGGATATGGGGGAATGCAGATGTGCTTTAATCCCCAAAATATATTGAGGTTTTTAAGACTCTCTTCATATGATCCACAAATATAGGGGAGTAAGGTTTTGGCCCCCCAAAATATATTGGGGTTCCAGGCTGGTGTAACAAGATACCAAAAGAATTTGTAGGCTTAGATTATCTTCACATCAAAAGGCAAAGATTTTATTACATTCCAGATGGATAGCAGGCTAATTTCCAAAAGGGAGTTTTAGCAACTAAAAGATTAAGACAAACCACTTTTTGCTGAGTCAAAGGCTACATCTTATCTTAGAACTCTTTGGACATAATTCTAGATTGTTGTCCAAAATGGTTGTACTACTGACTTATAAAAAGGGTCTGAAAAAGGTTTGTCCCTCTCTCTAAATAGAAATGCTTAAGACTGGAATAATTCAGATTAATAAAACTTGTTTCTGATGGTTTAATGCCTAAAATGCAGAGTGCAGAACTTTTTCTATGTAAGTTAATTTAATAAAGGCCATTTGGGAATGCAGCTACGGTACCTATATGACATAAATATTGTTAATATGACAGAAAAGTGTTGATACCAAATGTATTATCTGCCACTTCCCTAAGTAATCCAAGTAGTCTGAATTTCAATATCTTTGCATTCCTATTTTTTACCCCACCCTGAGGCTGGGGTTAAGTAACTTGCCCAGGATCTCACAGCTAGGAAGTATTAAGTGAGTGAGACCAGATTTGAACTCAGGTCCTCCTAAATTCAGGGCTGGTGCTCTATCCACCTCGCTGCCCCACATTCCTAATTTTAAGTTATTTACTCTTGATTGGGTTGAACTGAACCACATCTTAAGCCACCTTCTCCAGCCCCCAGTTTCCCCACATGATCTTAACTTGTAAAGGAATTTAGCTTGAACTGGATCTCAGTGTCTATACTACTCATCCTGTTCATTGAAATTTATTGTATGAATGGGTATTTAGAATGAATGGATATTCTTGCCTGGATAGGCAAGGGGTGACTGGTATTTTATGACCAGTCCTTGCTATCTAATGTGATTCCAGCTTTCCCTTTTATCTTAAAAGTCTAAGAAACTTTTTCTGTTAATTTGCTGATGGGACATCCCCCAGAGTAGTAAGTTTGCCACTTTATCTACATTAAAGATGCTCTATTCCTCCACTAATGAGTTTAGATTTATTCCAGGATAGGATATATTTATGTACAAATATATACTCTCAAAGTGATTACCGAATAAAGCTTTATGGCATTACTTTGTCTTTTGTCCAAGCACGTGTGCATGGATGTGTATGTTTATTTGTTGGGATATGTATGTATGTAATATGCTCTCGTTAGGTTCATAGGACTTTAATGCAGAAAAACTGTTTTGAGTATTATCCTTCTATGGGTTGCTCTGTAGTATTCCTATCTTTTAAATATATTTGAAAAAATATTTCATTATAATATTATGAAGTTTGACAACACAGAGGCTATATTTTTAATTCCTTTAAGATATCCATTTGACAGCAGATAGTTGAATTTCCTTCTAAAAAGAAAAGTGGATAGTAACAATTATTTGTACAATTTCCTATAAGGCATAAATTATGTATATATTATCTTTCCCAGGCTAAAATTATAGAAGTCCCACTTAGGTTCAATCCTACTGCTGCTAACTGGCACAGACACTTGCACATGATCCAATGTTACTAGTCCTGGGGGTGGGAACTTACCATATTGATGCTAGAAAGTGGGGACACCTGATCTGCTTTAGTCTCAATGTACCTTAAGCCAGACAGCTATGTATTGCAGTGCCAGACCTGGAGTGAGGAAGTCTCATCCTTGAGTTCAAATCTGGTCTGAGATACTTAATAGCTGTGTGACCTATTTGCTTCACTTTACCTCATTTGTAAAATGAGGTGCAGAAGGAAATGGCAAATCCCTCCAGCATCTTTGCCAAGAAAACCCCAGTGGGGTCACAAGGAATTGGTACAACTGAACAACAAAACCTCAGAGCTCCCAAATTCAACCCAGCCTCAGCCTTCCGAGAAGGAAATATTAAGCATCTAATGCGTACCAGATACTTTTGCTAAGTGCTTTACAAATATTATTTTGTTTGATCTTTATTTTACAACTAAGAAAACTGAAAGACTAAGTGACTTGCCTAGGATCACACAAGTAAATGCCCGAAATAAGATGTGTATGTTAAGATCTTAACTCCATGCCTAATAGTATAGCCACTATGGTTACATAGTGTCCACAACTCCTGGCTTTTCATTCTATTTCCTAGGGGGACCAACAGATAGTTGCCTTGGCTCTTCTGTCTTCTTGACACAATCTCCAACAGGGGTTCATTTCATCCTGATGGATGTGGCTCCTGTAGGCTTATCTACTTACATGTTGGAAATGGAGTTAGTTTCAGGATTCCTGTGAATTATCCATTTGGTAAAGTTGGCCATGGATCCTGCTACGAGCTCCTAGTGTTTTGATGGAAACTGTCTACCCTGTATTCTTTCCCCAAGGCAGGGAGAGGATCCTATTGGCTTTCTGGAGTTTATTTTAGCTTTTGGCTCCTGAGAATTACCCTTTTCTGAATGTCCTCTGATTTCTGACCATCATCTTGTGTAGTTCTATTTTGAAATGAAGAGCCCATTGCTGCCTGTCTTTGATCACTGTTCTTTTATGTGTACCTTCTGATCTGTGCTGAAGAGAGGAAGAGGAGAGGAGAAGCTGGACTCTAAGTGATAGATTTTTTTGGCACTAAAACTCTTGATTCTTATAGAGAAGTTACCCTTATGTTTCCAAATAGAGAAGTTCTTTATTGATTATACAGATAAGGGGCAAAAACACCTCCTTACTCTGAAATGGTTTTCTTCAAAGGAGCAAGAAAAAAAAAAGTTTTGAATTTCACGTGAAAGAGCAATTGAAAAGTTTCTCTTCTGACAATTGTTTTTTAAATTTATTTTTATTTTGCTGAGGCAATTGGAGTTATGTGACTTGCCCAGGATCACACAGCTAGGAAGTGTTAAGTGTGTGAGACCACATTTGAACTCAGGTCTTCCCGACTTCAGAGCTGATGCTCTATCCATTGCACCACCTAGCTGTCTCCTGACAATTATTTTCACATACAATTAGGGAGAAAAGTAAAAAATATTATGCTGCCAAATATTCTATGAGTATTCAAAAAAATACTTGCGGACTTGCTATAAGTAAAATAAAAATTATTTTAAACTAAAAACCACAAGTTTTTCTCTTACTTAAAACCCTTCATAAACTATCAAGACTTTTCAGACATCTTATGCACTTTGTTTCAGCAATACTGGTGTAATGTCATCCCATGCTTCTTTTCATTCTGGTCAGCTGGATAGTATTGTAGAAAAGTATTACTCTTGAAATCAGGAAGACCTATTCAAATCTTGCCTCAAACACTTGCAGGCTGTCATATTTTAAGCAAATAATTTAACCTCTCTTAGCCTTAATTTCCTTATTTGTAAAATGGGCATAATAACACCTACCATATGAGGTTGCTTACTTCCCCTACTCCCCAAACTTAAAGTGTTATAGAAAAGCTACATACTATAATTTTTCATATTAATTTCTTAATGGTGCACTAATATTACAGTCGTGTCCCACAATTTATTTGGCCATTCCCAAAGTTTTTTGTTTTTTATATTAGTCACTTTTGAATAAACTCTCCCTGTCCCACAAAATTGAACATTTCCTTGAAACTAGCAAAAAGCAAAACTAAAATGGATTATATAGTGATATTATTTGACAGTGGATCTAACTTTATGATCCTATATGGCCCCTGATCATTAGAAGCAATTATTCTCTTATGTGTTTTCTGGGACTTGGTTACAATTGCTCAGTTCAGCTTTTTTTAAAGAGTTCTTTTATTTTACATTGTAGTATTGTATATATTCTTCTGGTTATGATTGTTTTACAATACAACCTTCAAAGCTCCCCGTTTCTCTGAATTCCCATTAGTTACTATTGTCTTGCTACATAACAAAATACCTTACATTTATATATAATTTCACTTTATCTACTCCCCAACTGTTGGGCAATCACCTTGTTTCCAGTTTTTTGCTGCTACAAAAAATGTTGAGCTTTATATAGGTTATAAAGTAAGAGGCAACACACAAGTTTGTGTGTGTGTGTCCTTGTACCCCCGAGATATAAAAAAATTTACACAAAGCACCTCCTCTAGCAGGGCCCATACTAACAAAGATCAATTTCAAAAGTACAGTGTATAGAAAGGAAGATTTTTATTTAAAGCATTTCTAATGAATACAATTTATTATAAAAATGGATACCTAATTATTATTTGAAAAATAGATTACTGCTTGGTAATGTTTTAGAATGAGCTATTTACATTGATGGCAGTGGTGTTAAGTGATGGGCAAATAATGAAGCAAAACCATTAGTTTTACCAAAATAACCAGGTGAAACATCTGTGGAGAAAAGCAGAACATAACAATGTTCATATCTTATTTCTTCAGAGTAATCGAACAGTCTTTCCAGTCACAGTCAAGAAGTCATCATCAGCCAAAGCACGTAGAGCTTCTTCAAACATATCTTTAGTAATAGCCTTGGGGAAATAGACAATATTTTCCAAGTCAAAAAACACACAGCCAATCTTATACATAATTGCTAACAACGTGTAAATTTTCTAGCTAATTTACCATCCAATAGCATGTATCTTTAGAATAAAATTAACTTTAAGAAGCTAGTTTTCATTTTCTCACACTTTAAATTATTTCTACTAAACCTAACTTTTAAAAATAAAGCCCTTTTATTAATAGGCCATTTTTGTATTGTAGATTAAAACTAAACTTATTTTCGCATTAAATTTTACTATTGAATGTTTAAATTTAGAAAAAAAAAAAAAGAAAAGAAATTAAAATGAAAGTTCCAAACATGTAAAACACTCACTATGTCAGATTGTCCTCTAATATCTTCAAAGAGTTGCTGATATTTTAGAGCTGGTGTTTTGCCCTTTGATTGAATAAGCTTTTTCAAGGCCTCAGCTAATTCTTCTTTTCTTTTTCGAGATGTGGCACTCATTCCTAAAAAATAAATTTCAATAAAAGCAAATCTGGAATTCTTTTAAGTAGAGAAACAGAATTTTCCCCCAAGTTTAAGTGTAGAATACACTAGATAAGGAGAAGCTATGATTAGTCTAAGTTCCCATAGCCAATTATCACCTGAATTGGGACTACACTGCTACCAATAGATATGAAAGATAATTTCCTTTTTGTTACTTTAATTTATTTGTAATATGACTTAAAATTTAGGTGACTACCCACCTGGAACTTATCTTGGTATATGATGGGAATATTGACTTAAATCTAATTTTTGCCAGACTACTGCCCAGTTTTCCCAGAAGATTTGATCAAATAGCAAATCCATACCCCAGTAGCTTTCACACCCTCCAAAAAGATTGTAATATACGTAATAGTTAATATATAAGGAGGCTGCTAGGTAGTGCAGTGGATAGAGCACCAGCCTTGAATTCAGGAGGACTCAAGTTCAGATGTGGTCTCACACTTAACACTTCCTAGCTGTGTGACCCTGGGCAAGTCACTTAACCTCAGCCTCCAAACACCCCCCCCCCCCCAAAAAAAGTTAATACATAAGTTAAGAACAAGTATTTGTATTCTTACTTAACTTCCCTAGGCCTGTTTCTTCATTTATAAAATTTAAAAATGGACTTCTAGATCATGCTCCTGTAATCTCACTGGCTCAAAATAAAAAAAAAAAAAAAAAAAAAAAAAAAAAAAAAAAAAAAACAAAACCTCTTACTCTTTTACTATATATTTCTTTATCTATGTCAAATTCAATGGACTGTGTTGACATTAGATGACCCCCAACTAAAGGTCATTTTTGTCTCACTAACCATAAACTTAACACTTACTTCCCCTTGCTGATTCAAGCTTCTATCCTACCTCTGAACTTCTCAAGTTTTTGTCTGTCTGGATCCTACTCAGATGTTTCCCCTACTTTAAATTGCTCAATAAAATAAAATTTATTAAAAATTAAAAGATCTACAATGATGGCCAGAATCAGTTACACCCAGAAAAGGAACACTGGGAAATGAGTATAAATTATGAGCATTTTTTTTTGTTTTTCTTCCAAGATTATTTTTACCTTCCGAATACAATTCTTTCTTTGCAACAACAACAACAACAACAACAAAATTTGGTTCTGCACATATATATTGTACCTAGGATATACTATAAGATATTTAATATGTATGGGAATGCCTGCCATCTAAGGGAGAGGATGGAGGGAAGGAGGGGAAAAATTCAGAACAGAAGAGAGTACAAGGGATAATATTGTTAAAAACAAAAAACAAAAACCTATGCATATGTACTGTCAAAAAAAAAAGTTATAGTTATAAAATTTTAAAAAAAATTAAAAAAAAAAATTAAAAGATCTATAATGTCAAAGTAAATAATGAGATAGGGACAAAGAGGGTAATTCCAGACCTCAAACTATATTATAAATCAACAGTCATCAAAATTATTTTATGTGGATTAAAAATAACAAGTTAAAAGTTACAACTAACAAACTAAAGAAGAGTGAATTAAAAGCCTAATTTTAAAACCAGAAAAAATAAATTACTTAAGAATTGATTGCCCATTTATTAAAAACTGGCAAACAGAAAAGATTAGACCAACATATTATACTATATCTCACAATACAGACGAAATGGATGTGACCTTAGTATCAAAGATCATGCTATCGAGGCAGGTAGGTGGTGCAGTAGATAGAGCATCAGCACTGAAGTCAGGAGGACCAGAGTTCAAATCTGGCTTCAGATACTTAACACTTCCTAGCTTGTGGTCCTGTGAAAATCACTTAACTCCAATTGTCTCAGGGAAAAAAAAAATTTTGCCATTAAAAAATTAAACATTATACACTATTGGGCGTATGGGTAAGAAATATACTATTAACTGAACAAAGGATGAAGACAATTATAGAAGAAAAAATAGACAACTGTTTACTTGAAAATAAACCTTTTGTACAAAAATAATAAGGAAGTGGTCAAATGTAAAAAATCTTTATCAAAATTTTCTGATGAGGGTTTGATGTAGAGGATATATTAACAATTAATACACACACACACACACACACACACACACACACACACACACACACACACACACACAACTAAAACCCATTCCTCAATAGATGGGTTATCCTGAATCTGGCAGTTTATCCATCTATTGCTCAGGTAAAGAGGAAAAAAAATACATTCTATTGCTGGGTGTGGTGCATACCTGTAATCCCTGAGACTGAGGAGGCTAAGGCTTGTGGATCACCTGATTTGGGAAGTTCTAAGATGAAACAGGACCTAAAATCAACTGGGTGTCTATAATAAGTCTGGCACCAACATAGTGAATCCCTGGGGTAAAGGATCACCAGGATAACTAAGGATAGTTGAACCAGCCCAGACTGGGAAAACCAGAGGTTAAAGTTTCCATTCCAATCAATACTGGAATGCTGGAAGAAAGGATCAGCCATTATACTTTTAGCCTTAGTGATTTAGGAAGATCTAATCTCACCACCCCCCTCCAAGAAAACCCTACCCAACAGAGGGTTTTCCCAAACATTTATATTAAGACTGCTCCTTTCCTATAATATATTTCTTCATTTGATTTTCCCAGTTTTCTTTTTCTTATGTTTAAAATGAAATCTAAGCAGTTCCTGAATGTTTCTGTATATAATTACATTTCAAAATACAAATAACATTGACTTCATGCAGTTTTAAAAACTTATGCATCTGCACAACTAATGCTGATAGTACTATATAATGTTTAACAAATGTATCCTTCTTTAAAACTTTTTTTTTAAACACAAAGAATACATAAAAATTACCAATTTAAGATTTTTGTCACATATAAATCACAAACCTGTAGTGAGAATAGATATGTCCACAATGCCAGTCCTTGGGTCGGTAGCAGATTGTTTGAGTGCTTCACGATGGAGGCGTTTTGCTTCTTCAACATCAATTGCTTCAACTTTGTTTGAAAATCGAACTTTGGCATGAGCTTCTGACAAACGTATCAATGACTCCAGCTGTCGGGGATAGGCAGAAACCATTCCTCTGCCACTTCCAATCTTCCTCATGTCCACATATGCCTAGTTTGAGGAGAGTGTAAAGAAAAAAAGGCCTTGGTTTAAAGTAGACATCAACATAAACTCTTCCATATGAATTGTGCTTTTGCCTCATTGCAGGATGAAAGTGGCCTTGGGATTGGAGGAGTGTTTTACCCCATTGGAAGAGCTCACAATATAGTTCTGGGAATAGTGTCCTAGTTTTCATTAACTGTCAAGCTAAGGATGGAAACAGGTTTACTGCCAAAGTAAGGCAAGAAGGGAGCTGGGAAGAGGGAAGCGAGGGCCCTAAGTCACAGAAACATTTTAGGAACAGAAATTTGATGGTAGCTTGGAAAATGGAGTGGAGTGGGGAGAGATTTGAGGTACCCAAATCTGAGGTGAAAAGGGCCTGTACCAGAGGGGTGGCAGGGTTCGAGAAGAGAACAGGGATAAATAGGAGATTTACTCTGGTAAAATCGACAGAGCTTAGAAACAGATTGCATATGGGGACTGGGAAGTGGAGGGTGACATTTAGGTTTTGAGGCTGGGAGTCCAGTAATGCCCTAGATAGTTAACAGGAACACAAGAAGAAGAGAGTGAGAGGAGAGATGAGTTTTATCATGAACATGCTGAGTAAAAGGTATCTGTAGCACATTTAATTTGAGAGATGTCCCATAGCAACTCGAGATGGGAGAACAGAGGTTAGCAAAGGGGCTAGATAAATAGAAGCATTAATAGAGTGTGATAATTGAGTTCAATGGAGCTGATGTGCTCACCAACATAAAAATTATTTCAGAGACTGGGGACACACATTATTAACAGACAAGGATGTAAAGTACACTGAGGATTGGCCAAAGAAGAACCAGGATAAAGTAGCATCACAGAAACCTACAAAGAAAAGAATATCAAGGGAGTGACTGAAAATATCAAAGGCTGCAGAGAGGTCAAGAATTTTTAAAAGACTCATAGATTTAGCAGTTAAGAGAAGGTAAATTTGGAGACACCAAATTCAGTTGATTAATGACTAAGCTGATTGTAGATAATTAAGAAGGTGGAGAGAGAAAAGGAAAGTGATATAAAGGAGTTGGCCCAAATAACATTCTATGGGACAATTGGTAATTTGATTAAAAGGCACAGTATTTTTAATGGTCTGGAGATTCAACTTAGGATCAAATAAAAATTCATTTTTTTAAACACAAAAATTGTTCTAGTGATAGTACATGGCTAGACTGGCTCTTGCAAAACCAAGACTTTCAAAAAAATTGCATTCAAAGCCTTTTCAGTACAGTAGAACCTAATAGTGCATGTGTGTGTGCCACTAGGCACAGATTTCAATAACTCAGGGTCATCTCCATGCCATAGTAAAAGTGTGAATTTAAATAAAATTGTAAGTGGAGCTAAAGGGCAATGGAGAAATGTAAGAAAAGGAAATGGCACAGTACTCCAGTACCTTTGCCAGGAAAATCTCATACATGGTTAAGAAAAAGTTAGACACAAGCAAACAACAAAGGTACACACAAAGATGGCAAAGCATATCACCAACAAGGGCTTATGTGTGATAAGCAGCAAAGGAAGTATCCAGGACATGAACATCCAATTTGAAAAAAGAGGAGATGGTTATATAATAAAAACATGAATAATAGTCAGCCAATTTGAATGTTTTCCTGGTACCTTTGCAATGACAAATAAATAAACAAACAAATACCAGACCATTTTCAGTATATTGGATGGATCTGCTAGGAAGAATTTATGGGAGGAAATCGAAGAACTGCCAAGATGAGAAGGCATGGATGGGCTGTGACCAATACTGTAAGGGGAGTTCCCACATCCATTAAGATCAAATTCTGAAAAATCTATTTAAAAGATCAAAATGCTGTTGCTTCTTCTTCTTTTTTTTTTGCATTTAAAATCTGTTTATATAGAAGATTTCTTACTTGACATTTTCATGGCTCTGTATGATCCATATAAATACAATTCTTTGCTTTAATACAATATAATAATGTAAGAGGAAATCATTTTACATATTTTAAAATAATAATGAAGTATTGGATTATTTTGGATAAAATGCAAAAATGTAATGAATTTAATATTACCTCATGTTATATACTCTGATTTTGATGCAGAATTTGATTCTATGGCCTACGCAAAAATGTAAACAATAATAACAGGACACTGTAAATTCTTAGGTTCTTAGTAATTTAGAAATCTTAACCCCTTAACACATCTACCTCAAAGATTTGTGGGTATTGCAAATGTTTTTAATAATGACCAAAATTATTAATATATGTGTATAGCAGAGGCTCACAAAAAATTCCATCTGAGAAGCTATCTTAAAAATATAAATTTTAAACTTTTAAAATTGCTTAAATTTCCATCACTGCACATTTATTAAGATCCTAAGAAAGATTAATAAAAATTATTATACAAACACAGAAATAGGCACCCAAGTGTATTTGCAAAATACTACTCCAAATTAATTTTGTCAGTATCTACATTTATTTATGCATCCAACAGTTAAGTGTCAGGTTACTATACAACCTATATCTCTTAATTCCAAAAGTAAGTCTATACATTCATCATCCATGTAGATTGCTATCTTCTAGCTGCAAATCTGTTTCTTACAAATCCATCTTTATATTAGATTTTGCATCTGCTTGTTCCCAATTCCACTTTCCTGCCTTCTATTATTAGTAAGTTCCTTGAGGGAAGGGATTGTGGGTTTTTTGTTTTTTTTAAATCATTTGCATCCCTAAAACTTAGCACAGTACCTAGCACATAGTAGGCACTTAATAAATATTTATTGGATTAGATAATCATTCCTTCCCTCACTTTTCAATGGATTGTTAATACCTGAGTAAAGTTCATGCTTTTTTTACATGTAAGTTTTCAATTAAATACTACTCCATCTTTTGGATATATCTGATACTACTTCCACCTAAAATATATTATATTATATAGGCTACTTATCACCACCTTTATAACTTTTCTCACCCTATTTCCTGTACTTAATTTCTTACCCATCCTTTAAAAGCCCAACTCAAATGCCTCCAGAAAGCCTTGTCTTTTTTTTTTAATTAATTTTATAATTGACATTTTTTTTGGACAGTACTTATGCATGGGTATTATTTATTTATTTATTTATAACAACATTATCCCTTGCACTCTCTTCTGTTCCGAATTTTCCCCTCCTTCCCTCCACCCCCTCCCCTAGATGGTAGGCAGTCCCGCACATGTTAAATGTATTATAGTATAATCCTAGATACAATATATATGTGCAGAACCAAATTTTTTTGTTGCACAGGAAGAATTGGATTCAGAAGGTAAAAATAACCTGGGAAGAAAACCAAAAATCTTGTTCTTGCTTGTACTTTTAGCAGATGTTGATCTTGTTATATATTAAAACCATATCTCACAACCCTTTTCCTAAACTACAAGCCATGCCAGCTGAGAGTTGGCCCTACCCAACACCTGCAAATAACTACTAAACGATACTTAATAGCTCCTTACTACCCTTAAAATGAAATCCAATTCATTTATTTTATAGATGAGGAAATCAGAGTTACAAAAGTAGTAAATGGTAAGCTCAGGGCTAAAACTAAACCTTTTGACTCCAAATCCATTGTTCCTGTTATCCCAAGTCAAAACAATATGTACATTTTATATGCCTTTGTCCTATTCTACCTGGTATCATACTTTATTGAGTACTCATTTCTCCCCCACTAGATTCTAGAGCTTTTTAAGACAACGACTTACATTTTTTTATTGCATCTTAGTATTTAGCAAACATGGTTTTGGATGAAAAAAACAAAGCAACAAATTTCTTTTGGACTCTTAAAAAATCAATATATTACCTCAATTAAAGCCTGGCTTGCTTCTTCACTTAGTCTAGGAGCAATAGAGCTGTGGGCATATGCAATGTAGTCTTTCAGGACTGCCATATCCATGAACTCCTCTTCTACTTGTGCTTCACTCTGGTAGTATAGAGAGACTAAATGGTGGGCAAGACGTCGGTCATAAGCTTCATCTTGCGGGTCCAACATGAGGAAAATCAAATCAAATCTAAAGTAGGTTGAACAGAAATATCTATTGGCTTCTTTTGTTCATCAACAAAAAGAGGTTTTTAAAAAGTTCTTGTTCTTTGTTTTAGGCATGCCTATTGACATTGACTTTGGAGACAAGCATTTCTAATCAGGTTCTAGTGAGCCTTCAACACACCTTCTGGCCTCCTACTTAAAATGTCAGATTCAAGAAATGCTCGTCAGTCAGTTATACAAAAGCTAATAAAGTAAACTTCCCCCTGGAATGAAATTACTATATACACACAACAGAAAAATTTAGGGTGTGTGTGTGTGTGTGTGTGTGTGTGTATGTGTGAGATAACCTCATCTCCCCCTCTTGCTACACTCCTCTGGGAGGGAAGAAAAACAAAACCCTTGCAATGTCAAGCCAAAATAAATCTCCATCTGTCAAAAAAACAAACAAACAAACAAACAAACAAAAAAAACCCCTGGGATTCATTCTGCTTTTGTCTATCACCTCTCATTAGGAAGTATATAGCATAAGGAAATATAATCAATTAGCAAAAGAAAAATATAAGCTAAAATTTGTCCATTAATTATGCAAAGGGGGCGGGTAGGTGGCACAGTGGATAGAGCACCAGCCCTGAAGTCAAGGAAGACCTGAGTTCAAATCTGGCCTCAGACACTTAACACTTCCTGGCTGTGTGACCCAGGGCAAGTCACTTAACCCCAATTGTATCAGCAAATAAAGAAACAAACAAATAAATATTATGCAAAGACTTTTGGCTGGAATCTGAGGAAAAAATGTAGGCTACATAAATATTCATCCTAAAATAGTTCTTCCTTATATTATGGGAAGTTTTTATATTATTTTAAGACTAATAGATAAATTTTTAGTAAAATGTAAGAAAAAAATACATTTCAGAAAAAAAAAAAAGATTTAGCATAGTATTAAAAGCAACATGTTATATTGTAGTTTCTAGCTTATAAACATGTTTGACAATACCTTGATAATAAGGTATGGGGAAGCTGAATATTTTCAATGGTTGTTTTCTTAGGATTCCATTGGGACTCTATAGGATTAGCTGCTGCTAAGATAGAAGTTCGAGCATTCAGCTGACAAATGATTCCAGCCTGAAAAACAGAAATTAAGTGTGTGAGTGGAGTTTCACTTAACGTGCTATCTTCAGGACTCATGAAAAGTATGGACTTTTAGGTGACAGAACCATGATTTCTATAAAATGGTGGTATATGCCATAAACAAGAGGAAATAAATATAAATAATCAGAAATTTGCCCTAACCAAATATATTTAGAAGTATTTTAAGTTTCATTTATAAACATCTGTAATGTAGCTACAAAACTGTCAATTAATTTCCAATTGGAATAAAAAAAAAGTTGTTTCCAGATACACTAATTTCTTATCCACAATAATCTCTATTTCTTATTGCATGCATTACAGTAGACAAGAAAAGCCTTACCTTGGCAATTGAGAGAGTCTGTTGTTCCATTACTTCATGAAGTACTGATCTTGTACTTTCATTCATCTTATCAAATTCATCAATACAGCAAACACCATTGTCACTCAAGACCAAGGCACCCGTCTGTAAGACCAATTGTCTTGTTTCTGGGTCTTTCATTACATATGCAGTAAGACCAACAGCACTAGAGCCTTTTCCAGATGTGTACTGTCCTCGGGGAACAAGGTTGTAGACATATTGTAGCAGCTGGGACTTACTGGTCCCAGGATCACCACACAGAAGGATATTGATCTCAGCACGGAATTTGCCCCTTCCAGTATGACTAAAATCCTTTCTTGTTCCTCCAAATAGCTGAAGCAAAATACCCTAGAAAGAATATGTGTGAGCATTATTTAAATTGATATGTAAGTACTAGTTAGAACTTTATAATTTTTCTAAAATTAAAACAATTTTCAGTTCCAAATTCTCCCATCTTTTACTCAAGGGAAAGCAAGAAAAACAAAACCTGTTATAAATATGCAGTTATACAAAACAATTTTTTTGCATTGGCCTCCCCCATTTCCCCAGAAACACAAGAAAAAGAAGTCTGCTTAAACTGACTCCACCAGTTCTTTCTAGAATTGTGGTTGGTTATTTTATTGATCAGTTTCTAAGTCTCTCACAATTAAATATTTTTTATAATACTGCTTTATTGTATAAACTATTCTGTTTACTTTGCATCATTTCATACAAGTCGACCCATATTTTTCTGAAACTTTCATCATTCCTTATAGCAGATTAGTATTCTAATTGCATGCTTACATAGCTTGTTCAGTCAATCTCTAATTGATGGACATTCTCTCAGATTCCAATTTTTGCTACCACAAAGAGCTACAATAAATATATGTACATTTTTATATGTGGGTCTGTCTCCTCTTTCTTTGATCTTTGTGGTATTGGCCTTGTAGAAGTATTACTGGATCAAAGATCAAAGAGTAGACACAATTTAATATTCTTTGGTTGTTTGACTGGTATGGCACCAAATAAGTAAAATAATTTAGATAAAGTCTTTTTTATTATATTGACTCAGTCTACCTATGAATAATGATTATTTGTTCAGTTACTTCAGTTTGTGTTCGTGAAGTGTTTTCTAATTGTGTTCATGTATGAGGCTTTCTCATTTTAAAGGTGATAAAAGATACAGGAAAAAGAAACAGATATCATCAATGACAGAACAGAGAGGGGTACATCATTTTCTCATGTCTATAAAGATCTAATTCCTACTTATGAGCATGAGAATAGAGACTTTTAAAGCTTTCTTATAAGTATGCTAAATTTAGGTGATAGTTATCTTTTATTTCACAATAAAAACAGTTATCTATGGGATATTTATCACTAAAATTTTGATAAATTAGTTAGAGCTTGTACAGTTAGGCAGCTGGGTGGCATACATAACAGAGTCCTAGACCTCAAAAGTCAGGAAGACCTGAGTTCGAATCTAGCCTATAACACTTACAAGTTGTGTGTACCTAGGCAAGTCATCTTACTTGCCAGCCTAAATTTCCCCATCTGTAAAATGGGCTATTTATGGGAACACTTATCTCTTTCAAGCTAATATTGTGAGGCACTCTGCAAACATCAAATCATTATGTTGTATCTATTATTGTCATCATATTCAAAAGTTCTTGTATACCTTTTTGATATCTTCATGTTCATAAATGCTTGGAGCCAAGGCTGAAGAAAGTCTCTCATAAATGTCTGGTTTTCTGGAGAGCTCCTTCAGCATTTCCACACGAGTCTCTGAAAAAAGTTTTTGTTCAGCTTCTTCATCAAGACCATGAAGACGTTTGGCATCAGTCTTACGATAGTGAATGACATCAATGTGGGTCTTATAGACAGATTTGACATTGCTCATCCTTGGATTGACTCGAACAGGAACAGCTCTATAGATTCCTGAAGAAAAGCACAAACAGAAGATTACCATGGATGTTTCCCCTGGATATATCTCGACCTACTACCCCCTTCTCTTGGTATGCATTTGAAGAGAAAAAAAAAAGTGCTTTGTCCTTGCCATATCATTTAAGCTACAATTTAAAAGGGAGTTGATGTGTTTTAAGATCAAGATATCATTTTTCCTTCACTTAACTGCCTGCAATTCCATTCTCATCCTTAGTTCTCCAGGACTGTCTATAAGATAATAGCCTTATACAATTAGTTAAAGAGAATAAAAAATGAGAATGGAATTGCAGGTATTTAAGTGGCAGCAAGAAGCCATACAAGTTGTCTGATTCATTTCAAACTCCCTGGATCAAAGGCATACTTACAGCTGCGAAGATCTGCTCTCTTGCCCCACTATATCAGTGTCACTGTAGTATTTTATTGGCTAGTGGCATTTTCCCCCCCATATTATCTTCCCACAAAAGTATCAGTGAAAAAATACTCCTGACTCAATTTGAATAGGACAATCTGTATTATCTACCTTGACTTGTATACATTCCATGTAGACCAAAATTTAACCTCCATTGGGTATTGAGCTTTTAGTCCATTTCCAACCCTTTCCCCTCTTTTGAAAACCATGAGTAGCCACCTGGTATCTACAAAACTGATTTCTATTTTTTTTTTTTAACCCAAGTGTAATGATTTACATTTGTTATCTTATTAGAGAGGACCCATTCTGCCTTTCTATTTAAGACTGAACCATCTGGATATTTTACTGGTTGTGCTGGTGCAAAAGCATATCCCTCTCACCTGTAACGTTCACCCTATCACCAGGCTGAACCTTATCAACAAGGTCATTATGAGCAAAGAGAACCACAGTGTGAGGAGTCTGTCCTGCTGGCATATCTTCAGGAGATTCCTGCAGTTTGATCTGATTAAAAAAACAACAACCCCCCCCCCACTGGATATTAATTCTAAACAAAATTTAAATAACTATTTCTTACTCTACTATAGAGATGGACAGGAGAAAGACAAACTTCTTAAATAATGGAAAAACTGGGAAAATAATTCTATAAAGTTTTGAATTTAACTTCAAGTAGACAAATATTCTATAATTCAAATCCATACAGTTTAAAAAAATCAGCACAAAAATGAAAATCAAATTTTAACATTTATTTTTCATTGGCCTATAAGGATTATAAAATATAAAAATGAATCAAAATGCCAAAAACTGAAAAGGAATTTGGCTATGACAGTAATGAGTGAAAATAAACTATTCAATCACTAAAAAAATATTGCAATTTTGGAAAATCATACAGGAAAACATTTACACTTCTCGTAATATGCAAAACTCTTCAGAATTTTTGTTCTACCCAGAACAAGCCAAAATACAACCTCTGAAAAGGAGTACTTTTGGGTTGAGACAACAAATCACCATTTAGGAGGGTGATAGTGGGTTATCAGGGTCAGAGTACGTCAAGTTAAACTTGACTTTTTCTAGTTATGAGGACGAGTAGGAAAACTCTCTATACCATATAGCAAGAAAAGGCCATCACATACCATTTGTTTGTCAGAAAACATGGAGCGATTATGGATCAGTGCCATACTGTGTTTCGTGTTACAGTGCTTGCAAACAGATGGTTCAGCAATCCGGCCACGATCAATTTCGACTCTTGTGGTAAAAGCACAAACCTGACACTGGAAAAATGCTTCCTGCATCTCTGGAATTAACTGGGATGACCTGATTACCATGCCACTGATGGTAATTAGTTGATCAATATCTGTAAGAAGGGGGAAAATGTTTGTCCCGGTGTAAATACTACGATCCCTTATTCTATTTCCTCTCTGGAGGCACTTTCCTCACTTCTCTCCATCTCTTAGTACCTGGAGTAATTTTTTTTAAAACAAATTCAGCTGAAGTGGTACCATCTATTTAATTCTTCTAAACTGCTGGTGCTATCTTTCCCAAAACTATAGGGTGCTTATTTTGCATGTACTTTTATATATTTATATTTCATTTCTACGTTTGTATTATCAGTGCCTAACTCAACATAGGTGCTTAAAAAATGTTGAATGACTGAGAACTAAAGTAAAGGGGAGGTAGTAGATAATTAAGATATGAGAAGGCCTTTCCAACTTTACCAGGACTTACCCATCACTGGGTTCCTACTATGATACTTGTGCAGAGATCAGCTATATCTGGGTTACATTTTATTCTCTGAGGTACATTCTAAAACACAAATATTCTATTACTAAAAGGCTTCACTGTTCTGCCTGAATCTGACTCTATTCTGTATTCCTATGTATCTATACTTCATGTAATCTTTGTCTTTTCATTTTTTGTCCCACCCCTTTACCCTAGGTAAACTAGGTGATATATCCTTCAAATTCACCCCACTCTCACCCACTAATTGCTTTGTTGTTTGTCCCTAATTCTCTTGGTCAAATTCTCCTGCATTTTGAGCTTTTCTTCTTGAAATAACTGAAAACTTAGCCTGCTCCTATAGACAATGTTAACACCTATCTGGCCCTTTTCCATGAAATTCTTCCACAAAAATGTCTTTTCCTAAGAAGTAAATTAGTAATTTATTTCATCTATTTATATTCTCATTTCTTTTCTTTTTTTGAGAAGGAAAAACAATTTGGGTTAAGTGATTTGCCCAGGTCACATAGCTAGTAAGTATCTGAGGTCACATTTGAATTCAGATCCTGAGTTCTAGGATGAGTACTCAAGCATGAGCTGCCCCTCACCTATTTATATTCTACCACCTTCAGCAGTCTGGTCCCAATACATTTTTGTAGCCTTCTCTTCAAATATTTAATTTCATGAATAGTATCCTCCAGTCAATCCTATTTTCATTACCCGCCCTTGTCATGCTTGTTTTACTTCTTTCTGCCTTTTCAAATTCTGGTTACCTTTCAAGATTAGCTAATGGCTTATCTATTATATGAAGCTGTTCCAAGCCCTCAAGAGAATTCTCTTCTTCCTCTGAGTGACTGTAAACACATGTATAAACAGTCTGAGGACATCTTTTACTATTTATTATTTTGCTGTGCACAGTATTGGCTTTTGCCCCAGGAGACCTGAATCTGCATCCCTTATCAGACACTTACTACATGTGTGAACTTGGGCAAACCCAAAACTTCTTTGGACCTTTGTTTCCTCATCTGGAAAATGAAGGAGTTAGACCATATGATCTCTCTGAAGGCTCCCTTCCAATTTCAGCTTCTTGTGTTATTTATTAACTTTCATGTTTTTAGTCTTTCTCCCCAACTAGAATGTAAACTTTTTAAGGACAGAAACTATACATATTACATGTTTTTTTTTTTGTTTTTTTTTGGGGGGGGGTGTTTTTTTAAATACTTGCAATAGTATAGAAATATTTTGCACAATGCTTGGAACATAGGTAATTCAAAAATTACTTTTTGATTTGTTTTCATTTAGTTGGGTTTCCTCAAGATAGATGTAAACAACAGTCAACAACAAAAAATAAATTTATGAAAAATGTTACCTTCTGGGTTTAGGTTTCTCATGTTCCTAGTTTTTAGTGCATTGAATGGTCGAACTTGTATCTGATGTTCTAATATTGAGTCAGGATAACGCTCAAAGAAGATTTCATTGACTGCCATATCAAATGTTGGGATAACTTCCTATATAGAATGAAAAAAGGAAGGAAAAAAAAAAAAAAAAAAAAAAGATTTAAAAACATGAAATTTTACATCTATTTTTAAGTAGTAAACCGAATTGAAAATTTTATAATAAGAGAACATGCCAGAACTAATTTAGTATACAATGAATCTGTGATCTTAATGTGAATTCTTCAAAGGTATAAAATAAAACCCATGGTATTCTTGCCTAAGCTTTCCAATAAATTTTTCATGTAAACCTACCCAAAGAATTGTAAATGTCCCTTTGGGCAATATTCTGTGAGATCAGTGATTATTTAGATGCTTTTCATGTGTTCATTACTTAACAGCTCAATCTTCTTTTCTAATCACACAATTTCTGGATGATTAGCTTACTCATGCCCACCACATCTCTCCATTGCTTTTTGAGTCATCTGTGACTTTGATTCTTTAGCAACATATACTCAATGGAAAAATTATTTTAGTGTTGAAAGGCTCACCTTTGTGTAAAAGTAATAAACAGGATGACATCATGAAAAAGACTATATAATTTATCAAATGGAACAGAGGTTCTCTCTCAAATTCTGAATGCAGCTCAATGACCATCTACAATGCTTATCCAAGATCTCTGTTGTTCTCATACACATGAGATGAATATAAAAGTTTAGTTAGAAAAAAGACAATGTGGTGGGAAGTAAGAAAGAACTAGGTATGTGCTATTTTTTCTAAGAGGTTTATTGAAGAAGATAAAAATATTAGTACAAAAGGAATCCACACTTGATTAGAAATAGTAAATCAGAGGAACAGACAGGGCCTAATATAGGTAGATATGTAATAGTGACAAGATGCAATTCAGGGAACAAACAAAAGAGCAAATAAAATTATTGTAAAACACAGCAAACTGGGGCCATATGGAAGGGTTAATAAGTAGCCTTATATCTATCAATAAAACCTGAGGGCATCACTCTTATGAGCAATCATTTATATTATAAATGTAATGCCAGAGAAAGTGAGGCAAGATAGAGACTAGAGAGTATTTAGTAATTTATTGAAAGGGAGTGATTTACTGGGACCAAATGGATCTATGGTTTGGTCCTAGAGCTGAATGAGACTATTGTCTCTAAGAATCCAGCAAACAATGTGAGTTCTCAATGACATATATACACATGGCTCAGACACAGAGGTTAGACTGAGGCAGAGGCGGAGTCAGGGTGTTGAGAGCCAAGCAGGCTCTGACAGGGTGGGGCAAGCCACAGGAGATGGGATGACATAATGGGGGGAGGAACCCTGAAGATGGGGAGAGGCATCTTGATATTCTAAAATATAAGATCTTTTATCCTTATCAAATATTCTGATTAAGAGGGAGGGGTGGTTTTGGAGTAGAACAATTAGGGAAACTGAGTCAGGAGAGACTGGCATAACATAGTAACATTCTCAAATCAACAAAAAGAAAACTGAAATATTTGTAATGATCAAAGAACATAATAATGTAACATTTTATGAAAAATTTCCATCTTAAATTATTAAAGATAAAAAGTTCCTACATCTAGGAAAAAAGTACTTAAGAAAATCTGTTTGAGAAAGATATTCAATTAATTTTCTAGAGATTCTATAATTAGGTATGGCTTTAAATATGGATCATTCAGAGTAAAATCAAATTTACTTTAAAAGAATTTCTTTCTTACCTGTGGGTAGGAGATAAGTTGTCTATACAAATTTTTGTCAAATGATTTTAGATGTTCACAATTTACATTTAAAAATGGTTCCCCAATAACGTTGATCTACAATATTAAAAATTAAAGGTAAAATAATTATTTATCTAAGCTAAAGCATAATATATAAAATCTTTGGCTTTTAAGGAAAAAAAAATTTTTGTTACCTCTGCAAGTCGCTGCATGTACACAGGCTCTGTGAGATCTATGCCTACATTCTCTTCTTCTTTGGCCAAGGGATCAATAAAACGTTGAAGAAATCGCTAAAGGATGGCAACAAATAGAATAAAATTAGCTCTTTTATAATTTGAGTAATGAATATCATTATAGTCAAAAATAATTATTTTTGGACTTGAGGTTTCACTAGTCTAAGAAGTTCTCCCATGACTTATATCCCAAAGAGATCTTAAAGAAGGGAAAGGGACCTGTATGTGCAAGAATATTTGTGGCAGCTCTCTTTGTAGTGGCCAGAAACTGGAAACTAAGTGGATGCCCATCAATTGGAGAATGGCTGAATAAACTGTGGTATATGAATATTACTGCTCTGTAAGAAATGACCAACAGGATGATTTCAGAAAGGCCTGGAGAGACTTACATGATCTGATGCTGAGTGAAATGAGCAGGACCAGGAGATCGTTGTATACTTCAACAACAATACTCTATGATGATCAATTCTGATGGATGCGGCCATTTTCAACAATGAAATGAACCAAATCAGTTCCAATAGAGCAATAATGAACTGAACCAGATATACCCAGCGAAAAAACTCTGAGAGATGACTGTGAACTACTACATAGAATTCCGAATCCCTCTATTTTTGTCTGCTGCTTTTGGATTCCCTTCACAGGCTAACTGTACACTATTTCAAAGTCCGATTCTTTTTGTACAGCAAAACAACTGTCTGGACATGTATACATATATTGTAGTTAATTTATACTTTAACATATTTAACATGTCTTGGTCAACCTGCCATCTGGGAGTGGGGAAAGGAGGGGAAAAATTAAAACAAAAGGTTTGGCAATTGTCAATGTTGTAAAATTACACATGGATATATCTGATAAATAAAAACTATTAAATTAAAAAAAAAATTCTCCCATGAGAAATACTCTGTACCAATATAAATCATACCAGTTCTCAGACTTAAAGTGCCAAAAAGATTAAATGATTTGCTTGTGCATGGTCACATAGTTATTTGTATCAATTGTGGGACTTGATTCCAGGTCTTCCCAACTCTCTCTCCATTTATAGCAAGTTGTTTCTAATCAAAATCTTAACCAATTATAGTCTTTCTTTATCAAGTATGCATTAAAAGGCTTGGGAGTTGGGGGCAGCTAGGTGGCACAGTGGATAGAGCACCAGCCTTGAATTCAGGAGGACCAGAGTTCAAATCTGGTCTCAGGCACTTAACACTTCTAGCTGTGTGATCTTGGGCAAGTCACTTAACCCCAGCCTCAGGGGGGAAAAAAAAAAAGCCTTGAGAGTGAACAAATATTAGCAATGATTTACAGTCTATTTGCTCATCTCAATAATGTTAAATCCTCTTCCTTGTATTTGAATTATGGAATTTAAAGCTCAAAGGAATCTTAATTTAATTGCCACATATTGTCTGTTACTTTATGTTTTTAGAGACCAAAAAGTGATAAAACATTTTTTAAAAAATAGATATTTATCTCAAATAGCTTACCTGGAAATTTTCTTTGCATGTAGCTACATTTACATCTGTCCCCCATATCACAAGTTTTTGGCCAAGAGACTGTTCACTAGCAATTGTATCTTCTGCAGCTGGCTATTGGGAAGAAAACAAATCTCTCAACACTTTCTAGCAATAACTCAACACATGACATCCTTATTTTTTTTCTTTTTACAGCATTTCATTTTGTTAGAAATTTCCTAATTACATGCATTTTTTTTTTTAATTCAGATTTTTTCCCCTCCCAGCCTTCCTTTATCCATTTACAGGGCAAGCAATGAAATAAATATATTGATCATACATGTGCAATCATGTGAAACATTTTCACATTAGTCATATTACAAAAAACAAACATACTCAAAACAAACATCAAAAATAAGAAAGTAAATTAAAAAAAAAAAAGAGCTTCAATATGCATTCAAAGTTCATTATCTCTTTTTTTGCAGGTAGATAGCATTTTTCATAATGTATCCTTTGGAACTGTTGTGATCAGAGTAATGAAGTCTTTCAAAGTTTACTGTCACAATATTGCTATTATGGAATATATATCTCTAAAATTAATCAATGAGAAAATAGGAACTATAAACCTACCCCATCAGAATGCAGATCAACTTGACGACCCTTACGAGCAGATCCCAGATCAGGTCTTTGTCTCACCGGTGTTCCCCTAACGCCACTCCTTGGAGTTCCCTCTACTCGTGAACTGGGAGTACCATATGTCAAAGGTGAACTGAGATCAAATTCAAGAGGAATAGCTACAGAAATCAAAACAAGTTTTGCAATGAGAATTTTAGATAGTAGCATGTCTATGGGAAATTAAAATATGTTGATGGACAGTGAAATGCTATTATAAAGAAGATTAGGAAATGTCTCAAGTATTGGAGACAATAAAAATTTCAATAAAATGACTGATCATGTTTTCACTAGATAGTCTTAATTTGTTGTAAACTTCAGCTGTGTCCTCATATCTACTGAGAGATCAAATCATGTTCTTTGGCCAAAGTTTCATTATAGAATTTTTTTTTCCAGACAGAATTGTATTATTTATCATTTAAGTTTTTATCATCAATAAACAAAATTAATTTTAAATAAAAATTTACTTTTTCTCAAAAATTAATTTCTCAAAATTCAGAACAAAAAAACAAAATTAAAAGATAAAATTAGGCAACGTCAGGAAAAGACGAGTAAACCCAAGCAAAATTTAAGAGCAAAGGTTCTATCAGAAACAGTATACTTTAAGAAAAACTAGTCATTTGGAATGGCATCTATATACAAACTGCTCATTAGAAAATAAATACAGACTTTACTTCATTTTGCCACCCACACTGCAGCAATAAAAGCCCCTTAAAGCTCCTAAATATATGTAGCTACAGTATCAACCATTTTCTGTTTGTCCCAAAGTCCACACTAACCAGAAAGTCCAACCCAACTATTTTAGCAATCCCTCCAAAAGATAATGATCTTCAATGATGGCTTTCTTTTCCATCTCAGAAAAACCTAGTATGTCCAATCTTCTGTGCTAAACTCCTCTGCTGCATTGGTGTAAAAAGTATGAAATCAAAAAAAGTGATAACAACATAAAGTACCTAATAGGTACTTTACCATAATTATTTCAAATATTTATAAAGTAGTAATACAGCTGTGTCATTTCCAGAATGACATTTCCTGCAGCCTGGGCTAAAGTGCAATTCCTTGAGGAACCCACCCGAAGAACGAAATGGTGGTGGGCTGGAAAACAAGGCATCCTGGGTTGCTGGGCTCTGCAGGTCAGCCCCAGGCGAGGTGGGCATTGGCTGCAGCTCTCCTGTGGAGGTAGAATCTTCTGGCCGACGCCTCTGAGATGGAGAAGACTTGACATTCTCACTGCGAGCTTTGACACAAAAATAAAAATACAAACGAATATTTTTATGTCTTTTTACAGGATTTACCTATTCCATGGAACAGAATAGTATGTATCTATCAAGTGTGGACAAAGTTTAAAGATTTATGTTTGTGTCTAATATCTGCTTTTAAAATGCAAGTCAATGTCAAGCTTTTAAGATTTTTTTTTTTTTTAAATCATTGAGGGAGTGCTTCACATCCTGCTCCTCATAGAAAACAGTCTGTTTCTCATGTCTCTGCTTTTGCATTGGCTGTCTCCCATGCCAAAGATGTTCTCTTCCAAGCTCTGATAGAATTACTTGGTTTCCTTTAAAACTCAGCTTAAGGGGCATTTTGTGCAGAGACCCATCCTTGTATCTTGCCTGCTCCCCCCCCACCCCCGCCCCATTCCCCTTGTTTCTACTCCAAGACTCTCTTCCATTTACTCTTGGTTTATCTTACTTGTACCAGTTTAGATATTTCCTGTTGGAATGTGAACATGTAATTGCTTTGGGGGCAAAAGCTGTTTTTCTTTTTTTGTAGCCCAAGTTTTTAGTATGATGTCTAGCTTATAAGTTTCTAATAAATACTTGCAAACTCATATTTATCCTGAATGTACCTATATATGCACCTGCAATTTTCTCCACTCAAAATGTAAAATCTGAGAGTAGCAGTTTCTTTTTTTGTATCCCCAATGCTAGCATGTAGAAGACACTAAATAAAAATACTATTAATTGATTAATCTATCACATTATTGTCAAGAACTGCTCCAGGGCTTAGAGAAGTTAAATGACATGGCTCAGAGCCAAGGACTTAGTTCAGTACCAGAAGGATTTGATCTTGAGTCTTCATTCCAACTGCTAACACTACATGCATTAGTGCACACTGTCCCTCTAAAATAAATAGGTAATTAACCACAAAGTTTGGCATGTATTTTTAATTGATAAATATTCTATTGCTATTTTCCTTTTTGTGCATTTCATTTCTGATGTCTTAAAATTCCTCTTCAGTAGAAATAATTAGATAAAAGGGCATGGCATTCTGATGTCATGTAGCTTATAATCTACTGGCTGTTTTTAAATCATATCTGAATCGTAATACAAAATGCAATCTGAAGAAATATTTACAGTTTAATTTCATTGCCATCAGAGTATTTCTACCTACAAATCCTATTTCATATTTTCTAAGTTGATGATCTTTTCACCTAAACCTGCTATTTTCTTCTTGCCATATGGCACTGATATTTACTTTTAAAATTTAAAAATTAAATTTTAAAAAATGGTATAATCCCATTTAAAAATTCTTGGGGTAATCTTTGGATATGAAGAAAAAAAGTGAGTTATCAAATCCTCTTAATTTTTTCTTTGTTATCACTGTCAGCACTCTTAAAACATATTTTATGGTGAGTAGAAGTCAAGACTATTCCAAGATGTCAGCTTCTCCTAGTGAAGTAACTGAACTCTCTGCTGCAGTGTGGCTCTAGACAGATCGCACCATTTCCCAACACCACATTCTCTCTCTCTCTTTTTAATTTAATTAAAAAAAAATTTATAATTATAAATTTTTTGACAGTATATAAGTATGAGTAATTTTTTTTTATAACATTATCCCTTGTATTCATTTTTCCAAATTTTCCTCTCCCTCTTTCTACTCCCTCCCCTAGATGACAGGCAATCCCATACATTTTACATGCAACACCACATTCTCAATTCACACAGCTTCCATTACACTATTCTACTTGCTCAATTATTTCCAAGACTCCTGCTGGATTAAAATTCAACATTTATTAAAAGCCTGTATGTCATGCTGTTAATACAGAAAAAGAAAAAGAAGACCAACAAAAATAGCCTATGTCAAACTTAAGAGTATAGTAACTTCCAAGTATGAGCCAATATCCTGGAATAATTCTTTTGTTCTTATTCTGTCCTTTTAAAAATTCATCAGTTCCTATGTGTACTCTTTATGCAGATGACTTCCAAAACTATAATCCAGTTTTAATTTCTCTCCTGAATTTTTGTGCTGTTTGAATGTAGCATACATGTAAGAAAACAGCATCTCTCATCCCCCAGTCTTCCTTTCACTTGTGGAAGACACCTTTAGCTTTCTACTCACTTAAAATTACAATTTTGGAGTCTTCCTAAATGGCAGAGCAGGAAGAATGACAGGCCTCAGACGCTAGTTGTGTCATCCTGGGCAAGTCATTTAACTGTTTATTTCTGTCTCATCATCTATAAAATGAACTAGAGAAGGCAGTTGCAATATCTTTCCCAAGAAAACCCCAAAGAGGGTCAAAGGGGTCAAACAAGACATCAAAAATAAATAAATAAATAAAATAAAGATCCAATTTCTTTTCTTTCTTTCTTTCTTTTTTTAAGATCCAATTTCTATCTCAGTTTTACCCAATGTAAAATGGGGATAACAGAACCTACCTCAACAGATATAGCTTAATGCCTAGCACACAGTAGGCATTTAATGCTTATCATCTTTTCTTCCTCAAATTTTTCCATATTGTTATTGGGAAAATATTTTTAAAAACAAAGGTTCTGACAAAGGTCTCATTTCCAAAATATATAGAGAACTGACCATAATTTATAAGAAACCGAACCATTCTCCAATTGATAAATGGTCAAAGGATATGAACAGACAATTCTCAGAGGAAGAAATTGAAACTATATCCACTCATATGAAAGAGTGTTCCAAATCACTACTGATCAGAGAAATGCAAATTAAGACCACTCTGAGATACCACTACACACCTGTCAGATTGGCTAAGATGACAGGAACAAATAATGACAAATGTTGGAGGGGATGTGGGGAAATTGGGACACTAATACATTGCTGGTGGAGTTGTGAAAGAATCCAGCCATTCTGGAGAGCAATCTGGAATTATGCCCAAAAAGTTATCAAACTGTGCATACCCTTTGACCCAGCAGCGCTACTACTGGGATTATATCCCAAAGAAATACTAAAGAGTGGAAAGGGACCTGTATGTGCCAAAATGTTTGTGGCAGCTCTTTTTGTTGTAGCTAGAAACTGGAAGATGAATGGATGTCCATCAGTTGGAGAATGGTTGGGTAAATTGTGGTATATGAAGGTTATGGAATATTATTGCTCGGTAAGAAATGACCAGCAGGAGGAATATAGAGAGGCCTGGAGAGACTTAAATCAACTGATGCTGAGTGAAATGAGCAGAACCAGAAGATCACTGTACACTTCAACAACAATACTGTATGGGGATGTATTCTGATGGAAGTGGAAATCTTCAACATAAAGAAGATCCAACTCACTTCCAGTTGATCAATGATGGACAGGGGTAGCTGCACCCAGAGAAGAAACACTGGGAGGGGAATGAAAATTGTTAGCACTAATATTTGTCTGCCCAGGTTGCATGTACCTTCGGATTCTAATGTTTATTGTGCAACAAGAAAATGATATTCGCACACATGTATTGTACCTAGACTATATTGTAACACATGTAAAATGTATGGTATTGCCTGTCATCGGGGGGAGGGAATAGAGGGAGGGGGGGTAATTTGGAAAAATGAATACAAGGGATAATATTATAAAAAAAAAATATATATATATATATATAAAAAAAAATTTTCCATATTGTTATTAGATTAATCCTTGTCCTGGATAGATCTAGTCATCATATTTCCTTTTAAACAACGTAAATGGTTCAAAGTACTCAATAAATGATCTCTTCCTTTTTTGCCTCCTTAATAAATCCAAACTCCTTTGCCCAGTCTTCAAGTCCTGCTTTAGTTAATACCACCATAGTCTTAAGACATATTACTTTCCTACATGCAAGTTATACATGCATAGGCAAGTGGTACTAGAAGAAAGGATAAAAATTAGCAGGGATTAAAAAAAAAAATAGCAGCGATGCACCTTTACTTGCTGCCCAGTTGCTTTAAGTGATCTCAAGTTTCCTTCTCTATAAAGTAGAGATGATGGCTTTAGGTTCAAGTACTGCTTCTGACACTGCCTTTACAATCCTGCAGCAGTCAAGCTCACAATGTCCTAAGGCAATGTCAATGCATCAAACAACCTTCCCCAGTACTTAGAAAAAGATGGAAAAATGGTTAACAAAATAAAATACAAAAGATGTTTGTGTTTTTCTAAGACATCATAAAACCTTCAGAGATCTCTTCAGAAATCCACTGAAGTCTGGGTGGAAGGAGTTCCTTAATTTATCAATTCCCTCAACCAATCAAATCACAAATCTAATTCCTATCCCTATACAGAAAATTATATCACTGATGTTGCTTCCCCACTCAAATTTTATGACTCTCTGCTACTTCTTCAGCCAAAAAATATAAGCATTTAAAATTCTTTACCACATAGCTCAAAACCACCTTCAGGCCTTTTTACACATAATCTTTTATGTTCCAATCAAAAAATGGTCTTTTTGCTGATCCTCACAAACAAAATCCCATTCCCTGTCTCTGTGTCATAGGTCCTATCTCCATGACTGGTATTCACGACCTTTTCACCTCCTCTTCTTAGAATAATTCTTCAAAGAACAATTCATAAGTTACCTACTTCACGATCTAACATAACCTCCCAGTTTTTTAATATTTAATTTGTATAAGCTATATACATCCATGTTGTCTCTACAAATGGAATGTAAGCTCTTTGAGGAATAGATACTACTCATTTACAGAGAAAGAATTGATGCCATCTCAATTGAGATCAAAGCACTTTTTGGTCAGCATTTTCTGTTACAAAATGGCTAATACTGCCTGCCAAATAGGTGAGGAGATCGAGTATGGAAGTCAGAATTTTAAAAAATGAAAATTTAAAATGTTTTTGCATGTGATTTAAAATATGCAATTTTGTTTACATGTATTTGAGGAAAAAACTAAAAAAAAAAAAAGATTCAAAGTTAATTGTATTTAACTAAAAACCAAAGACAGATCTGTAAAGTTTTAGGTTTACTGTTCCTGGGGAAAAAAAATCTGAGAAATATATCGCATCCTATTTTCCAACTATCAAACACATTTTCCCCCCAGAAGCTGACCACAGTGCTATGGCAAGTAAGTATACAATTAAAAAAACAAAACGATAACTGAATTGAAAATTAATTGTTTTTGGTCTATAGGAGACCTTGTAAAAAACACAAAAAAGCCCAGGCCGTGGCTCTTAACTCTTTTCTAATAAGACTCGACATGGCGGGTAAGAGTGCAAGAGGCCCGAACCCGGCGGTGGGGGAAGGGAAACACTGGTTCAGACTCACGCGTGGAAGGGTTGCTGGCCCGGCCGCGCCGGCTGCTTCTGCGGCTTGGAGTCGAAGCGGGAGACGAGGACATGACGAAGAGTGGCCGCGTTGCGCGGGGGATTCACCTGCCTCGAGGAAGGAGGCCACAAGTCAAAGTTCAAGAGGCCGACTAGGAGCCCCCTAGCCCTCGTCCGCTGCGGGAAGCCGCCCTAGTCGCCCGCTCCCGGCCTCTAGTTCCTTTTCTTTTCAAGTTAGTTTCCACCCTCCATCTTCTTAGCTTTGCGAGGCCTAAATCGGAACCCAACGCCGCGAACCTTTCCAACGAAAGTGCCTTACCTGACCCGCGGGTACCCCAAATCCTAGAAGAAAACGCCGAATCCGGACAATATTTCGCGGGAATTTGTGGCTCCACCCCTAAAGGTTCCCGCCAATCTTCGAAGTCCCTTCGTAAAAAACGCACCTCCGGGAGGTACCACTGAACATAACAATAGGGGAAATGAATTTATCTCCTTACGCAACCAGTAGGGATCAGACCTAAATATTATCATATTCCCCCTCCATATTGTGAAGATGGTTTCATCTCAATTTGACCCCTGTTTCGCGGGATATTTAGGGGTTCAGAACAGATTATTCTCCTACGAGGGGTTGTTTTTATTTTGTGTATATACAAATCCGTTTTCTTGAATATTGGGGGGTGATATTTTAGAATGAATTTTATTTTGTTTTGGTCTCCAGTTTGTCTAAAAAGAATAAAGAGATGCATATCCAGCTACATAACCCTCCAAAAATACCCCTTTGAAATTCCAATAGTTGAGTCCAACATTGGTCTCAGGGATTCAGTTTCATTCTTCTCCGGACCGTACCATTGAGTAATCTCTCGTTGTGTTGCTTAATATTTTCCTACTCATCAGAACATGTTCCTTTCATTTGCTTAATCTTGCTTCACCCACTACTTTAATTCGCATTTTAACCGTGCCACGCTGCCCAAATTCCCTTTAATCCTCTTGTTTGTGTTGTTCTTCCCAATTTGGCCTTTATTTCTTCTTCCCCCTTTTCTAGAGAAAGGTTTCGTCCTGTGTCTCAGCCCGTCTTCCCCTCCCTTCGCCCTGCCGGTGCCCTCCTTCCGCTTTGTGATTGGCCCTGTCGTGGTCTTCTTGTGCCATCGCTCGTTCGTTTGGGCTGCTTCTTCTCTGTAGTGGCGGGTACGGCGTCGGCGTCAGCGTCGGCATCGGTAGCGGCAGCATGTCTGGCTCCGGCGGCGCCGGTAGCGCCGGTGGCGGGGGGCTGCAGGGCTCCTTGCTGCAGTTGCAAGAGTTGCTGTCTGGAGGGGACCCAAGCAGCGCCGCGCTGGCCGCCTACCACCTCATCCGCGCCGTGGGCCAAGAGGGCGTGCTCTGCACCAGCCCCGCCGTCCTGGGTGGGTCTCCGAAGCGCCGGTTTCCGGCCCTAGTGCTCCCCGGGTCGGCGGCGAAAGAAGCCACCCCTCCCCCACTAATACCCATTCCTCCGCTATCCTTGTAGGCCCCGCCGGGTTCCGGGTTTAGGAAAGGGGCCTGTCCTGCCGGGCCCTAGAGAATGAGATTTGCGGAGTGTGGAGAATGATTTTGGAGTGCCTCCGGCGGCACGTGGGGAACCTGTTACCCTCACCCCGCGGAACCTTGCTGTCACCCCGGACTTAAGTTTAACCTTCCGTAGCTGTTTGCCGGTGATTACCCCCGAGGCATCTATTGCTTGGGCAACATATTCATATCTCTTGACGTTTTAAAAAATCTTTAATTTCTCTTCTTGAGATAAGGACTATCTATTTGGCTTTTTTTGGGAAAATTTAATGTGTACCCAGCACACAGTAGTAATCAGTTGGCACGTCGTGGTTCCTTTATAAATGTTGATTGATTGATTACCCCCTGAGAAATGAGTCCTTTCTTAAAAGAAGATAGCTTCTAAAAGGTAGAATATTAGGAGCAGTTATAGAGACGAAAGGAACCTCAGAAAATATCTGCCTCAATTTCTCCCTTTCCCAACCCTTTTTTCCTTTCAGTTGAATGTGAGTGAATGTGAGTGTGTAATTTTTTAAAATTTAAATCAGCAGTAGTCTCTCTCCCCCCCCCCCCCATTACACGTAAAGACAATTTTCAGTATTCATTTTGAGTTCCAATTTTTTTTCCTCTTCTTCCCCACGGCTACAAGCAATCTGATACAGGTTATACATGGGACGAGTGCTATTGACTAGTAAGCTAAGTAGCTATTAAACTTATTGCTAGGCTCGTGCTAAGTTCTAGGGATCCAAAGCAAGGCAACCCTCCTCCTAAAAAAAACAACCCCCACCACCTACGGTTCTTTTTAAGGAGCTCCCAGTCAAATAGGTAGGCCACGTGCAAAGCACTATATCCTAGAAAAAGAGCAAATATAGTGTAAATGGAAGGTAATTTCAAAAGGAAAGGTATTGGGTCTTAAGAGAGGGATAGGAGGAGGAGAAAAAATCTCACAGAAAGTTAGGATTTGAGCTGAGTCAGGATGGAAGGTAGGTGCAAGTCAGGAAATGATGCCTCCTAGGCTAAGGAAGGACAGTGTTTTGGGGTCCGGTTGTAGAGTACATGGAGTAGAGTAAATTTTAAGAACAGTGGAAGATTTGTGAAAGCTTTTTTCCCCTTAGATAATTGGAGTATGAGTATTTTAGTACTCCCCTTCCCCCACTCATTTTACAAAAGCCTTCGCTAAAATGGGGGGGAGGGTTAAGTAATTTGCCCAAGTTTACACAGACAGTAACCACCCATTTGGGATTCAACACAAGTTTAATGATTTTCAAGCAGGTTCTTTCTAAGGGTCAGGGCTGTATATAAAGTAGTGATGTCTAGTTCTAGTTTTTCTGATTTGGCACTGGCTCCAATGATCTCAGTTGGTGTTACTCAGTTTTGCAGAAAAATGATTTTTAAAATTTATGGTAATTCATTACAATTGAATAAAAGTGGGCAGAGAACTTTCCTCCCTTTTCTTCCCCTCCCCCCCCCCCAACTCCCCCATGGTTCAGTAGGGAATGGGAAATAGGGAGAATGATAATGGTGGAAAGTCAAGATAAGATGAAGGAAATACTCTTCTCCCCCCTCCCCCCCAAACATCTTTGTATCAAAGACATTTTGCCAAAGTTGTTTTTCGATGAAGCTACTAAAAAAATTAAGTGTTTATAGAATGAGAAAGAAGGTTTTGTTCTTTTAAAAATTTTTTGGTCAACTTTATTAGCATAAAAATTTTGTCAATTTGTCATTGTAATAATTCCTCACTAATTTATTTAGAAACATTTAAATTTTAGTCCATCAAAGGATTAAAGTCACTAAATGTTTCTATTTAAACAACTGGGTTCAAGTTTGTTGCTGAAACAGTGACTAAATCTGGACAAATCACTTACTTGGTGTTACAAGCAACCCTTGCAAAAGTTGCCACTGAATGTATAGAGAAAATAGCTCACTCTATAGACAACTATGAAATCATGGATTTAGTTCCCCCCCAAAAAAATCATATACATAGTAAATATCGTTCACTGGGTATATAGCAAAGTTCCTCAAACTGTTCTTAAGGAGAAACTAGAGAAATATGGACTAGTATTAATACTGTTATATGGATTTAGAATTTTTGAGGGACTTGATGAAAGGAGTACTCATTCATGAATGTTAACTTCACTAAGAAGACTATCCCAAGGAATCTGTACTTGGTCTTGTAGTATGGGCAGGGCCCAATAACTTCATACCTTTTTTTTTTTTTTTTTTTCTTTTAACATTGAATTGGATAAAGGTATGGAAGAATGTTCTTAAATTTGCAGATCATGCAAACCTAAATGGATCATGTAGCAAGTTGAATGACAAGCAAGATCCAAACAGGTCTTAACTGGCCAGAATATTGGGAAAAGTAAATAAGCTCAAGTTTAATAGTGATAATTTTTTTTTTTAAATCACCATGTTTCATAATCCTTTTAAAATCCATTCCTGTATCCCCTTTTTACTTCCAAGCTCCAATATAAAATCCTCTTATTGGCTTTTAAAACTGGGTTTCATAACTAGATTTTCTACTTTGCCAATTTTTTTTAAAGCTTGCTTCCCTCTACAGACTATGTACTCCAATGACACTAACTCTCTTTATTTCTCAGAGAAAATACTCTGTCTTCTGACTTTTCATTTTTATTGCTATCCTCTCATGCCCATAATTCTCTCCCTCTGTTAAGACTTTTCTCTCACTTTATTCATGTCCCAGGTGAAATCTCATCTTCTGCAAGATGCTTTTCTTGCTCTGCCTTAATGCTAGTGCCTTCCCTCTAGATTATTTCCTATTTATTCTGTATATGTCTTTGTACATGATGTTTTCCCCATGAGATCATGAGCTCTTTCAACGCAGAGAATCCTGTCTGAGTTTTTGTTTTTGCCTCTTTGTGTATCCTCAGAGCTTTATACAGTACCCACTTAAGCACTAAGTGATTCTTAAATGCTTCTTGACAAAGGAGGAACAGAGAACATATGCTTATATTACAGTTAGTCTTAAAAAGATTTGGGGGTTTCAGTGTACTTCAATGTAAGTAAATAGCATGATCCAATAGGTGAAAAAGTTGATATGATCTTAGCTTGCTGCACTGAGAAGCATAATATCCACTTATTAGAGAGGTCAGATTCTATCTGGAGGTTATGCATGACTCATGTTTAGTTTTGGATGTCTTATTTTAGAAAGGATGTTAATGAATGTAAGTATACAGAAGAGGGTACTAGAATGGTGAAGGGCCTGAGAATTGGGTAAAGGAATTTTGGAATGTTTAGCTTGGAGAAAGAATAGTTGTTTTCAAGTGTTTGAAGTACTTCTGCTCAACCCTAGAAAGAAGAGCTAGGAACAAGGGAGTAAGAAATATAAAGGCAAAATTAGGCTTGCTGGGAAAAAGTGAATAGCTGAAATATACAAAAGTAGAGTTAGCTGCTTAAACTCATCAAAAAAAAAAGGGCTGGATGACTTAGAAATGATGTAGAAAAATTCTCAGGTGTGGGTTGTATTGGCCATCAAGATAACTTTTAAAACAGATTTTTGTAATTTTCATTTAAGATACCTTATTAACAATGTAATTTCAAGTCTCAAAATTAAAAAACAAAAACATTCTTTTATGGTCATAAAGTCTATTTGCTAGCAAAGTAGTTTCATACTTTTATCTTGCACATTGTTGTATATTAGTGAAATCCCAAGTATAATTCAATAAAGGACTAGAGAATTGGATTAATGCAAAGATGTTATTTTTGTTGTGCTTGAGGTTAATCTGGGAAATTTAATGCCTGTCTTCTGGCTCGAAAAGGGATATTATAAGAGTTCCGTTCAACTATTTACCATGTTTTCAGAGGAAGGGATTTAGTTTATAAGGAATTGTTTGTTGTTGAAGGGAGTACACAGAGTAAGCCAGTGTTGTAGAATTTGTTTCTCCAGGGAATTTTGGCCTGATTTTGGCATAATTCTACTTGGAAGAAGGGGACTGGACTAAATAAATGCCCTCTTCAGGTCCAATTTTATTTTTTTGGCATTCTGCTACCAAAACAGCTATCAAAGCTACTGCTTCGTTAAGATTTTAAGAATATTGGTTGTGAAAGACTGATTAATATGAATTCACATGTGAAGTTTACAGTGTAACTGAGAAAATTGATTTTAAAAATAAAGTTTATAGAGTAGACCATCATCTGTTAGTGTATATATTTTTTCTTAATGTCAGTCTAATTGAATGAATATTTACCAAGATACTGTGGGCAGGATATTTGCTAGATCATTAGGGATCTGAACTAAACACAATAACTTCTTATCAAGAAGTTTACTATCATTGGTGGGGAGATGTGTTGGATAAGACTTAGCTCCTTATGTGTAAGGCTTACACATATAAGTGAAGGAGAATGTGGTAGTGCCAGAGATTAATTCTGGGACAGTGCTAATAACAAGAAGTTACTTAAAAGATAGATATAGGCTTGATGTAAGGGGATTCTTTATTCAAAATGGCCTGCCTTTGGAGGTGGAAGTTTCCCCCTCATTCGAGGTCTGTAGTTCTTTAATATTTGCTGAATAAGTCAGTACTATATATTATGGACATTGTGTCATAGTTGGCCTTCAAAGTAGATGGTAAGAATACCGGCCAGACAGATCTACTATCTTAAAACAATTTTTTTCCCCTTACAATTTGTTAAAGGAACACCTCTTAATTTCCTGTGTTTAATAAAATTTTTGAACTTCAGTTGAAAATGTATATGAATGTAAAAACTATGTAAATTAAGAGACAATTAAAGTAACTGTGAATGCTTATATTTTAAAAATATATTTGGGCCTTGAAAGGCAATTTAATATAGAGACTAGTAAGCTCATCTTGAAGCCAGGAAGATTTGAGTTTAAGTTCGGTCTATGACATACTTCAGTGTGAACTTGGGCCTCTTCCTTAACCCTCTAAATGTTCTAGGCAGTTTTCTAAGACTGCCAGATGGATTGAAGTTCAGAGACTATAAGTTACAAAGTGGTGATCTGCATTAGGAGGAGTTTCCCCCCTGAGAATTATGTGCTAATGAAGTATCTAAACCAACCTTTATTTCTGTCTCCATTCTAATTTGTGTTTTACCTAAAGTTAGTAAACCTTTTTATGTGATTATGTGTTTTATTTTATGTGACATATAGCCTGTGTATCATGATGTTGCACTTAAAGCACTCATCTTGATTTCTGAAGAAGGCTTAATGTGTTTAAACGCTGTATGACATTTCCCCTCCAAGTATCCTCCGGGATATCTAGTGATTTTAGTGAGATTCTTTAGAAAACCAAGAAAACAAAAATATTCTTTAAAATTAAATATAAATAAAATATATTTAGTTGTTTTTTTTTTTTTGTCTTTGTACAGCAGCTTTAGTTTGAGTTTATACTAGGTTTTTTTCCCCTCGATATCATTTTTGTTTTCAGCTCTGAATTCTTCTCTTCACCATTGAGGAAACAAGAAAAACAAAACTTTTGCAAACATGTATAGTTAAGTAATAAAAACCGCCCAAATCAGCTATGTCCAAAAAAAAAAATGTTCTGAGTCCATCAATGCTCTATCAAGAGAGTGAATATCAAGTTTAATTGGAAGTTCTTTGGAATCATGGAATCATTATTATGTTAATCAGCGATCTTAAGTCTGTTAAAATTGTTTGTCTTTACTGTATCATTGTTATCTTATAATTTGTTCTGGTTTTACTCTTTTCACTTTGTATCAGTTCATATAAGTATCAGGTTTTTCTGAAACTATATCCTCTTCATCATTTCTTACAGCACAATAACAGTCCATCATATTCATATCACATAACTTTGTCCAGTCTTTCCACAATTGATGGGAATCCCTATGGTGTCTAATTCTTTGGTACCATGAAAAGAGCTACTATAAATACTTTTTTACATACATGTCCTTTTCTTTGACATGTAAACCTAGTATCAGTATTTCTGGGTAAGAAGAGGTAAGCATAGTTTAATAACTTTTTGGGCAGAGTTTAAATTGATCTCCAGATTGGCTAAATCACTTCATAGATCCATCAACTACATGATACTCGTTTTCCAATGACCCCTCTGTATTTCTCATTGATTTTTGTATTAACCACTTGCATTTAAATAATTTTTAAATTTAAATTTAATTTAAAAAATTTTATTTATCTCATCCAAAATAATTACTTATGAAATGTCTATTACACAAATATTATTCCTATTTTTAAGTGATAAGTGAGACTCAGAGAAATAAAATTAATACCCTAGAATTACAGTTAATAATAGTACCAGAAGTTAATTCCTATCTAGTTCTCTTTCCTTTTTCCATTGCCTGCAAAGTACTAAAAAATCATATTCAAATTTTGAACTTTTCTAAGAAATTACTGAGTGGATGAGATAACAGTGACAGAAAATTTCTACGACCTAATATAACAAAGTCACTGCATTTAAAATTAAGACAAATTTTTCTCTGTAATCTGATCACAAAAATATTAAGAAATTTAACCAAGATTATTTTTTATTCCTTTCTAGCTTTTAAAAAATGCTAATATATTTCTTCTTCTTGACAGTAGGTGTATGATTTACAGAGTACTTCCTAGGAACTTTCTTAATGACTTACTGTGTTCTTTGTGCAGCTTTACAGACTTCCTTGATTTTTTCCAAGGAGTTTGGTTTACTTGTATTTATTCGAGAATCTCTAAGCATTGAAGAAGTAAGTTAAAATTTTTTTTGTCTTTGCATATTTCTCTATATTGGAAAAGCTCAATTTTCCATTTTAAAATAAATACAGATGTTCTTTTTATTCTAGTTTCGGGATTGCAGAGAAGAAGCTTTAAAATTTTTATGCATTTTTTTAGAAAAAATTGGCCAGAAAATTGAGCCTTATTCTCTTGGAATTAAGGTAAGAAAAAAAAAATTTAGTTGAAATTTGCCTTCTTATAAAAATGTTTTGTTTTCTAAACAATTTGAACATAGGTTTTTGTTATGTTTTTCTCTTTGGGAAATTTCCTCACTTACATATTTTTAACATTAAAAATTAAGTGATTATGACATTTTTTTAGTTTTTTCTTTGATCTTTTCATTATTTAAAAATTGAAGATATGTTGAATATAATTGTGTGCATCTGAGATATGTGTATTTATGCACACACATATACATGTGTATGTACACATGTGAGTTTTAAAAATACTTCTAAAAAACTTTTGTTTTTTGCTAGATCACAAAATGGTCCAAAAGAAAAATACATAGTGATTTCTATAATAGGTCATATCCATCTTCCATTTTAATCCAGTATTTTGGTTTTCACAATGGCCCCAAGGAACATATTGTATTTGTCTCATGTGCACCTCATATTCTTGATGTTAAAATGCAATTTTTAGTGATTAAAAGTATATTCATAATGTAAGTTCATGTTACTTTTCTCTGTGATCTAATTTGATTCATCACTGAATCTTGATTCTTCCAGCTTGTTGATGGTTTTGGTGTCTCATTTTAAACCTAGAGCGTGTGTACCAGTGTTTACACAAAAGATAAAGCTGCAAAATGTAAGATTCCAGCCCTGGAGCTTCTAATTCAGGTAATCCTTTTATTTATAAGAGCATTAATATTAGGTCATATGTTTGATATATGAAGTAGAAAAGTTGTGAATTTTGTTTGGGTTAGAGGGGGTAGAAAGAGCATTGTAATAGATTGCAACTCTAATGAAAACTTAATTCAGAAAATATGCCCATTTATCAAGTTTTTCTATTCCTTGCACCTTGATAACTTGTCTTCTAATACTTCCTTAGAATAGCGGAATTAGAAGTTGAGTTCTTAGTGGAGTAAAGGGAACTTCATGGATTTTTATTAATCTCTGTGAAAGTGAAAGTTGGTTTAATTTATCCAGAAGTTCCAAAAATTACCTATTTATTTCATTGTGCTCTATGGGGATCAATAGAATTAAAACTGGCTAAAATTCTTAGAAGTGATCAGATCCAGTTTTCTCCTTTTGAAGGTGAAGAAACTGGAGCCCATAACCAGAGGGGTTGTGATTTGTAGGCCACATAAGTAGGAAGTTATGGAGCCTGAATTTGAACCTGGGTCTTTGACTTCAAATTCAGTATTCTTCCCATGACTATCTTTCTGAATCCTAGCAGGTGGAGTGCTAGGGAACTCTGCTCTCATCTGTATTTTTACTTTGGTTTTAGATATTTGAACCTTAGAAACACATAAGAATTTTTTAATTAATTGAACACATACCTGAGTAGGTAAAGAGTTTTAGGGCTTCTGTAGGGTAGTATCTCTAGTCTTAGCTTCATTTTGCCAATATGGAGACTGAGGCTGAAGGAGATTAAGTAATTTGAGTATCACAGGAGTGCCATGCAGGCATTGAATTTAGAATTGGAGGATCTTGGTTTGAAATCTAGCCTTGCTAATAATCAGTGTCAGTTTGGGCAAGTAGGTCTCTGACATAAGCCTCAATTTCCTTATCTGTAAAATTTAGGATAAATTGGACTAGGTGATGTCTGAAGTCTCTTTCTGCTCTAAATCTGGGATCTTAGAACTTTCCTGATGTAATCCAGCTGATAAATAGCAAGTTAGATATAAATAACTTCAAATCAAGTGTCCTTTCTATGTCATCCTGTATCTCTAATCCATCCTTAGAGCCACACCATTCTTTACTTGACTAAATTATGAGCTGTACGTTTTTTATTTCTCATTCTTTCCTTTAACAGTGCTATTTTTTGTTTTTTCAGTTGCTCAAAACTTTGCGAAGTTCTAGATATATGGAAGAGTTCCAACTTGGAGAACTCTTTAGCAAATTCTATGGAGAACTTGCTTTGAAAACAAAAATAGCAGATACAGGTGAGAGGCTTTTCTTTTTTTTCCTACTAAATTTAAGTTATCTCTAGTGACCATTATAAAGATACGTATATGTATATAACATATGAGTTTATATACATATGTACATATATCTGATCCTTGTAAAGGAGCATATGTTTTATTTTAAAATCTGTTTATTCTGAGCAAAACATTGTTGGATTGAACCTTATAAGAAAGTTATTAAGGAATAATTGTTCACTTTTTAATGATTGTTCTTTGGAATATTTTAAGTAAGGATTTCTTTGACAAATTTTTCAAGGCTTTTAAAATATTTTTTCTCCAACAATTAATTTGGACAAGTCTTTTTAAGAATAAATCTGTTGTGTCAAGTTCAAGCTAAGTGTGCTTGTATGTCTTCTGTAGTTTGATTATTAGGGTAAAACTGAATTTATTTTGTATATGTTACTTTTGTAACATTTTAGTTACCAATATATTTCATTTTTATTTTATTTTATTATTATTATTATTTTTTAGTATTAGAAAAGATATATGAGCTCCTGGGAGTCTTAGGGGAAGTACATCCTAGTGTTATGGTGAACAACTCAGAAAAACTCTTCCGTGCTTTCTTAGGTGAACTAAAAACCCAGGTGAGACATGACAAATCACAAAATTTGAGCAATCCCATTTTTCAAAAACATGGTTGCATTTTAATGTTACTCCTTTAAAATCTTTCTTCCAGATGACATCAACAACCAGAGAGCCTAAACTCCCTGTGGTAGCAGGATGCCTGAAGGGATTATCTTCACTTATGTATAACTTTACTAAATCCATGGATGAAGGTAAGTCATTCACTTAAACACTAAGACTCTACTCTGTGCAAGGAACTGAAGATAAAAAACAAAGAGAAAAATAGCCCAATCTTTACAAAGCATTAGGAGATTTGGGGAAAGGGAGCTTGTGGGAATACAATATGTGCATAGATAAATAAAATTTCTGGAGGGAAAATGGTGGGAGGATGAGGGGGAGGAATAAGCTTAGAAGAGGTTTCCTGTGAAAGGTGACATTAAACTGAGCCTTAGTACAAGTAGCTAAGATTCTTTTTTTTTTTTTTTTTTAATATATTTTTTTTTATTATATATATTTTTTATAATATTATCCCTTGTATTCATTTTTCCAAATTATCCCCCCCCTCCCTCTACTCCCTCCCCCTGATGATAGGCAATCCCATACATTTTACATGTGTTACAATATAACCTAGATACAATACATGTGTGTAAATACCATTTTCTTGTTGCACAATAAGCATTAGATTCCGAAGGTACATGTAACCTGGGCAGACAGATATTAGTGCTAACAATTTACATTCACTTCCCAGTGTTCCTTCTCTGGGTGTAGCTACCTCTGTCCATCATTGATCAACTGGAAGTGAGTTGGCTCTTCTTTATGTTGAAGATTTCCACTACCATCAGAATATATCCTCATACAGTATTGTTGTTGCAGTGTACGGTGATCTTCTGGTTCTGCTCATTTCACTCAGCATCAGTTGATTTAAGTCTCTCCAAGCCTATCTGTATTCCTCCTGCTGGTCATTTCTTACAGAGCAATAATATTCCATAACCTTCATATACCATAATTTACCCAACCATTCTCCAACTGATGGACATCCATTCATCTTCCAGTTTCTAGCTACAACAAAAAGAGCTGCCACAAACATTTTGGCACATACAGGTCCCTTTCCACTCTTTAGTATTTCTTTGGGATATAATCCCAGTAGTAGCGCTGCTGGGTCAAAGGGTATGCACAGTTTGATAACTTTTTGGGCATAGTTCCAAATTGCTCTCCAGAATGGCTGGATTCTTTCACAACTCCGCCAGCAATGTATTAGTGTCCCAGTTTTCCCACATCCCCTCCAACATTCATCATTATTTGTTCCTGTCATCTTAGCCAATCTGACAGGGTGTAGTGGTGTCTCAGAGTTGTCTTAATTTGCATTTCTCTGATCAGTAGTGATTTGGAACACTCTTTCATATGAGTGGATATAGTTTCAATTTCTTCATCTGAGAATTGTCTGTTCATATCCTTTGACCATTTATCAGTTGGAGAATGGTTCGGTTTCTTATAAATTAGGGTCAGTTCTCTATATATTTTGGAAATGAGACCTTTGTCAGAACCTTTGCTTTTAAAAATATTTTCCCAATTTGTTACTTCCCTTCTAATCTTGTTTGTATTAGTATTGTTTGTACAGAAACTTTTTAGTTTGATGTAATCAAAATCTTCTATTTTGTGATCAATAATGATCTCTAGTTCTCCTCTGGTCATAAATTCCTTCCTCCTCCACAGGTCTGAGAGGTAGACTATTTTCTGTTCCTCTAATCTATTTATTATCTCACTCTTTATGCCTAAATCATGGACCCATTTTGATCTTATCTTGGTATATGGTGTTAAGTGTGGATCCATATCTAATTTCTGCCATATTAATTTCCAGTTTTCCCATCAGTTTTTTCCAAATAATGAATTTTTATCCCTAATGTTGGTATCTTTGGGTTTGTCAAAGATTAGATTGCTATAGATGTACCCTTTTTTGTCCTTTGTATCTAATCTGTTCCACTGATCTACTGGTCTATTTCTTAGCCAATACCAAATGGTTTTGGTGACTACTGCTATATAATATAGTAGCTAAGATTCTTAAAAGATACAAATGAAGAAAGGGAGTGTATTTTATTTTATTTGCAAATTTAATTTTAATTTATGAAATAAATTAAAACAATCCAAACCAAAATAGAATCCAACCTTTGGATTATATCAAATAGTTGTGATGATAACAGGGCCAAAAAATTATATTCATTATAAGCTTGAGGTATTTTTGTATTTCTTCTATATTTCAGTAACAGTATAATAAAAAAGATTATATATGTATGATTTCTTTATCAAGTTAAGTCCTTTTGCAATCTTTGGATTATATCAAATAGGTGTGATGATAACAGGGCCAAAAAATCATATTCATTATAAACTTGAGGTATTTCTGTATTCTTTATTTCAATAACAGTACAATAAAAAAAGATTATGTATGAAACTACAAACAAAAATGCCCCTGATACCATTAGACACAAATAGGTATATACATAATGTGAAATTATTCTCATACATCTATCAGTTCTTTTTCTAGATGCAGATAGTGTCTTCTTTCACATATCTATTATAATTAATTTGGGTATTTATAATAGACAAAATAAATTATTTGTTCTGAATCATTCTTAAAAGAGAATTGTTTGGGAAACAATCTTTGTAAAGGCAGGGAGACAGGAGATAGACTGCTGAATGGACCAGTAGCTAGTGGCAGTCCAATTTGGCTAGAACCCAGTGTGAGTGAAAGGAAGTAATATTAAGATAAATTGGAAGCAGATTGTAGAAGGCTTTAAATTCTATGTTAAGGATTTTGTATTTTATCTTATTTATAGAGAGCCATTGGAGTTTTTGGAGTAGGGGAGTGTGTTGCCTATTACTTAGAATATTTTGGCAACTTTGTGGTAGATGGATTGGAGAAGAAAGAAGTGGGACTTGGAAGACCAATTAGAAGGCTATTATCACAGTACATATGAGAGGAGCAAAGACCTGCACAAGGATAGTGATTATCTAAATACAAATGTGAGTTATTTGCAAGAGATATGGGGAATATGATCAATAAGTTATCAGATAGATAAAATGTTAGGGAAAAGAATAAAGGATAACTGATACTTCAAAAATGGATAACTGGAAGGATTGTAGAGAGATTATTAGAGGAGAGATGGGTTTGGGATAAAGATAAAGTCTGCTTTGGATCTGCTGATGGAATATCCAGCAGATTGTTGTAAATGTGGAGCAGTCATTGAAGAGAGGTTAGGGTAGGATATATAGATTAAGAAATTATTTGCATAGAAATGGTCATTGCAAAGAAATTGTAGAAAGAGAGAAGGGGCCAACACAGAATGGGAGGGAGTTGTTAGAGAGGGAAGTAGGAGAGAGCAACAGCCTCACAGGTGGGGTGTGGGAGATGGATGGTTTACTAAGAAGGTGCTGTCAAGTAGGAAGGGGCAGAACAGGAGCTAAGGGAGTAGATAGAGCTTTTCTATGAACAGAGGAGATAGTAAGCAAGGTCATAGAAAATGAGGACTGAAAGTATGCCATTGAATTTAGCAATTTAAAGCTCAGGGACACTTTGAATCAAGTTGTATGGTTGGAAGCTAGTTGCAAAGTATTGGTAAGGTAGATACTTTTAGGACATGTAGGTGATAAGAAGAGATATAATAGCTAGAAAGTAAGGTTGGGTTAAATGAAGTTGTTTTGTTTTTGTTTTTTAAAGGATGCAGGAGACAGGCCTGTTTGTAGGCAGGAGCAAAAGAGCCAGTATATAAGGAGAGAATAAAGATGATGGGAAGAAAGAGACAAAAAATGATGGGATGGGGATGAGAAAGCATAAGTGTACAGTTTGGGAAGAAAGACCAATGGCCTCTTCATCTGAAGAGTATAAGTGGAAGGATCATGGTAAATGAACTTTATTTTCTTAGTAAAATATGAGAAGTTCCTATCCTTGGGGGCTGGAGAGAGAATTTGGTGGAAGAGTTGGTTCTGTAAAGAAATGTGATAGAAAAGAGTGAAAGGATTCCTTTGCAACAGCAAAGTCCCTGCAGAAATTAAATAGTAATTGACCTATTTTTTTATGATTCCATGAGTTTCTACAGCAGATAGGAATAGGAATGGATATAGTAGATTGTAGAGATAAATTAAGGTTGGAGTAGGTAAAGTGTGATCAATAATGGGGCAAGGGACAGGGAACTCAAAGGTGGAAGACTTTGAATGTAGTTAGGTGCTCACTTCTAGGATTGTGATTGAAGGCAGGAAAGTGAAGCTGGTTGGAGGATCTGGAAGTCACAGTGAAGACAGAATGGGTTTGGAAAGAACATGTCAAAAGGACAGTTGATTCTGATCAGAGCAATTTAAGACTTCAGGACTGCTTAAGTAGTACCTTTCTGCTGAGGAATCTGAAGTTTGACTTTCTGTGGTAATATATAATATAGGAATGAGAGCCTAGAATTCTTGGTTTGCCTTAGGAATGTTCCTGATATTCTTCACTAAGGAGTTGGAGCTATTACTTCAGTCAAATCCTCTTGTCCTATGATAAATTACTTTGCAGTCATTTGTTAACTATTTAAAAAATTAACAACCCAATAACTAGATGTAGTTAGAAAATTCTTTAAGATTATTGGATAAAAAAAATTAAATACTATTTCCAAATACTCTTGGTTTGGACACACTTTTTTTTTTTTTTTTTTTTTTTTTTTAGATCCTCAGATGTCAAAGGAGATTTTTGATTTTGCACTGAAGGCTATCAGTCCTCAGGTAGGAGGGTATTTGTGGTTACTTTGATAATTTTGTTTTATTTAAATTAATTGTGGTGGAAAAGATTCCTTCATGGAAAGTTTTTTGTTTTAAATAGGTTGATCTGAAGAGATATGCTGTACCTTTAGGTAAGATTCTGATTTTCATTTCATTATAAATTGATTTCTTTACCAAGTTAAGTCCTTTTGCAATCTTTGGATTATATGAAATAGATATGATAACAGGGCCAAAAAATCATATTCATTATAAGCTTTTGAGGTATTTCTGTATTTATTCTATAGTAGATAGAATCTAGTGTCATCTATAGCTCTTATCACCTAAACCTTGATATTTGATACTTGTTTATTTTTCTTTTATAAGAACAGTGGCATGAGCTGAGCAAAAGCACATCTTTTTTACTTTTAGAATTTCTCTTTTGAGAACAATTAGTATTTCCATTAGTTATATTCTATTCCTATAGAAGTTTGAGGTGACTCTAAAAATTAAAGCAATTTAGCTTAGTGTAGTGGTTTTCCTCCAGCCACTAGCCTAAGCTAAAATAACAACATAGAAAAATTGGGGCCAGCTAGTGACCTGTATAGTTTTTAAAATAATTGTTTACATTTCTCTTAATTTTAAATAACATTTGCATTTTTCCTCCAATTTCAGCTGGTTTGCGCCTATTTACTTTACATGCATCTCAGTTTAGCACTTGTCTTCTGGACAACTATATTTCCCTATTTGAAATAATGTCTAAGTGGTGTGGTCACACAAATGGAGAACTGAAGAAAATTGCACACTCAGCTTTAGATTCCTTCCTTAAACAGGTACTGAAACTTCAACATCTTTTTAAAATTGCTTCAGAGACCTCAGTCTGGGTAGTGTCAGATTCCCTTACCAGGCCTATGTCTTCCTTCCCACGAAGGCCTGAATCATGAGCATAAACTGGGGCTGGGTATGATGCTATAATGAAATCAAAGGAGCCCTAAACCCTGGAGCTTTGGAGATCAGATGTATATACTTAGGACTCTTTTTTTTTTTTTTTTTTTTTTTTTAAATGAAAAGTCTTGGCATCCTCAGATTGCTGGGCTTTTATCATAAAAATATGTGTTCCTCCTCCTGGTCTCCTGATTCCTATGTTTGTGAGACTTTGAGAAATGTAACACTTGTTTACATGATAAAGGTTGCTTGCTTCTTCTGACCTTTGACTTTAGTGAATGGGCTTTTTTTCTTCATTTTCATCTGATTTTTGTTAGGATATGGGTAATGTTGGCTCAGAACTTAGAATAGGAATAAGTCAGGTGTCAGCATGTGAGTCAAGAGATGAAGGTGAGAACTAGTGTAGGTTGAGGATCCATAGTCCTCAGTATTCTCTAGGAAGGAAAAACAAGTTTTCAGAGTTTGAGGCTGGCAGTAATCAAGTTATTTGAAAATTAATGGAATTGGCTCTCAGAATACAACAGAAGCTATGACTTGAGTTAGGATTCTCATCACTGATTAAGCAATTTTTAAGGGTCAGTGATATGGTAACCAATGGGAGTACCTCAGAAAAATTTTGGTGACCAGGCTAATTAGTGAAGAAAATCAAATAGTAGAGGTAGTATGCCAATTTAAGAAGAGATGGTATTTTAAAAAATATCTTTCTGAACTAGGTGCTTAAAATTCAGAGGGTTATGAGGCTAGCATACAGAAACTATTTAATTTTCAACATAGCTGAACTATATGATACTAGTAATGGTTATAATCATATATTAAGGAGGGAAGAGGAGGAAAAATTTGTTGCTTCATCCTTTTCCTAGTTATATATCTGTCCTTAGTCAAATTTTGAAATATGTGAAATTTTTTTTGTTTCTCTTCACCTCTTGATTTTTATCCTTCCAATTTTAGTTCTTATTCCATAGGGTAACAATGCACTGATGAATGCACTCTTGACTCCTCATGTGAGCCAGTTCTAATGTCCAATGTCACGTTCTTTCCCCCCTGCTTCCTCACTATTCCTCTCAGTCAAATTTCATTTTTTCTTCTCTCTTAACTGTCTCAACTATGCTATTATCATAGAAGAATGGGAAGAGTTATAGTACAATCCCTAATGAAATGTTCATGTTCATGTTTCTTAGCATATCTCCACTAAATGGTTTATCAAGCTTCTATTTTAAGACCCTTAGTGATAGGGAAGTCACTGCCTCTTTGAACAATCTGTTCTATTTTTGGAGAATGCCAAAGAAGGTTGTTTTTTATATCAAGCTGAAATCTGCTTCTCTGTAACTTCCATCATTTACTAAGAAATTTAAAGCATAGTTCTTCCACTTAAACCTTTCTCTGGTGCCTTTTCTCAGGATGGAGGTTATCCTGGATTTTTGAAAGCTATGCCAGTGGAGGACAAGCTGTGGGTATTAGCAATACAGATCAAGCTAGAAATGTTTCATTTTTAAGGCTTGTGATCAATTATGCTTGTCACCTGAAGGCCATACTAACTAAATTCAAAAAGGCCTTTTCATCCATCACAGTAAATCATGAAGGTCATATAGAACACCCATACCAATAAAGTCACAGATTTTTTCAGTGTTATGGTGAGATTCTATATGAGATAGCTATATGAGAATCAGTTGATGCCTTAGGTTGACTTATTTTGGGGAATAGAAAATTTAGAGGAATACCATAAGCTTGAATATTTAAATGGTTGTCATATGAAAAAAAACTAGTCTTTTCCACATAGCCATAAGACAGAGTTAATGAATAGAAGTTGTAGGAACAGTGATTAATTTTAAAAGGTTATTTTTAACAATTAGAACTACCCAAAAACATAATGGATTTCTCTAAAGGCATTGAGCTCCCTCCCTTTCTTTGAAAAGGCTTATAGACTTTATAACTACTTGTTGAAGATTATTATAAAGGGGATTGAACTAGACAATATTTTTAGGTCACTTTCAAGCCTTGGTTTTTGCAATTTTGTGATTGTATAATTTAGGAAAGAGTAAATATAACAGTGCAACACTTACAAAAGTAAATATGAATACAGTTTATACATTTGGAAATATATAGCTTTTATTTGGAGTTGATACACCATTCAAATTGAAAAATATAACTGTTAATTATCTAATTTCAGGTTTCTTTAATGGTAGCCAAAGATGCAGAAGCACATACAAACACCCTTCGGTACTTCACAGAACAGTTCTATGGAATCATCAGGAATGTGGATTCAAGTAGTAAAGAATTATCCATTGCCATTCGCGGATATGGGATGTTTGCAGGAGTATGTCTCACTGAATTGCCTTACCTTTTTACTATCTTTCATAATGGTAGAAGTATAGAGGAATATAGCTGTTCAAATACTTGTTCTAAGTAATTGTTTGTCATTTTGAAATTTATGAAACAAAGTTAAAATTCAAACAAGGTTATAGAAATAACTGTGTGACTAGAAAGAAGACTTTATTCTAAAATACTCAGATTTCCTGTAGTGAAAAATAGAGAATTCTCCATAGAACATCTTGGGAGTGCTTTATTAATAATAATTAACTGATTTTAAATGAGAGGTTTTTCTACATATTACTAAATTTGGCAATCTTCAGGTTGTGGTAATATGTTTCTGTATTTCATAGTGTATATTAAATATTGTATCCCAAGAATATAGGGAGGTTAATAAATACTAATTTTTTGTTTTTATTCTCATTAAAGCCTTGTAAATCTATAAATGCAAAGGATGTTGACTTCATGTATATTGAGCTCATTCAGCGCTGTAAGCAAATGTTCCTCACTGAAACAGATACTATAGATGACCACATGTACCAGCTCCCAAGTTTTCTCCAGTCTATTGCAAGCATCTTGCTTCACCTTGATACTGTAAGTGAACTATTTATTGTTGTTGATATTGTCATGTCTTCTCAGTCCAAGCAGAACAAGTCTAATCCCTCTTCCAGATAAAGGCCATTTAGATATTTGAAGACAGCCATCATGTGCCAAACCAAGCTTTTTTGTAAACCTCCAGTTACTTTGTGTATCTTAAAAAAAAATTGATTCTTTCAGTAGAATAAGACCTGTCAGTTTATTTTGCTTTCAATAACCACAATGATAGAAATAAAACCTAGTGGAATAAAAATTATATTTGGCTAATCCTATCTTGAACTACCTTAAAGTTTGAATTATTTGACTGCAATCAACTACTTTACTTAACTTAATTTTAAAGTTTACTATTAGCTGAATTCCTCTGTCTTTTGTAGGTTCCTGAGGTGTACACTCCAGTTCTTGAGCGTCTAATAGTGGTTCAAATAGACAATTTTCCACAGTACAGTATTAAAATGCAAACAATCTGTTGTCGAGCTATAATAAAAGTTTTTCTCGCTTTGGCAGAAAAGGGACCAATTCTCTGGAATTTTATTAGTACTGTGGGTAAGTTTTGGATATTTTATTTTCCTTTTTTTTTTATGATTATGAGAAATCTTATATACATACACACATTATGGATTTTTCAATTAAAAAACAAGCCAGTTGCCCAGTTAGAGAGCTTCAATGTTACTTTTGTGTGTCATTAATTATTTGTAGAACAGATGACACAGACTCTATTTCTTGTTTAGGGCTACATTGCTATTTCATAGAATAAGTTAAACAACAAATATTTGTTAAATATCTCCTGTGTGCACAGCAATATACTAGAATACAAGGGGATGAAAAGTTAAAAGTTTCTGCCCTCAAGGAGCTTAGTATAATCTCATATAACAGACCAATATTATTAACAAAAAGAACTTAACATTATATTCTCTGATTGAAAATGTTGATAATGATTAAGGTGAAATAGGAAAATAGATTTGTGTCTCAAAAATGGTTTTGTTTGTTGACTTTATATGTATTTTGATCTTTTTAAATTTATTTTTTAATTTTTTTAGTGCATCAGGGCTTAATCAGAGTATGTTCCAAACCAGTCATCCTTCAAAAGGTAAATTGTGAAACAGATATTTTAAAATATGTGTTGCTGGAACTCTTAAATATGTGAATGGCCTTTGATCATTTGGGGGGTTCCCTCCAGTGATGCAGATTGCAATCCTTTCTGTCCTCATTTATGTTCTCCCAGAAGTTTGCCACACAGGGTGTTCAGTTAGTGTACTGGAGGTCTTCCTTGCTTTCTTTTGATTTTGTGATAATACAGTGAAACATTCTGGCCATCTACCAGATGGCCCCTTTTCTATTATTACCACATAACCAACTCATTTCTCTTTATGTCATACAATTCCTTAATGATGTCTTTTATTCCTGTTCTTTACATTTGCTCATTGGTTGTATGTTGCAGTCTGCTTACATTCATCTAGTCTCTTTCCAGTGGTCTTTGATGCTCATTCTCTTTTTGTTTTTCAAAGGCAGGAATGGTCTAGATCTTACTGCCATACAACACTGATAAAATGACTATGTTGTAAAAATATTTATGGGAAGCTTGGGTTCAGTAAAAGTACTTTGTAATTTCATGCAAATAATCTAGTCTGTTTTCCTTTTCATCTCTTGTTAGTTTTGGTAACTTAAATATGTTTGTGAGATTTTTAGTATTTTATACTAAATCTGGTGTTAACACTATGTATTATGCGTTTTATTAATTATTAACTATAACAGGCTAAAAAATTGTACGGTATTTTGATTAATGGGCACATTTGTGATGTGTTGGAAAGTATCAAACAATAACTTTATGCTTACTATAAAGACATTTTGACCCCACACAAAAAATAGGCTTTTTGAAAAATTCTTGACCAACACATGAAAATATTTCATCCAAAAGACTTTCTTTTCTCTTTCTACTCATCCCACTTAAGAGTTGTGATTTTTTTTTAAACTGTAAATTTAGGATTTTAGTTTATTTTTATTAAATTTCATCTTATTAACGGTCTATCATTTTAGCTTCTTGAAATCTTTTTGCAACCTTTTTCTTTTATCCATTGTGTTAGCTGTTCCTTTCAGTTCCTTGTCATCTGCAAAGTTAACAAGCAATATCTATAACTTTATCTGAACAATTGATAAAATATGTTTAACAGAATAAGGCAAAGGATAAACACCTATATTATTTCACTAAGGCCTCCTTCTAGGATAGCACTGATTCATTAATTGATGTTCTTTAGTTCTATTTCTTTAGCTTTTTCCAATTTTCCCAATAGAACTGTAACCTAGTTCATATCTCTCTGTATGGTATACAATGATTTTATTAAAGTCTTTGTCAGAAAGATTGTGTTCAGTTACATGTTTTATAGTTGTTTCTTCCAATGCTTATTAATATTATTCTGTAGTAAATAACATAAATATGTAATTTTATTTTTAGGAGGCCTTTGGTAAGGAGGTTTCTGAGTCTGAAGAGTATCCTGCATCTGGGGAGGTTAAAACAGGAAAATGGAAAGTACCTACATGTAAGGACTATTTAGATCTTTTCAGAAATCTACTGAGCTGTGATCAAATGAAGGTAAAAATAGCATTGAAACCATGAAAAGAATCTTTTTTTGTTTTAATAATTTTGAACTTGGAGATAAATATTAAGATCTAGGTTGTGTCTTGTCTTTGTATTTTTCTTCAATTTTTTTCAATTCATATTCTGCTGCCTCTCCAGATTTATCTTGATTACTTTATCTTGTCTTTCACTATTAGTATTTCCTTTATATATCTTGTCTCATTGAAGATATCCAAAAATTCCATAGTGCAGTGGTTAGTGTGAGAAGTAAATGTTGGTATTTTTTGTTGTGATGTTCCATTAGGGAAAAAGATGAAATTATTATACATGTGATATTACAGATAGTGATTTCCTACTAATTTAAGATACTATTCAGGCTTCATAGCTAGAGTATTTCATTAGTGAAAAGTAATAGAGAACTGACAAAATTTGAAGGGGTAAAAAATAAGAAAATTATTCCTAAAAGGAGCATATCAAGCAAGATATTTAAAAAATTTTAATGACAATAATAAATTTTAAAGGTAAACAAATTTTAAATAATTTGAACTGTCTTTATGCTTGATTTTATAAAATTTGGGTGTTTATTTTTGTTGATGATTTAGAATAACAGATAATTTATAATGATTCTAAATTTAAAACAAAAAATTACAAAAAGAAGTAATGAAAAAAGTTTTAGTCCAACTTTTAAAAAGCAATATTTTAACTTACCTTATTTCTATTTTCTCAATTAAAGTACTTATTGCTCTTGGATAGGTCGAGCGAATATAATAAAGATGACAATACTACCTAAACTAATCTATTTATTTAGTGCTATACCAATCAGACTCCCAAGAAGCTATTTTAATAACCTAGAAAAAAATAACATCAAATTTCATTTGGAAGGGACAGCTAGGTGGCGCAGTGGATAGAGCACCAGCCTTGAGTTCAAATCTGGTCTCAGACACTTAACACTTCCTAGCTGTGTGACCCTGGGCAAGTCACTTAACCCCAGCTTCGGGGAGGGAGGGGGATTTCATTTGGAAGAACAAAAGATCAAGAATTTCAAGGGAATTAAGGGAAAAAAAATCAAATGAAGATGGCTTGGCTGTACCTGATCTAAACTAGATTATAAAGCAGTAGTTACCAAAACCATTTGGTATTAGCTAGGAAATAGGCTAGTTGATCAGTGGAATAGGTTAGGTTCAATTAAAATACTTTTTTTTTTTATATAAGGGAAATGCATTTTTTATATTTATGGAAAACTTCTTTGGTATTCATACATACATTTTGGGATTCAAGCTCTCTTTATTTTTCCTTATTCCAAAGGACTCTCTTCTAGCAGATGAAACATTTCTGTTAGTGAATTCACCTCTTCAGTCTCTGAATCATTTGCTATATGATGAACTTATAAAGTCAATTTTGAAGATTGTTGAGAAATTAGATCTTAAACTAGAAAAGCAGAATGTTGGCGATCAGGAGGTAAGAACTGTTCCATTCTTTTAGCTCTGCAACTTGTCTGTAACTGTAACTTCATGCTGCTAGTAATCCCTCTCTTTGTTTCTCATAAATAAAATGGAGACAGTAAGATTTACACCCTTACATTGTAGGGTTGTTTAGAGGAAAGTATTTGATAAAACCTTAAAGTTTCTTTGTTATATATTAATTTTGTATTGTATGTTATATTTTTTGATGCAAAGCTTTTTTTACATCTTAACATTTGAATATTCAGAAATTAAACTATTAGCATTTACATAGCATTTTAAGATGGTATGACAGATCTCATTTTGATAAATGAAAAAAAATCCATATATTTAGATTATGAAATATTTGAAAAATCATGGTGGTGTGATATATTAGTTTAGGTATAATCTTAGATTTAGCATAGCTGAATATGGAGGAAAACATTATGTTTAAAAGTAATTGTTCTGTATATTAAAAACCATGGGAAAATTTTTTGACAACAAATTTGTCTGATAGTTCTAACAGTAGCAGGAAGTGATGCTAAATAATTCTTATTAGGCATAAAATAGATTTAGCAAATAAGATAGCATGTGCAAAGCATTGTACACATCTTAAAATGCTGTTATTTTTAGTTTTCTGAAAAATCCAGATGTTAAGATAGGATGGAAGTTTTGCATAGAAAAACGCAGCATAGTAGTTGCAACATGACAGTGGTTTGGTCTTTTCTTCTCAGGTATCTTTGGAGAGGAGAAAGGGGATATTATTTTAAATTACTGGGTTAGGAGTTGGGCGATTTCAGGTGAAAAATTTAACCATGACATGGTTAGCTGAAGTTTAAAAAAAATAAGCACATATGTTTTAAGGTTAATTTGATTTAGAGTAATAGTAATTATGAGAATTTTTTTAGACAAAAAATATATTAAAAGTTTGCAGCTTATTTTTTAATTCTTCATATCATATCATCTATCATAGGTTCAGGGTTCTTGCTATTAATTGCTAAACTTTTGTATTATAGCTCTGATCAGTCTATATTCTATTTATTCAAAGGATTATAACCTCATAATCTCTGGTAAATAGTGACATTTTTATTTAGTGGCAACTCTTTCAAATCTCAGTTATGGTCCTTGAATCTTGGCGAATGTTTTTAATGTAAGATTATTACAGTAAAATATTTTTGATGACTTGCTTTATTATATTTTAAAATTTATGTACATTGGAATGATTCCTTATATCTGCAAAGAAAAAGACCCAGTATAAAATTGTTCTTGTTTCCACTACGGCCTAATATAGAAAAAGTATTGTGGCTCAGAAGATCTAGGTTGTGTCTTGTCTTTGCTATTTACTGGTTTTGTGAATTTTTAGGCAAATCACTTAGTTCCATTAGACTTTAGTTGCCTCATCTAGAAATTATAGTGGTTAAATGGCTTTTTGATGATATTATTTTTCCTTTTTTAAAAAATTCTCTAGTAATATATTTTTTCATTAAAGCCCCATTTTGATAATTCATGACAAGGAAGTAGCCCTGGTTTTCATTCAGCTAAGAAACTAGAATCTTTTCAATAACGGGGTTCTAGAGAAAGTAAAGACAGCTCATTGGGCAGAAAAGGTATAGTCATGTCCTCCTACCCTCAAGCACGTTTTTCTTGAGGCCTTCTATATAGTAAGAGCTCAATAAATATTGGATTGGATGAATGGTACAATGATATTTTTCAGGATGAGAGTGAAGCTAGTGGTGTATGGGTAATTCCAACCTCAGATCCAGCTGCAAACTTGCATCCTGCTAAACCTAAAGATTTTACTGCCTTCATTAATCTGGTGGAGTTTTGCAGGTATTTTTTTAGCTACTTGTTTAAGTGTGAAATACTATTATTAAATTATATTTATATTATGTATATTTATATTTATAGATTACATTAAATACTATTATAAAAGTACTATTATAATGTAGCATAACAAGCATCCAGAGCCTTGCAATTGATTATTTAAAATAATTTTAGAATATTAATCATTAAGATAAACAATTTAATATACTTAAAGCAGCCTAAAGTTTGAAGGTTTGAATGGACAGTTTTTTGGTATCAGCCATTTTTCTTTCTATAGTTCAGAATAGTGCTGAAGTACTAAATGGAAAGGGTGATAAAATTTCTTCACACACATTTCCCTTAGGTCTGTCAATTGTCATACTTACATAATGAAATAGATTGGTTCCAAGTTATGTCCCTCATAATTTCAAAATTTGGATAAAAAATACTTGTGCTAAAGTATGTTCCCACATACATGTTTACGTATATGTATTATTTTTTGCAGAGAAATCCTTCCTGAGAAGCATATTCAGTATTTTGAACCATGGATATACTCATTTGGATATGAGTTGATTTTACAATCTACACGATTACCTCTCATTAGTGGATTCTACAAATTACTTGCTATTGCAGTAAGAAATGCCAAAAAATTAAGATACTTTGAGGTGAGATATTTATAAGGAATTTCATTGTTTTACAGATGTCATAGAATTTTAACATATGTTCTATTTATATTCATTGTTACTCAATATAGTAAGAATTCACATCAATGAAATATCAGATTTCATGAGTTTTTGCTTGGGTTCTAATTTCTTTGTAAAGCATTTCTACTGAGTATTCCTTTGATGAACTAGTTTGTATATATGTGTAATTTTTATTAATATATAACTATTCCATATTTTGTTTTTTTAGTTTAGCAATCTTCTCTTAAGTGTAATTATGTCTGATAGTTATTTTACCCAACATGTAATATTTTATTTTGGCTTTGTTGTCATGTTCCTCAGGGATTAACTATTGGCATTTATGGTATAGATTTTTTTTTCTTCCAGGCATAAAATAAATTTATTATGAAACATTAGATTAGAATTTCAAAGCTGGTTAGTAACAAAGTCTACACCGCTTTCCTGCAGAATCTTTTCTCATGTCTGAAGTTTTTCTACATTATTCTCTCCTGGGACAACTCCCATTTTTCTGAACTCTGGTTCTCTCTTTTACTGTGTTATTTTTATCATAGCCCACTTGTGGCCATATCCCAGGGTCTCTTCTGGACTCTCTTCTCTTTCTTACTTGAAGAACTTATCAGCTCCCATGATATTAATTATTATCTCTACATCTATATATCTGGCCAGCTCTACTGAACTCCATTACATCTCTACATGTTGATTAGGTATCAGCACACATTAAGTACTGATTATATTCCAGATATTTTGCTAAGTACAGAGAATATGAAGAAGTCACAGGAAAATTATACAGGCCCACAAATAGCATTAGTCTTTTTTTCTCCCTGCATTTTATTTTGTTTTTAATTAGTAGGCATTTGTTTTCTCTCTCTTTCTTATACTCCTTCAATTTAAAAGCAAAATTGAAAAGATCTTTGGGGATTTTCTTGGTGAGGTTTTTTTTTTAATTTGTTTTTTATGTTTGGCCAAAGGGAGGAGTTTGTATTTGATTCTAATGGTAATAGGAAGCAACTGAAATTTATTTATTTTTATTTAGTATTATTTTCCATATGCATCACTTTTAGAGAGAAAAATCAGAACAAAAGGGAAAAATCAGGAGAAAGGGGGGGGAAGATGGTAATAGTATGTGTCAAACTACATTCAATTTATATAATTCTCTCTCTGAATATGGATGATGTTTTCTATTCAAAGTTATTGGGATTGCATTGCATCACTTGGGAACCGTTGAGAAGAGCTAACTCTTATCATAGTTGATGATTGCACAATCTTGCTGTCACTGTGTCCAATGGCTTCTTGGTTCTGCTTGCTTCATTCAGCGTCAGTTCATGTAAATCTTTCCAGGCTTGAAAAGACCCTTGTAACAAATATGTGTGGTTAGGCAAAAATAAATAAATAAGTTCCAAATCGTCTGTGTCCAACAATGTATATCTCATTCTGCACCTTGAACTTTACCTCTGCCTTTTAGACTCTTTAAATTAAATGTCCCACAGACATCTAGCACTTATCCATATTCAAAATAGAGTTCGTTATTTTCCTTTTCCTTTATTTCTCAAACTTACTCTTCTTCCAAATCCTCTTCTCCCCTCTTAAATTGTAATTTCCTTTAGGGCAGAGATTTTCATTTAACTCTTTATATCTCATTGCTTAGTATAGTGCCTGGCACCCAGTAGGTACTTAATAAATGTTTATGGAATTGAATTTTTTCGTCAAGGGCATTACCATTTTTTTAGTCACCTAGATTAATTATCCTGGATTCCTCATTGTCCTTCATCCCACATATACAATTGCCCACTTTGTCATTTTTTACTCCCCTAACAATTCTTGCATTTGACCTCTTTTCATCCTTCACATAGCCACCTTTGGTTCAGGTCCTCATCATCTTTCACCTGAAAGCGGTCTTCTAAGTGATTTTCCTGTCGTAAGCCTCTTAACCTTGTCAGTCCATCCTCTAGACAGTTTTTTCATACGTTCAGGTCTGACCATATTATCCCCTTCCTCAGTAAATTCCAGTGGCTATTAACCCCAGGCTTATTATATATTGTTCCCTTTCCTACACGGTGCCAGAACCACAGTAGCCTTTTCTAGTGTCCTCACATACTAATACTTTCCCTTCTAAAACATTTTTGTATGTATTCGGAATATATATAGTTGTCCTCTTCCTATTATTAGCTTCTTGAGAGCAAGGTCCTAGTTTAGTTTCGTTTTTGTTTTTCAATTCTCAGCATGTAGCACAGTAACTGGCTAATACTAGGTACTTAATAAATAAATGTTGATAGAATACTGGGCCTGGAATCATGAATATCTGAGTTCAAATGCATTTTCAGACACTTAACTGGCTGTGTGACCATGGGCAAGGAGGCACTTTACCTTTCCCAATTTCCTGAACTGGAAAACCAGAATAATAATAGCATCTCCCTTTGCATGGTGATTTTTGAGGAACACATGAAATAATATATGTATGGTGGCATATTGTAGTTATTTATGGTTATTCCCTTTTACCTTCCCCTTCTCTAATACATTACATCTTCCTAGAAATCAATTAGTGATTGAAAGATAAGTATGTATAAGTGTAATCATATGGAAAGAATCATTTTAGTGAAGTTTAAATCTCTTAATATTTTTGGACCTCAGTTTCCTTAACTCTAAATGAAGATGTTGGAAACCATGGAACTATAAGGTCCCTTTCAATTCAAAAATATGATCTTATGTATTCTTTATCCAACCTCAGAAATCTTGAGCATAAAAAATATTACAGTAAAATTTTTTTGAATGACAAAAATCTATCTTCTCTCTCCTATTTCTCTATTGCTCCAGAGAGGCAGGGATGGGAGTAGAGTGGAGAGAAGATTGTAGGATAGGGAGAAAAAAACCAAAATCTTTGTAACAAAAATAGTCAACCAAAGAATTCCTTCATTAGCTGTGTTAAAAAAAATGTCTCATTTTGTACCTTGAATTCATCATCTCTTTTATCAAGAAGTAGATAATATACTTCATTTAGTTTACAAATAAAAATAATTTTCTTTCTCTGAAAAAAAAATTGGCAACTTCAAAGCTATAGTAGGACTTCAGAGTATGAAGATTCCTTCATAAATATCCCAAAGTTCATAGTTGTCTTTCTGGTAGTAGCTGTATTGCATATATTTGTTTGAGAATACAATTGACAGAAAGCTACTACTGTGAATTAAACAGTTTTTAAAAATGAATTTGTATTTTATTAATCATAATGGAATTTACATACAAAAATGGTAATACATGTATTGCAAGATATTTATTCAGCTTACAGAAATTGTATTTTCTTATTTATTATGCTGAGTCATTTAATGAATTGGTTCACATGCAGTAACTTTCTTATGAGTTGGGAACTCCTGGGCTATTTTATTTATGTATGACATGGTTTTGTACATTATTTTGACAGGGACTAAGTCCAAAGAGCCATAAAAAATCTCCTGAAGACCCTGAAAAGTATTCTTGTTTTGCATTATTTGCAAAGTTTGGGAAAGAGGTAACTTTTTTAAAAGTTTCACACTAATTAATGACCCTGACTTCTCAAAGGTTGAACTCGTGGAGTGTAAACTTTCACAGATTCTAGCAGTTGGAGAAGCTTTAGATGTGTTACTGGTGATAGATATCTGTTACCTGAAGCTCAATTAGATTCAGAGAGATTTATAATAAAATTGGTTGGTAAATTTTTCATTTGCTGTAACTCACTGAGTTATTGTGATTTGCCTCGATGGGAATAGTATCATTGAAATCATAGATTTTTAAAAAGCTATTTTCCTATCTTGTTTTGGATTATTTTAAAATTAGCAATGTATGGAAAAAATCATAATTGCCAAGGACAGGATTCTGTTAATTATTTTAAAATTTACTTGTGAATCCAGGTGAGAATATATTAAATATCATTGGCAATTATAATGAAAGTATTTATACATTGTATCCAAATTCTCTAAATAACAAAGCTGTTATTTATCCTTTTTAATTGTCAGATTCCCTACAGCTATGATGTTATAATCTTTTCAGGTTGTTTTTTTTTTTTAATTAACTTGGGTTGTGATAAGTATTAAATTTATAGTTTAAAATCTTATGCAGAGGATCTAGAATTTATTACAAAGTGCCATAAATAGGAAAAATGTTCACTTTTAAGTATGTCCTGAGATGACATTTATTAAATATTATTTTTTGAATAATTAGTGTTATTTTATTTAAGGTATCAATAAAAATGAAGCAATATAAAGATGAACTGTTAGCCTCCTGTTTGAACTTTGTACTGTGTTTGCCACATGACATCATTGAGCTGGATATTAAAGCTTATGTACCTGCATTACAGGTTAGTGTCTGTTATAAATCAAATTACATTTTCCTTCATGATTATTAATCTTTAGAGAACCATATTAAACACAATGCTATACCCTATCCATTTGGTACAATTTGTATGTTCTTGTTGCTATAGAATTTATATATTGTAGTACTTGATAGTTTACCTTTCATATTAAAGCTGATATTTCTTTAGTTATTATTTTTAAATTTTTTCTTTGTTCTTATTGATTCTTTGTGACATTTACTTTGTTGTATATATTAATATGCAGATGGCTTTCAAATTGGGCCTAAGTTATACCCCACTGGCAGAAGTAGGTCTGAATGCCCTAGAAGAGTGGTCGTTGTACATACCAAAACATACAATTCAGCCATATTACAAAGACATTCTACCTTGCCTTGATAATTATTTGAAAACTACAGCATTATCAGGTAAGCCAAGAAAATTGGTAGCTTATAAAATTTAAATTGGAAAAGAGAATTTAGTAGTCACAAATCATTTTTAATATTCTTCTAACAGATAATTTGAGTATAATGTAAAATAGTAGAAAAATTACTATCTTGGGAGTCAGCAGACTTTTACGTTCTAGACCAGACTGTCATGAACTAGATTTTAATTTTTTAAAATAAATTTTCTATTGATAATTTAAAAAATATTACTAACACTTCTCAATGATTTGACCCTCCCCTTGACTCTCCCTTATAACAAAGGAGTTTGGTTTATTATTGATTTCTCCTTGTATACCAGTAGTACATTGGGTATTAGCCAGAACCAACATTGTACAAGCCTCCTTAGGGCCTTTGGAGGGTAAGCATTTTCACGTTTAGTTCAATGAAGCCAACATTAGTCAATTTTTAAAAAAATCATTATTCTGATATTGTTCAGTATTGTATTCCTTTATATCAAGTATCATATAAGTTGAGCTCTTAAAGGGAAAATAGAGATGATAGTTTGACTGCTCTTGTTTTATAGATGGAAAACACTAAGTTACAGAGAACTTAAGTAGATTTGATAAAGGCCACATAGAGAGGAAGTGAGTAGGGACAGTATTTGAAATGTGAGCTTTGATTCTTAACCACAGTGCCTTTCACTATATCAACAGTATTGTGGTCATTGAATCAAATGGTCTATTGTCATTGCTCATTTTATTCTGTTTCTATAAGTAATTTAATTCCTATAAGTAATATAAATTTTCTTGAATTTTGAGAAGTTGCCATTTCTTAAGAGTGCAGTAACATTTCATTACATTTGTTCCCCAGAAATTATTTAGCTGTACCCTCAATCAATGAGCATTTGCTTAGTGTTTAGCTCTTATCTGCCATAAAAGTGTTGTTTTAAATGTCTGAATACACCTGAAGCCTTTTTTTCTTCTTTGACCTTTCTGGAATATGTGCAACTAGTAGCTTTATCACTGCATCAAAAGTTCAATAACTTTTCCAGTATGTTCAAAATTGCTTTCCAAAGTAATTGGAAAAATTAACAGTTCTTTTAATGATGTCTTAACGTTTCTACTTTCCTACAACTTTGCCTCAACGTTTATTATCATCATCTTTTATCATTGCTTATTTAATGTGAAATGAAGTTTCAAAATTATTTTAATGGGCATTTTTCTTATTAGTGATAATATATTGTCATTGGTAGTTTATATTTCTTTTAAGACCTGACTATTCACATATTTTACCCCTTTAATGTTGGGAAATGGCATTTGTTCTTTATGTTACTTCCCTAAATATATCGAATGCTATTTTACATGGGAGAAATGATTTTGTTTTTATTTTTTCCTTATATTGAAGATAAAGGGGTTATACCATCTTTTTTCCTGAGTTCTTTTTAATCTATAAAAATTTATTATGTATAATATAACAGACAGAAAAAATCAAAGAAAAAATTATTATTCATTCATTGATGTCTTTAAGATTTAACAAATTCTAATTTCAACAGTCAGGACTGTTGAACCATTGTGAACCATCATGTACCATTGTGTCTAGCACAAAGTAGAATTATAGATTCCAAATTTTTAGAAGTCTTATAATTTGAAGAGACTTGACCATCTACTCTCCCTGCTTTATTGTACAGATGAGGAAATTAAGTTCTACATTGGATGAGCACCTTGACTCTTTTTATGCAACTACTTAATGTTAGAACCAGAATGAACTAGACCTTAGGTTCCATGATCCTTAGGTTGTTATAACAATCTATAAAATACAGTACTAAGTAGATAGGAGCTGATATTATTTGCACCATAAGTCATTCAAACAACTGGTTAGTTGAAGGAATGAATGAAAGAAGTTGATGTAGTAAAGCTATAAGGGGATCAAGTAATAATTTTGTTGAACTTCTACCTAGTTAGTTTTGATTGCTGTTTTTGTTAATTGTTTGTTACATTTTATGTAGGTAATCCAGTTGGTCTATTTTGTTTGAACCTTAGAATTGTGAGATTGAAAATAAGTGATAATTGTTATAGAAGAAAAAGATTTAAGAAGATTCAAAGAAGAAAAATCATTTGTGAATGAGAGAAATGGGCATACTGAGATTTTTTCTAGGAATGAAAATAAGTGTTTAGAAGGGAAATGGATGGCAATATCTATATGAAATAGAGAAATGTTTTATATTTGGTAGGAGAAAATAATTGAAAGTCAGAGTCAAATTAATTTAGTCAAAGAGAAAAGATATTATTACAATATATGTGGAAGTTAAGATCAGCAAATGAAGAAAAGTTAATGACTTTATTTTTTGATATGCACAGGAAATGCATATTATCATGGGCGATTATTATTTGTGAGGAATCACCAAAAGCTTTATAAATTTCTTAAGATATGCTTTCAATGTCCCTTTATAGTTAATCAGGAAAGATTCAAATTATTAGTTGTATTTCATGATAAAATATGAAAATTCAGATTTGTGGAGAGCTTTAATATGTGTTTTAGCATAATAATGACCAATCACATGTTAAATTTTTCAAGATTGGTGAACATTTTAGAATTTACATTATAGGAAGAGCAGTAAGTATTCACTGTGCAAAATTGTTCTTTTTTTACATGAATGTTTCTGGTAACAAATGTAATGTTTCATCATCTTGTTCACTTTTTTTGAGGTTTAACTTAATGAAAAATATTTGTACTTTTTTGAAATAAATAATGAAACTACTTTTAAAATTGCAAATTCATCTCAGAATTTTATTCAACATTTTGGCAGACAGTAAGTATCTTTGTTTATTCGTAATGAATTTTTCTTTTCTTGATTAGATGATAACAAGGATAATGAAGAAGTCACAGTACTTTCTCGTGCAGCCCAGAAAGGGTTTAATAAGGTTGTAGTAAAGCATCTAAAAAAATCAAAGACCATATTATCAGTAAGTAAGCTATTTTTTTTTTCTACTTTAAGCTCTAGTGATCAGAATATGAGAGTTGGTGATAATCTCCAATTGAAAAAAATAAAATGTAAATTTCAAAACCTGAAATATAAAATATATTAAATAATTCAATACAGCGATTACTTCATTAAAGCTTTGGTAATAAGATTATACTGTTTAATAACTACTATTTTGGTTATTTTTTTCAATGCATTCACTCTACTTTCATAATATAATGGATTATAATTGAGAATATAATATGACTTTTTGCTTTAATTAACTAGTTTTAAACTTTACATATTTGAAGTTACAACCCCCAAAGCTCATTCATATATATAAAGATTATTTAACTATTCTCATGGTCGTTGTTTTAAAAATGTTCTGCTCCTAAGATAGTATCTTAGGTAATGGAAAATATTATGGAAAGTATTGATGTTAAAAATACTATCCATTTTAATTTTAAATCCTGCAAAAGCTAGAGCTTAGAATACTAAAGAAGATAAAAGCCTAATGGAGAAGATAGATGCCATTGATTAAGACAAATCTGTAGGCTTCTTATATGACTGGTAGCTTTTTCATTTTTTCAAATATTTATGTCCCTATGAAGTGCCAGACACTGTCCTAGGAATAGGGAAAACAAAGAAGAAGAATCTCTTCCTTTCAAGAGTTTAATTCTACAGATTGAAATACTTTGACCTTGTTTTGAATTAGGCAGTTATTAATATATTTCTATGGAGAGATACCACTCTGATGCCTGAAAAATAAACATGCAATTTTCACACTGATATTTTTTCCAGCTGCATTTCAAATAGTGTTGTATTTTCTATTTGAAGATACTCTGTGTGTGTGTGTGTGTGTGTGTGTTATATGACTAATAAAAGGAACTAAAAGTATTTTTACTGTTAGATAACTTTCTTTCTCTTTTAAAATTCATGCCCCTAATTGAAATGGTCTTGGTTTTTAAATGGTCACAAAATTGCCTTACTAATCTTTGTGCAAACGTGAAAGGATGAAGAGATGTCCTTGGAAGCTGTGAGAGCACAAGTGATTCGAGTGCTTGGATCTCTAGGAGGACAAATAAATAGGAATCTTGTTACAGGTAAACCTGTTAAGTTCCTTCTAGGTGTATTTAATTTCAAAGTTGCCTCTAAATTTACTTGTGGTACATACATTTAATATATTCTTTTTAAAAATTGTGACTAGGAGCTAATGTTTATTAAATGCTTTGATTGGCTTGCATGAAAAAAATATATCTTTAGACAGATTCTTATCATAAGATTAAAAATAAGATATAGATATTTTTAATAAGATATCTTACTATATTTTTTGTTTGTTTGTTTTTTTACACAAAATCATATTAAACCAATTTACCCTTGATTCTGGTAAATCAGGAACGTCAATCTGCTTTTTAAAACTCCTCCTTGACATTTGTGGAAGTACTATGTTAATATAATAAATATATATCTCTTTTTAAAATTTGAACTTCACAGTTATATATGATAGTTAATAAATATTTTAAAAGTTTAGAAAATTGTTCTTTCCCCCAACTATTCCAGCTTTTATTCTAAAGATTTATAAGCTGCCAGTGATATTGAATCTGAAGAAATCTTATTGAGCTAATTTTGCCACCTTAAAGTGTTTACAGTTGAAATAATAACAACATCAAAACCATTTCAGATTCTAATATAAAGTGAAATTTTAGACCATTTTATTCTTCATAATAAATATCCTACCTAAAAAACCCTTCTGTATTCATTCAAACTCTTCTTGGTATGTTCCGTTTTAATTTCCTAAGTATGTAATACTTTTTCAGTATTAGATTATGATTATGTATTTTTTCTTAAAATTTTTAATAGCTGCTTCCTCAGATGAAATTATGAAGAAGTGTTTGGCTTGGGATTCAGAGAAGAAACTGAGCTTTGCAGTACCATTTGCAGAAATGAAGCCTGTAATATATTTGGATGTATTTTTGCCTCGGGTCACAGAACTGGCTCTTTCATCTAGTGACAGACAAACGAAAGTATTTTCTTTTTTTGTTTGTTTCCCTGATATTATTTATTTATTTTAATTAATTTTTTTTTTTTACTGATATTATTTTAAGTGAGCTTTTAAAGACTGTAATCTTAAAGAAGCTTTTTCTTAAAAAATAACAAGCAATGCTTTCTCAATGACAGGAGTGAGGAGGGAAAAAAAGGATTTGGAACTTAAATTTTAAAGGATGAATGTAAAATATTGTTTTTTACATGTAACTAGGAAAATAAAATACAAAAAAAAAAACCACAAGCAAGTATTTAAGAAGAGGAATCTATTTCAGTCATTCCGTTGTAATAATTGTTGGTTTTTTAAACTGGGCGTTTATTCAAAAATACGTTAATTTACCTCTCCAAAGTAGTAACAAAAGACAAATTGTGATGACAGTTGAAAAGAAAAACATGGAGGAAAATATGAGAAAACATATTTATATTGGATATGGGGAGGGTCCTCACATCACATTAGCTCTCTCATCTGTAGTTTATGGTAGGACATGGATAAAAATTACATTAGGTGGATAGTTATGAACAATATGGATAAGGATACAGATATGTAGTTGAAGGAAATTTTCACATCAGTGTGATCACAGACTGAGATAAGAATCTGTCAAAAACTATGGTAGTATGCAAGGACATATGCAGATTTTTAAAATACAACTAATTTTTTAAAGAAAACAATTTAAAAGGCAGATAACTTCAAATTTAAAATATTATTGTCCTGACTATGTTTTGTCTCATATGATTCTGCTTCTTTAGTAACCAAAAATGAACAGATATGTACTATTAATTTGTTCAAATTAGATGAATGATTAAAGAACAAGGAATATTTATCAAGTATAAGTAGAATTTATGTGGTTCTTAACTAAAAATGAAGTTAACATATTTGTCCTTTTAAAAGTTTTTAAATTAGATCTTTTGGCAAAAAAGTGTCGAAATGAACAAAAGCAATAATTCTATATTTTCACAACATATCTGTAAGTTATATTTGAGTCGTATAGTGCTTCTCTTGCATATTTAAAATTTTGGTTTTATTATGATTTATTTTAAACTTTAATTTTATAAAATTATTTTGAGATAGTACTGGTATATACAATTTTGATAACTTGTTTTGCTTATATTAGATTGCAGCCTGTGAACTATTACATAGCATGGTTATGTTTATGTTGGGAAAGGCAACCCAGATACCTGAAGGAAAGCTGGGCTCCCCACCCATGCATCAGCTATATAAGAAGACGTTTCCTGTGCTACTTCGACTTGCCTGTGATGTAGATCAGGTAAATAGATTGATTATTTTTAATTCCAAATTATGTTATGAAATAACCTTGACATATGAACAGAGTGATGTTTTCATATCTAACTTATTTATGTGAATTAAAGTAATGAAAAATTCTGTCTTTTATAGATATAGAATAGGATGATGACTGGAGATGATCCTGAATGCAGTGGGAGACCTTGGCCTTTTTAAGCTAAGATCTTCAGTAGGTCTCAGTTTGATTAAGGCTGTACCCATTCACTGATTAAGGCTAGGTAGCAATGGAGGCAAAGAATCTCCTCTTTCACCTAGTCCAAAAAAGAACTAAATAAATGAATGAATCTAGGAGGGGAAGACTCTCGGGGGTTTCTGACCAAAGCAAAAATTTTCTGATTGCTATTTACATTTAATCTGAATAAATCTGGACCCAAAATAAAGACCAGTGGGGCTTGGCCTAGGATTTATTGGTGGCCAATTAGAATTAGATTTTTGTGGTTTATGACATTGTCCTTAAGAAAGAAATCTAGCCAGTAAACTCCAAAATATATTGGAAGGGAAAGTGAAGCAGTTGACCTTGTATAGCTCTCCTTTGTTTAAATAGCTAGAGAGACTTCTATTTAATGTAGCATTGAACCAGAAAAAGAAAAGTGACAGGTAATCTTTAGGTAAAACTTATTTCTCTTTTAAAAATTGCATTAGGAGCTACCATTTGAATTTCCCATAGTTTGAATGCAAAAGTTCAGGGAGATTATATCATTGCCTGAAATTCTCAAGAAAGAAAACTCAAGGAGGTTTTTAAGAAACATTTTTGAACCATCTTGACGAGAATGTAAAAATTCATGCAGTTAACTGTAGGAGCTTTATCTTTAGAGTTCAGCTTGAAAGGACAAATATAAAAGTTTGAACAAGAATAATAAGGAATTATATAGATTTGCATGAACCTATGAACTTAGTGTCAGAAAGGCTAAATTTAAAGTTGAATTGAAGCTTGTGAAAAATGCAAGACAGCATAATATGTTTTCAGCAAATAAAAGAATAAGAGAAAATACTTCTCAGGAAGAATCATAGAGAACTAATCTAGAACTTAAATTTTAAAAGATGAATGTAAAAGTTTGTTTTTTACATGAAACTGGGAAAATAAAATACTACACAAAATTCTCTTTTGTTTCTGTCTTTTCAATATATGACTGACTGATTAAACATATTCCAGAGAAAGTTGAAACCTATATCTTGAGAGGGTAATAAGAGTCACTTAGCTGCTTTAAATAAGTTCAAAACTCTTCTCTGAACAAATGATATCCTAGATCACTGCAAAAATCATGAGATGTAATTACTTAATTGGTCTATGACCTTTTTTCTTTCTTTCTTTTTTTTAATAAACAAATGAAGTATTCATTAAGATTATTGTGTACCAAGGACTGGCACTTAAGTGCAAAGGGTACAAATAGAAAAGTGAAACAGTTCATGTTGGATTTGTGTGTGTGTGTTTTCTGGATATACATTTTTAAATAGACATGTCTTTATGAATCATGTTGGGAGAGAAAAATCAGAACAAAAGGGAAAAATCATGAGAAAAGGAGGAAAAAAAATGGGAAAAAAATGAATATAACTTGTGTTGATTTACATTCAAATTCCATAATTCCAATAGATGCAGATGGTGTTTTCTATCCAAAGTTTATTGGGATTGCCTTTGAACCTCTGAGAAAAACCAAATCTTTCTTATTGATCATTACACAATCTTGCTGTTACTGTGTACAGTGTATTCCTGGTTCTGCTTAGCATCAATTCATATAAATCTTTCCAGACCTTTCTAAAATCAGTTTGTTCATCATTTTTTATAGATCAATAATATTCCATTACTTTGATATACCATAACTTATTTAGCTGTTCTATCATTTTCTAGTTGTTTGCCACCACAAAAAAAGCTGGTTACAAACATTTTTGCATATGTGGGTCCTTTTCCCTTCTTTAAGATTTTCTTGAGATATAGACCCACTAGTGGGACTTTTGGGACAAAAGTTATGCACAGTATTATAGCTCTTTGGGCCTAGTTCCAAATTGTTCTCCAGATTGGTTGGATCATTTCACAGCTCCATCAACAATGCATTAGTGTTGGTCTTTGATCTTTAAGGAATGGTTGGAAAACTAGAGATACATAAATAATTTCCCAATTTTCACAAAGAGGAAAAGGTAGATTCTTGGAAATGTAATTCAAATTTATTTTAATTCCCCAGAAAAATTCTCTCTCTCTTTTTTTTTTTTTTTCATTTAATTCATTAAACATTTTATTTCTTTATGTTTTATTTTTCCCCCAATTACATGTAAAAGTAATTTTAAACATTCAATTTTAAAATTTTTTAGTTCTTTTTTTTATAGTATTTTATTTTTCCAAATACATATAAAGATAGTTTTCAGCATTCATTTTTGTAAGACTTTGTGTTCCAATTTTTTCTTGCTTCCTTCTCTCCCCTCTCCCCAAGGCAGTAAACAATCTGTTATAAATTAAATCTGTGCAATTATTGTAAATACATTTCCATGTTTGTCATATTGTGCAAGAAAAATTAAACCAAAAGGGAAAAAACAAAAATAGTGAAAATACTATGCTTCAGTGCACATTTAGTCTCTATCATTCTCTCTTTGGATGTGGATGTCATTTTCTATTCCGAGACTTATTTGAATTGCCTTAAATCACCACATTGTTGAGAAGAGCCAATTCCATCACAGTTGATGATCCCATAACCTTTTTGTTACTATGTACAATGTTCTCTTGGTTCTGCTTCCTTCACCAGCATCAAACTTTCTGAAATCAGCCTTCCCATCATTTCTAACAGAACAATAATATACCATTACATTCATATCGTGTAACTTATTCAGCCATTCCCCAACTGATAGGAAGCCGCTCAATTTCCAGTTCCAGACTAATATAAAGATTTTTCTCATGTGGGTCCTTTTCCCTCTTCTATGATTTCTTTGGAATATGGATGCAGTAATGAGACTACAGCAGCACATCATTAAATTTGATTGTTTTGTGAGTACTTATAATTGGAAGTATTGATCCTTAGATTTATTAAGAACAAAGTACCTGACTGGCCTATTTTTTTGATACTTTTGCTGGACTAGTAGATTGGGGAAATATTGAAACTGTGAGTGAAATAATTTTGCCAAAACATTTGATACTTTCTTGTGCTTTTGTAATGAAACAAAATGGGAAAAATACAGACTGCACAATAGTATGTAATTAAATAGAATATGAGATAGTCACACCCAGTGAATGTTGCTTCCCAGGGACTGAATTGATTCTTGAATTTCCTGTGGGGAAAATTCTATTCTAATTGATTGAAATTTTGTTTTCTGCTAATCACAGTTTGTAGTCCTTGATCATATCTTGTTCATTAAAAAAAAAAAAAACTGATTTAGATAAAGTTGTAACATCACATTTACCAAATTTGTAGCAGGGAGGGATAATTAATTGATTAACTGTTAGAATCCAGATTCAAAAAGATGTTGAAAGACAAAATCTTCATGAAGTTCAGTTAAATAACATTAAAAATCAGATACTGTGCTCAGGTTCAGAGATTTAATAGAATAAGTACAGGGTGCATATGTTACATCTACACTGTAATTATGAAACGAGGGTGTTTTTTGTTTGTTTTGTGTAATATTACCACCTTAATGATGTAGCTGCCCAAAAAAGTTGAAGTTATACCAGTACAAGTGTAGTATTCAAAACAAGCTCACCATATTCTACCCTGGTCAGATCACTCCTGGAGTGTTCTATTCATTCTGCATGTAACATTATATGAGGAACACTGGCAAATTGGAATGTGTTCATATGCTGCAGTGAGAATGATACAGGGCTGAAAATTGTGCCATGTGAGGAATTACTAAAGGAATTAGACTAAAGACTTAGGCGTATGAAAACTGTCTTCAAATAACATGTTCATATGGAACTGAATTTTATTCTATCAGATTTTCTAGAGCAGAATTAAAGTTGCTGAGTTTAATTATAGATTATGGAAATTATCTCTTCTACTCTAGTTCTGACTAAATGACAATATTCTGAAAATGTGAAATGTCTAAAATTGGAGTAACTTGCCTTTTGTGGTTGTGAGCTCCCTATCACTATAGGTCTTTTAAACAGAAGATGTCAAGAATGTTGTAGAAGGGCTTTGTGCATCAGTTAAAGGTTGAATGAAATGACTTCTGAAATATTATAATTTTATGGTTTCTGGGCTGCTTATTGCTGTGATGATGTAGTAATACACTGATCTTTTGGCAATAGCTATTTCCAAGACAAAATTATTTGAAGAAAAATATGCAGATATATGTGATGTACATTTTTTATGTACATATTATTTTATGATTCAGGTGACAAGGCAACTGTATGAACCACTTGTCATGCAACTAATTCACTGGTTCACCAACAACAAGAAATTTGAGAGTCAGGATACGGTGACATTACTAGAAACCATTCTGGTAGGTAGCAATTAATTTCTCTGCTTTTTCTCCTAGCCAGTGACATAAAATGTGTGTTTAGACATTTTAACAAAGAGACCAAAATAATTTCTTTTTCTTCCTAATTTCTAATTAGGTCTTATGTGTTTTAAAATATTTTATTTTGTTTAAGGAACTAAAAAAATCTATTTCAATGAGTCAAAATTCCTTGTTTGTAAATTTTAATTTTCCTTTGTGGAAAGAAAATATTCACTAATAGGTTAAGGTTTAATCTAAGTCAGGTCAAAAGATAACTGTTGATTTTGTCTTATACAGAACTCATTATTTCTCCTCCATACTCACTCTTTCCTAACTTCCCTATTTCTGTTCAGAACACTTCTGTTTTCTGTTCAGGACACTTCTCTTCTTCCAGAAATCAAGGTTTGCAACTTGGGACTTGTCCTCAATTCTTCAGCACTCCAGACTTAATTCAGTTGCCCAGTCTTACTGATTTTGATCCCACAACATTTCTCATCTGACCCTTTCTCTTCACTCACTGTCGACACGTTAGTTTGGATTTCTTAGTTGAATTACTCTTTTCTAGACCTTAATTTCCACATCAGTAAAATAAGGGGATTGAATTTAGGGATTTCTAAAATTACTTCTACTATTTAAATAGTGATCCAGTGACATGGAAATAAAAGTTTACTAACAAAATAATCTGTTCTTGTTCCAGGATGGCATAGTGGATCCTGTTGACAGTACCTTACGAGATTTTTGTGGTCAGTGTGTTAGAGAGTTTTTAAAATGGTCCATTAAACAGACCACACCTCAGCAGCAAGAGAAAAGTCCTGTGAACACTAAATCACTTTTTAAGCGTCTCTATAGCTTTGCACTTCACCCCAATGCTTTCAAGAGACTAGGAGCTGCACTTGCTTTTAACAATATCTATAGGGAATTTAGGTAAGTAAAGAAAAAATGTATATAATTTTTTCTGCATTTAAACAATTATTCAAAAAATGATTTGGGATTCTTATCTGGATATATGTTTGACTATTTGACTGTATTACACCATTATGCTCTACTATGCATTATATATCACTGTATTATACACATACATATTTTTAAAAAAATAAATGTTAATATTAACTGTCTTTACATATACATTCTCTTTCTCCCTAAGAAGTAGGGGTTCTTAAAACTTTTTCCACTCTCAACCTCTTTTCACCTGAGGAGTTTTTATGTGATCTCAGGTATATAGGTATATAAAATAGGTATTCAAACTTCCTATGAGGTCAAGAACCAGTTTAAGAAGCTAGACTCTAGCAAATATAATAAATAATATGAAAGAGAAAAAAAGTTCAGAAAAAAGTAACCTGGGATAGCTAGATAGTGCAGTGGGTAGAGCACTAGTATGGAGTCAGGAGGACCAACACATTTAAGAAGTCTGACATTAATTTTAGTGTTTTATACTCATAATCATTAATCTCTTTGAAGAAATATTCAAAGTGCCTTGGGTTTCTTTTTTACTTTCTTGATGGGACCAAACTTGGCTATTTATTTACACTCTCTTTCTCAACGTTTCTGTCTCTCTTTTTCTCTCTCTCTCTCCCCATCCTCCTGTCACATATTTATGATGTTCTTTTTTCCAATCAACAGAAACTTGCCTTCTCTTTCCCCATCTCATCCCCTCCTATTGAGGGGATAAAAACCCAAAACTACTTTGGAAATATATAGTCAAACAAAACCTATTTCCACATTGATCATGTCCAAAAAAACTTGTTTTGTTCTGTACAATGAATTTTTTACATTTCTCAGATAGTGCAGCTTGTTGATGGTACAAAGCATTGTTCCTGAATCAAAAAAACTAGAATTCAAATCTGGGCAGAGACACTCACTAGCTATATGACCCAAGACAAGTCATTTTACCTCAGATTGCTGCATTTTCCTCAGTTGTAAAATAGGAATAATAATAGTCTTTAACCTCCTAGGGATTTTTTGAGGATTGAACCAGATAATATTTGTAAAATATTAGTATTGTGCCTGGCACATAATAGGGACTATATACTCTAAGAAAGCAGTAACAGTACCAGACTATAAACATTCGTTCCAGAATTATGGCAGAGCCCGGGCCTGATACGAATTTTGAAGTCAGGAAGTAGGCTGGAAAAATGGAGAAACAAAAAGAATCCCACTATAATGAGCTATTTTAATGGCAGAGATGCTCATGACACAAACCTACCAAAACTCCAAAACATCTATAAGCAAAACTTCAATGAAAAATATATCTTGGGCACCAGTTCAGCTAGAATTCCTAGAAAAGATAAAGCTAAAAGTTTAAAAAAAATTACAAACATTTTTTATAAGTAGAGTAAGAACTCTTGAGGATAGGAATTAGGAAATAGGAAAAGAAATGAGAACTATGAAAGAAAGGATTGGAAAAAGAATCAATAGGTTGACACAAGACAATCAGAATCTTACCAAAGTTAATACCTTGAAAATTGAAATGGACCAAATAAAAACCATTAACTCTATAAGACAACAAGAAATATTAAAACAAAGGCAAAAGACTGAAAAAAAAAAAAGAAAGTATATGCTATCTCATAGCAAAAACAATTGATCTGGGAAACATTGAGGAGAAAAAAATTTAAAAATCACTGAATTGTCTGAATGTAATGACTTAGATATATTTCAAGAAATCTTAAAAGAGGACAATTAGCCAGCTCTCCTTGAAACAGGACAAAGTGAAAATAAAAATAATCTCCCAGTTACTTTGTAAAAAGAACCCCCGTCCCCCAAATGAAAATTACCAGTAACATCACAGCCAAAATTCAGATCTTCAAGGTCAAAGTAATAAAGACTCCAAGCAGCCAGAAAGGAAAAATTTAAATCCTGAGAAGGCAATCAGGATAATGATGACTTAGCAGCCAGAACTATAATCAAATGGAGAGGTTAATATTCCAAAATACATCGTTTGTGGACTTACATCCAATAACAACTTACTAAGCAAAATGAAGTATGGGCAAAAAATGGAATTTTAATGAAATATAGAATTTCCCAGTATTCTTATTAAAAAAAATATAGATCTATAACAGGAGTGAAGAGAAACATATGAAGGTGAAGGATAATGATAATGAACTAAGATAAACTGCTTGCATTCAATTACGGAAAAACAATATTTGTATCCCTTTTGAAATTTGTCTTCAAGAATCATACACTCTTAATTCTGTCTAGTTCAAGTTCTGTCCTGAAGATCTTAAGAACAGAATGAGAGTGGTAAAAGAATACATTGAGGGGAATGGGAAAAGAAGGCTATGGACAATTATGCTATATATTTGGGGTTCACAAGCAGATATTGTGTATACAACAAGGAGGAGGGGATACTGGAGATCAGTTGATACTTAAATCCCTCATCTGAATATAATCAGAAGAAAGAAGACACAGACAGACAGAGTTGGGTATAGCAGTACATTTCACAGGGAAATAGGGAAAGGGGTAAAGAGGAAATTAAAGGGATGGTAAATTTACAGGGACATTAGTTCTGTGCAAAACAAATGATGGGCAAAAAATGTTTATAGCTTTTTTTTTTTTTTTTTGAAGTAACAAACAATGAGAATCTGCAGGAATACCCACAATTAGGGAATGGATTAATGTGTGATATATAAATGTAATGAAATTTTTTTTCTTAATAGTATTTTTCTAATTATATTTTTTAACATGGATTTTTGTTTGCAAAGATAATTTTCAACATCAACATCAGATTTTGAATTCCAAATTTTTTCTCCCTCCCCCTTCTCCCCTTTCCAATAAAGCAAGCAATTTGATATAGATTATACTTGTTCAGTCATTTTAAACATATTTCCATATTTGTCATATTGTGAAAGAAAAATCAGAACAAAAGGGGGAAAACCACAAGAAAGAAAAAAACAAACAAATAAAAAACAAAGGTAAAAAATAGTATGCTTCGATCCACATTCAATCTCCATAGTTCTCCCTCTGGAGGTGGATGACATTTTCCATTCCAAGTCTTTTGGAATCATCTTGGATCACTGAGTTGCTGAGAAGAGCCAAGTCCATGACAGTTGATCATCATATAATTTTGCTGTTGCCTTGTACAATGTTCCCTTGGTTCTATTCACTTCACTCAGCATTGGTTCATGTAAGTCTTTTCAGACTTCTGAAATCATGCTGCTGATCATTTCTTATAGAACAATAATTTTCCATTACATTCATATACCATAACTTACTCAGTTAATCCCCAACTGATGGACATTCACTCAACCTCAAATTCCTTGCCATCACAAAAAGAGCTGCTTCCAACACTTTTATTCATATGGGTCCTTTTCCCTTTTTTATGATCTCTTTGGATCACAGATTCAGTAGTAACAATCAGGAAATGATGTCAAGGAATTTCAGAAATCTTGTATTTTTATTTATTTATTTATTATTTTATATATATATTTTTATAATATTGTCCCTTGTATTCATTTTTCCAGATTATCTCCCCCTTCCTTCTACTCCCTCCCCCCTGATGACAGGCAATCCCATACATTTTACATGTGTTACAATATAACCTAGATACAATACATGTGTGTAAATACCATTTTCTTGTTGCACAATAAGTATTAGATTCCGAAGGTACATGTAACCTGGGCAGACAGACATTAGTGCTAACAATTTACATTCACTTCCCAGTGTTCCTTCTCTGGGTGTAGCTACCTCTGTCCATCATTGATCAACTGGAAGTGAGTTGGCTCTTCTTTATGTTGAAGATTTCCACTACCATCAGAATATATCCTCATACAGTATTGTTGTTGCAGTGTACGGTGATCTTCTGGTTCTGCTCATTTCACTCAGCATCAGTTGATTTAAGTCTCTCCAAGCCTGTCTGTATTCCTCCTGCTGGTCATTTCTTACAGAGCAATAATATTCCATAACCTTCATATACCATAATTTACCCAACCATTCTCCAACTGATGGACATCCATTCATCTTCCAGTTTCTAGCTACAACAAAAAGAGCTGCCACAAACATTTTGGCACATACAGGTCCCTTTCCACTCTTTAGTATTTCTTTGGGATATAATCCCAGTAGTAGCGCTGCTGGGTCAAAGGGTATGCACAGTTTGATAACTTTTTGGGCATAGTTCCAAATTGCTCTCCAGAATGGCTGGATTCTTTCACAACTCCACCAACAATGCATCAGTGTCCCAGTTTTCCCACATCCCCTCCAACATTCATCATTATTTGTTCCTGTCATCTTAGCCAATCTGACTGTTGTGTAGTGGTATCTCAGAGTTGTCTTAATTTGCATTTCTCTGATCAGTAGTGATTTGGAACACTCTTTCATATGAGTGGGATATAGTTTCAATTTCATCATCTGAGAATTGTCTATTCATATCCTTTGACCATTTATCAATTGGAGAATGGTTTGATTTCTTATAAATTAGGGTCAGTTCTCTATATATTTTGGAAATGAGACCTTTGTCAGAACCTTTACTTTTAAAAATATTTTCCCAATTTGTTACTTCCGTTCTAATCTTGTTTGCATTAGTATTGTTTGTACAGAAACTTTTTAGTTTGATGTGATCAAAAATCTTCTATTTTGTGATCAATAATGATCTCTAGTTCTCCTCTGGTCATAAATTCCTTCCTCCTCCACAGGTCTGAGAGGTAGACTATTTTCTGTTCCTCTAATCTATTTATTATCTCACTCTTTATTCCTAAATCATGGACCCATTTTGATCTTATCTTGGTATATGGTGTTAAGTGTGGATCCATATCTAATTTCTGCCATATTAATTTCCAGTTTTCCCATCAGTTTTTTTCAAATAATGAATTTTTATCCCTAATGTTGGTGTCTTTGGGTTTGTCAAAGATTAGATTGTTATAGATGTACCCTTTTTTGTCCTTTGTATCTAATCTGTTCCACTGATCTACCGGTCTATTTCTTAGCCAATACCAAATGGTTTTGGTGAGTGCTGCTATATAATGTAGCTTTACATCAGGTACACTTAGACCACCTTCCTCTGAGTTTTTTTTCATTAGTTCCCTTGCAATTCTCGACCTTTTATTCTTCCATATGAATTTTGTTGTTATTTTTTCTAGGTCATTAAAATAGTTTCTTGGGAGTCTGATTGGTATAGCACTAAATAAATAGATTAGTTTGGGGAGTATTGTCATCTTTATTATATTCGCTCGGCCTATCCAAGAGCACTGAATGTCTTTCCAATTATTTAAATCTGACTTTATTTTTGTGGCAAGTGTTTTGTAATTTTTCTCATATAATTCCTGACTTTTCTTTGGTAGATGGATTCCCAAATACTTTATACTCTCAACATTTGTTTGGAATGGAATTTCTCTTTGTATCTCTTGCTGTTGCATTTTGTTGGTGATATATAAAAATGCTGAGGATTTATGTGGATTTATTTTGTATCCTGCCACTTTGCTGAAATTTTGAATTATTTCTAGTAGCTTTTTAACAGAGTCTTTGGGGTTCTCTAAGTATACCATCATGTCATCTGCAAAGAGTGATAGTTTGAAGAAATCTTGTATTTTTAGAGTTTTTAGCCAAAATACTAGCTTTAATTATGTTTTGTAAGTCAACATATTTTGAAACTTCACTGATTTTATTAAATAAGGCTTATCTTTTTTATATATTAAATTTCATGCTCATTTTTATTTTAAATGTATTTTGAGATTTCTACCTTAGTTTTCTTTAATATCTTTGATGAATACCTTTGTTTTTGTCAGGAGAGATCACAGTGGGCCCACTCTTCATCCTCTGTAATTCTTGTCTGCACAAATTCTCTGTAGAGAGCTCTGCAAACATGCAGTCTTTCTCAGTCTCTACATTATTGTATGGATACCAATGGAAGCTGTTCTCTGTATGAGCCTGATTCAATTTCTCTTCTTTAGTAGTATCTTTAATGTCATATACTGCCCATGCATATCACCATTACACTTTGGGTCACTTTTAACTTTAATTTCTCAAAGATTGGCATATTGCATACTTCTCAAACATGTGGCATCACTGAAAGAATATTGAAGGTGGTATAAAAAAGAAACAATTACTTTTACAAATGATACTTTTACAAATGATATTCCACAGCAGGCCAAATATTTATAGTCACATTATTGATTAAAAAGTGAAGAGAATGTTATATCCTCCTGTGCTTTTTATTGCTTTATTATTAAAAAAAAAATTGATTTTATAGAACAAAGTGTTACCATAAAGTTTCTCCTTCAGTGTCTCCTTTCATGTTAAAATTGTATAACAATTAAATGAAAGATATTTTAATAATTTGAATATGATAAATATTCTTCATTGATCCTCTCCTCACAAATATTTTAAGTATAAAAAAAATAAACCAGATGTGCTGCTCACCTCATGTGTTCCTGTCATGGAGAAGCAATTTCCAACTGGAAATTGAATTTACTTTATCTTTCAGCAACTTCTGTTTGGGAGTAACATTGTAAAACCTTCTAAAGAAGAACCATTATAATTCAGAAGAGTACAGAATTTTGTGACACAGGAAAATCCATGAATGCCAGTGTTCTAATTTTTGTTACATGGAATTTCATGGACAGTCTGTTCAGCTGTCACACCGGCACATTTTTCTTGGAAAAACATTGTAAAAGGAAGGATAAATGATCTGGGCTAAGAATTGAATAGGAGTGTGTGCCAAATTGCTTTTGGAAAATTTCATGTGCTTTTAAAAAATAACTTCAAAATTATTCTCTGAAACAAATATCCTTCCTTGATTTTTAAGGCAGATAGTCATTGGGTAATATTAAATGGCTGGTTTCAGGCAGTTGTTAAGCAGAAAAAAATTGTACATCTTTTATTTCACAGCTAAATCTGAACTGTGGGGTTATTGAAAAGATTGTATCAAATGTTTGTGTACTTAGTAAGCTTTTAAGCACCCTACAAAGATGTCAGTTACTTTGCCATTGTTTGAGGAATTTTATAATTGGGGCTTAGTCTAATGACCTGCTTTTGAAATTTTTACTTTTGAGGTAATACTTCAACTTAACATATATTTAAATATTATTTTACTTCTAGTTCTCTTTACTCTTATTTACTGTATTCCATTTGCTTATTTACTCTATTCTATTACTTTATTCGATTCTTACTTGCTATATTTCTATTTTTTTATTTTACAGGGAAGAGGAGGCCCTTGTAGAACAATTCGTCTTTGAAGCTTTAGTTGTTTATATGGAAAGTTTGGCCTTAACTCATGCAGATGAAAAATCTTTAGGTAGGTTGTACTTTGTAGAAAAGGGTTTTTTTTTTTTTTAATTACTATTACTATAGTAATACTGAGTGTTTTCAGTGTGATAAAAATGTTTCAAGTGAACATAAAGTAGCCCTTTAAAAATGAAATATTTTCTTAGGCTTGGGATTAAAAACTCAGTTTTATTTCTTTTAAAAAGGCATTGTATCACCCTTGTATGTTTTATGAAACACTTTAATAAGTTGTTTTGGCCTAAAGAAATATTTACCTGGTGGTTAAACTTCTGGTGATAAATCCTGTTTAATCAGGAAGAGATTTTAGGAAGTTTAAAAAAAAATTACCTTGCCAAAGCTTCAGTTATCTAAAAACTTAATTTATGTGTAATATCATTTTTTAAAAATATATATATCTTTTTATTGACAAAACATATGCATGGGTAATTTTTCAACACTGACCCTTGCAAAAACTTCTGTTCCAACTTTTCCCCTCCTTCCCCTCCACCTCCCTTAGATGGCAGGCAGTCCCAGACATGTTAAACATGTAAAATATATGTTAAATACAATATGTGTATACATATTTATACAGTTATCTTGTTGCACAAGAAAAATCGGATTTAGAAAAAAGGTAAAAAAATAACCTGGGAAGAAAAACAAAAGTGCAAGCAAACAACAACAGAAAGAGTGCAAATGCTATGTTGTGGTCCACACTCATTTCCCAGTGTTCTTTCACTGGGTGTAGCTGTTTCTGTTCATCACTGATCAATTGGAGTGTTTTGGATCCTCTCATTGCCTTCCATCAGAATTGATCCTCATATAGTATTATTGTTGAAATGTATAATGATCTCCTGGTTCTGCTCATTTCACTTAGCAACAGTTCATGTAAGTCTCTCCAAGCATCTCTGTATTCATCCTACTGATCATTTCTTACAAAACAAAATGCTTGCTGTTATTATTATTGTTATTGATTTTACATCTTAGCTTTGGATGGTTGATATTACCAGTATTCTACTTGATAGATAAATAAAGTGTTATTGTCTATTTAAAATAGCTGAAATGCCTTTCTATTGTCCTTAATTACCACCAACAGTAAAATATACTCCTTTTTGACAGTTTGTGATTTTCTGATTGAAGAATGGACATAATAGATTACATATGTATTGAAAACATTTGAAGGTTTGGGAAATAGCAAAATCTATGAAAAAAGGATATTTTTTCCCTTTAATAATAACACATGAAATGATTAATAGGAAGACAGTAGTGTGACACAAAGGGTTGGATTTATAATCAGAAGACTTAATTGTTATCTTGGCTCTGGTACCTGCAATTCTATGATTTGGGTTAATTCAATTAATTTATTTGGAACTCAGTTTCTTAATCTATAAAATGAGGTAGATGAGTCCCTTCAAGACTAGAATTTAAGTTTTTATTTTTATTTATTTTTTTTTTTGAGAACAGGTACAATTCAACAATGTTGTGATGCTATTGATCACCTTACGCGCATAATTGAAAAAAAGCACATCACTTTAAATAAGCCCAAAAAACGACGCTTACCTCGGTTGGTACTATTCTGCTTTTCTTTTCTTTTTTTCTTTTCTGGCTAAGGCAATTGGGGTTAAGTGACTTGCCCAGGGTCACATAGCTAGGAAGTGTTAAATGTCTGAGGTCAAATTTGAACACTGCGCCGCCTAGCTGCCCCCCCCCCTTTTTTTTAAACATCAACATTGTCCTTTTAAAGCTAACAAGTACTGGAAAGAATTATATAGTTTGTAGTATGAATGAAATGCTTGGTTTAAGTTTACTTGATCTTTTTGAAAGAAAATTCTTTCTCTATTTTTTTTTTGTCCCCATCCCCTTATTATACAATACTAATAATTATGGAATTTGACTGAATGAAAGAAATATTTTAATAATTCAACTTAATTTAATTCAAGTGCTTATGTATTGATGATATAATGACAAAAAATAGCAGTGACTGCCTTCTGGGATCTTACATTTTAATGAAAGAGTTCATCTTGTATAGTTAAATAAATACAAACCAAATTGAATAAAACACCATTGTGAAGAGTCAGTCAGAGGTAGATTTTAAGTGCTAGAATTAAGAATGGGGTATTATCTGTACATAGACATGAAGACAAATAGAATGAAACCAAGTTTGAGGAAAAGCTCAGTAGCTAATTTCATTATTACACAAAATGTATAAAGGAGAATAATAAAGAACAATTGTAAAAAGAAACTAGATTTTGGAAGGCTTGAAAGGATAATATAAGAGACTTCTATTTAATCTTTGATGCTATAAGGAGTTAGTCAGTAAATGTTAATGATTAATCATAAGGCATGGCCACAGATCTATGCCTTAGATTAATTTGGTAGATATGTGAAAGATGAATTGGAGAGAAAAGGAAACTAGTGAGAGACTAGTTAATAGATTATTTTATTATTCCAGATGAAAAGTCATTACAACTTCGAGTAATATTTGGAGAGAAGACCCTGATAGAAGTCAGCCATTGAACAAGAATTTACTATATGCTTATTATGTGCCTGGCCCTTTTCTAATCACAGGGAGTACAAAAAATAGGCAGAAGCATAATTTTTCCCTTCAGGGAGCTCATAATTTAAAGGGGGAGAAAACATGAAGGAAAAAAAAAACACACATATAAAATATATAGTTCAAATAGAAGGTAACCTCAAGGGGAAAACACTGGCAGTGTGAAAGATAAGGAAAGAGCTCCTACAGAAGGTTGGATTTGAGCCAAATATTAAAGGAAATCAAGAGATTGAGGAAAAGCATTTTAGGCATGGGAGTGTGCCACAGAAAAGTCAGGGAGTCAGAAGAAGTGGAACTCTGGGCTTGGAGTCAGGAAAATGATTGAGTTTAAATATGGCCCAGACATCTATTTATTGTGTGATCTTGGACCAAGGCCCTTAACCATTTTGTCAGTTTTCTCATCCACAAAATGGGGATCATACTAGCGCCTGCCATGCAAGGTTGTTGTGAAGATCAGGTAAGATGATAATTGTAAAGCTCTTTGTACAATGCCTGGCATATTGTAAGCACTATATAAATGTTAGTTATATTGATGATGGCAGTGTGCTTTTTGAGTTTTGAAAGATATTAGCTGGGTCTTAAAGTAAGATTAGGGTCAATAATGTTCACTAATTGGCAATTATTGTCTTCTTGTTTCAGTGGATTTCCACCTGTCCAAACATTGTGTTTATTGGATCTGGTGAAGTGGCTTTTGGCACAGTGTGGACGCCCCCAAACAGAATGCAGACACAAATCTATAGAACTTTTTTATAAATTTGTTCCTTTGCTACCAGGTACAATGATGAATGTTTTGTTAATAACATACTAACTTATGCAGAGTTTGAAGTTTATTTTTTTAAATTTTTCTTTTATATCAGTTGAGCATATTAGTATGTGGGGTTTTTTTTGTTTTTGTTTTTTTAAGTAAATCTGTTGATTAAAAAGAGTTGTAATTAAGTAGCTGCACAAATGGCTATTGATTAATGGTGACATTGAGGGAATCCTTTTGAATTCTATAACTTTTTAAAATTAAATTTTCAGTTATTTAATTTCACAGTTTTCACTTTTTGTATTCCACTTAATTTTACCTTAAAAAACAAAACTATTCTGATCATACAGTATTCAACATAGTTAATATGCACTGTTTTTAATAGCCAATTAATGAAATAAATGTGATTATACTGTGCTATTTCAACATGTGATATCCCTAAATGTCTACATATCTATCACTAAAGAGTCTTAGACTTGGAATAAAAAGTAGCAGAAAAAAGTTAATTCCAATCTTTGCAGGAAAATACTTGCCATTAAATTATGTTATTAAAAATAGCTTTCTAAAGAAGCCAGTGAATATATTCTTCATTCAATGTTATTACTGGATACTTTATTTATTACTGGTAAGTTACAATTCATGAATGAAATCAGTTCCTCATTTTTTCTGAGATAACAGAAGAAATATCAACAGTTAATTTCATTCAGTTCATAGGAAATAGATTTAATGCCAGAAGGTACTGAGGGGCCTTGATTTTCCTCTGTCATGCCGTCTTTGTTAGTACTATGTAGTATTTAATTGTAGAGGTATAATAGATATATAGAACTTGGATTTAGGAAGACTTTGGTTGAAATACTATCTCTGACATTACAGGTTGTGTGGTCCTGGACAAATTTTAACCTTTTAGTGCCCTAAGCAACATGTTAAGTTAAACCATTGTTCATTTGAATTGGTAGAAGGAGTTTACTTTCCTTGAGTTTCTTGCACTGTGAAGTAACAAGTCTGGAATAACAACAACAACAAAAGATATTTATTTATATTTAAAGAGAAGCGTATATAGTGATAAGGTAATATATTTATGACCTTAGGCCTGAAAAGTTTTCTGAAACTTCATAAAATCTAAAAGGAAGTTATGTTTTGATTAGTTCTGTATTTCCAATGTATTAAAATTTTTATTTTTCTTCTTTTGCTGCTTTTCACTAGTCATAATGATATAATTATAGAAACAAAAATTTGGTTCTGTGTAAAATGTTTCTGATTTTGTTCTGATGTAAAAAAATTCTACTATTATTAAATCTTGATTTTTTTTTTTTTTAAAGGCAATAGATCTCCATCTTGTTGGTTAACTGACATTCTCAAAAAAGAAGACATTTCTTTCCTCATAAATAGATTTGAAGGAGCAGGCAATGCCAGTGAACATTTGTCAGGAATCTTGGCTCAACCTACTCTTTTTGATTTGCAAGGACCCTTTACTTTAAGAGCTGTTGTGCAGTGGATGGATATGCTTTTAGCAGCTTTGGAGTGTTATAATACCTTTATTGAAGAGAGAGCTGTCAAAGCACAAGAGATATTAGGTAGGTAAAATTTGGGCCGTAATTTTTGGGTTTTATTCTGGGAAATTTTTTGTTCCATTTTAGTCCTGTTGAGAGGTTTAAAAAATGTGAAATAAATGTGACCCTTCACCTCTAGAGAATTCTAGTACAGCAGTGCCTCTGATGCTGCCAAGCTGGAAGCTTCAAGTAAAGGCTGATCAGTGAACTTAGTACCTGTCACAGGAGCCTGCCTAAGTTTGGGCAAGCTCCTTGTAAGAAGTGTGGTCAATTTTTTGGCCTTAGTAGCTCATAAAAGTCATCTTTTAAAACTTTTGTATTTAAACTGGTGAAAGAGTGCCCATACCAACGAAATCACAGATCCTTAAAGGATTGAATTATTAGGTTATTAGGAATTAGAGAAATTAATGAGTAGTGTTCTACCTTTAACTTCCTGATGTTATGTTTCCAAAATTTTAATTTGTATAACATTAAAGAATGTATCAGGGCCATTAGAGTTTTTGCTTATATTCTGTGTTCTTATGTTTTAATTTGCTAAAATCTTAGAATCACTTATTCCTTTGAAAATGATAGAGTTGATTGAAGTAGAACTGAGATCCCTGTATGTGTCCATTGTTCTTTTGTGGTCCATGGTCTGAAAATATATAAAAAGTGGAATATCCTGATATTTGGTTGAATTGAAGAATTTGACATATTGATGTCTAGATCAGTGGTCCTCAAACTTTTAAAATAGGGGGCCAGTTAACTGTTCCTCAGACTGTGGGAAGGGCGGACTATAGTAAAAACAAAAGCTCACACTCTGTCTCTGTCCCTCAGCCCATTTGCCGGAACCTGGCCGACTGCATAAACGTTCTTAGCAGGCTGCATCTGGCCCGCAGACCGGAGTTTGAGAACCCCTGGTCTAGATTAACCACTCAAACATTATTAGAACAAAGGGAAAGAGGTAGATTGTTTATTTTGAATGACTGTGGGAAAAAATCCACAAATCACTGCTTTAAATAATTGGGCCACTTAGTGGGCTCCAGATTCAATAGTTTTAAACCCTATCTCATTGATTTTTTTTGGGGGGGGGGGAGGTGAAATAGGCTTTCAATAGTAATAGAAATAGAGAAGGCAGCAAAATGGAATTATGAATGAGTTTATTTCAAAAAGATCTTTATTTCTTCCTCCTGTTTCTTCTTAAATAACTTATTTTATCTCCTTTTCTTGGTTTGTTTGTTGTTGTTGTTGTTGTTGTTGTTGTTTTTTTTAATACATGAAGAGAGGGATACATGACTGGGAAAGAAGTAGACTAAAGGAAACTTTTTTTAAAAAAATCTGTGAAAATTGGTTGGGTAGATGATCTGCAGGGTCTTTTATTTACAATGATTCAGAGATGAAAATTTTGAAGAATCACTTTTGTCTTAGAAAGATTGACAGAGTTCCCCATTTGAAAGATAGTCATTTCATTTAATTAGGGGACTTCATGTTACAAAATTAACATTAAGCTCTCTGAACACTACATTTGAAATTTTTGAATGACTTCTTAATGTACCTTTCTTGTTCTTAATAGTATGTTGAAACTGAACTGGCTGGAGGTGTTTGCATTTTCATTTTTTAAAAGAATTTTATAATCTGAACTCCAGAGCTCAAAAATTGCTTTCTAATATTTGATTGTTTTTATTGGTACTTTTAATTACATATTTTTAGTTCTTCATGAAGGTTATTATTATAATTTACATTTTTAAACTACAGAATCAGAAATCAGAATACTGTTTGGAGGATAAGAGAAAACTTTACATTTTTTAACTTTTACTGGGCCATTACAGAAGCACAGAATTTTAAAACTGAAAGAAATCATAGGAATATGTGCCCCCTAAAGAAATCTCTACTATAGCATATATGAGTGATTACCTATCTTCTGTTTGAAACTTCCCCCTTCTCTTCCTCCTCCCCTCTCCCAATGAAGGGGAACCTGAAGCAGCCCATTCTACTGATGGATAGCTCTTATTATTAGTTAATGTTTTCTGACATTTGGCCTAAATTGTTCTCTTTGCAACTTCTTTACCTTGCTTTTGGTGACTGTCTCTGAAGCCAAATGGAACAAATCTAGTCATATTTCCACATGACAACCTTTCATGTAATTGAAGGTTGCTGACATGTCCCCTTTGTTTTCACCTCACTTTGTCTTCTTTTCATCAAGATTGGACAAATTTAGTTCCTTCTGCTGATACTTGTGTGGAATTAATTCAAAATCTTTTCTTCATCCTGGTTATCCTTGGATTGTTCACAATGTCTTAAATTGTGACCTTTTTTTAATTTTTATTAAAGTACTCCTTTTATTGTATCTTTTTATGAAAGTTCTTTTGGCTTTAAAATAAAATATTTGTACTTGTTTTTTTTTTTTTTTCCCCTGAGGCTGGGGTTAAGTGACTTGCCCAGGGTCACACAGCTAGGAAGTATTAAGTGTCTGAGACCAGATTTGAACTCGGGTCCTCCTGAATTCAAGGCTGGTGCTCTATCTACTGTTCCACCTAGCTGCCCCTTGTACTTGTTTTGAACTAGAGAATTGTGTAATAATTGTCTTATGCAATTATTTCTAGGTACTAAAGCAAAGTCTTCATTTTTGAAAGCTGTGGGCTTTTTCTTAGAAAATATTGCTCTTCATGATATTAGAGCAGCAGAAAAATGCTTTGGCACTGGCGTAAAAGGCAATGTATTTAGCCCACAAGAGAGAGAAGAATATAATTACAGCAAGTGTACAATTGTGGTCAGGATTATGGAATTTTCTTCGATGCTTCTAAATACTTGTCAGGATGTCTGGAAGGTAGGAGTGCCAAAAAATCTTTTTAATTGATGACCTTTAAAATGTAATTTTATTTATCATACTTATATTGTGTAGCATTTTCTAAGTTTAGAATTCTTTAAACACACTGGTTAAAAATAAAGCTTAAGAAATTAGTTAATTAGTAAATGAAATTGTAGGAGTGTATAGGTATCTAGGATCAAACTGCCAGGAATTGGTCAAAAGTAATATTGGAAGAGGATATCTTATCCTATGGTCTTGATAATTGCTAGTTTAAGTGAAAACTAGAAGCACCTAAATGAAAAAGTAGTGAGATGTTTGAAAAACAAATACTGAAATTTATATATTCAAAGGGTTATCATTCAAGAGTTGACTACCATTACTAATTTGTAATGCTGCTGTTGCTTAAGCTATTTTTGGAAGCCCTTCATTTATTCTGGTAATACTGATAATTGCCCAAACTACTTTTGGAACTCACCTTTTGGGATTCTCTTCAGGGCTATTTAAAAACAAACAAACAAACAAAAAAAAAAAAACTTGGTGGTGAAAGGGGCTTAGGTGACAGATCAAACTCAATTGTGTCATCTAATGATTAAAGTGGATGGAGTGAGTAAACACAATTTTAATAGTCCTTTGTATTCATTTTCATTTCTATTCAATCATTGAGTTTAAAGTGATATTTATAAATTATCTATTAAATAGAGGTTCTTATTTAGTATTTCTTGGGCTGTCCGAGCTAATCATCTTTGAAAAGAAAAAATGAAATTTGAATATTATACATGCATATTTTCTAGAGTAAGAAGAAACCTAATGTTGCTTAATATTTAGTTTTCTCTCACCATTCTATCTTTTGTGTAATATTTTATGATCCAGTGATCTTAGAGGGAAAGATCCTTAGCCTGATTTTACAAATATAAAATTAACGTAATTATGGTGTTAAAAGGATATTAGCAATTGTTGACCAAAACTTGTTTGATTTCAAACATTTTTACAGCTCCTTGAGAAGGATTTACTTAACACTTACTTTATGGAACTATTGGTCAAAACATTGTGTGATCCATCAAGTATTGGTTTTAACATAGCTGATGTACAAGTGATGAATAATCTTCCCAATGTCTGTGTGAATCTTCTGAAAGCCTTAAAAAAATCTCCATATAAGGAATCTTTAGAAATCAACATAAAGAAAAGAATAACACCACAAAGGTATGCATTTAAATTAAAAACCATAACTTTTTTTTAGTATACCTTTGCAGTAAAATTATCTATTTTATGTTGCTGACCAGAAATGAAGAGTGACATTTTCATTGTTTGTCGTGTCTCAAATGAGGTATATGAATACTAGAATAAATTATTTCTTACTGGAAAAAATATTTATCACTGGATAACTTCAGCCTGGATGTTTCAGTAGTATACTCAACTAAAAACCAAATTTATTGCCTTCTTAAAAGCTGCTATTTTTTAAGACTTAGCTGTTCTCATTCAAGGTACAATTCATGTACAGGCAAGAGGATAATGAAGGCTGTATATAGGGTCATGGTTTAGATTAAAGAGTTAAAGCAGAAAGAAGAAGAAGAAATATAAGATTTTGTGGAGATAGGAACGATTGACAACTGACTGTATAGGTTTTGGAAAGTGAGATGTTGAAAGATGGCATTGCAGTTGTAAACTTGGTTTTCTGGAAAGAGATTGGTGTCTTCTGTGATGATGCAGAAGTTTGGAAAAGGAGTGGGAGTAGGTGAACATAATACAAGTTCTGTGATGTAGATTACAACTTATTCTTCTTTTTAACTCATTCTGCCCTTCCAGGAACCAAGTCAGAATCAGAGGATAGGGTGTGGATGTGCTATAGAGATTGGTAGAGTTTTCTCAATGGATGTGCTATAGAGATTGGTAGAGTTTTCTCAATGATTTGCTGTTGTTGCTATGGGTCCTAGGGGTATTGGTTACATTATAAATATCTTTAGAGAATTTTGCCTGGTTTAGTAAGGTATAGGTTGAGAGATTGCACCATAGAGGAATGGTGCAGAGTTGAGAGAGCCTGTACAGATAAGGATAGATTTTGATTATGTTGGAGACAAGCCCTGCAATTATCTGTTAAGGAAAAGCTGAGTTATAGCCCATTTCCATAGCCTCCAGTTGGCTGGTCACATATCCCTTCCAGTTAAGGGATCCCATGATCTCCCCCACTTTGGAGAACACCGGCTTAAACTGTTATAATTTAGAGTCTCCACCTTTAGTCACTTATTTCCAGTTGAGCATATATGCCACTGCCACATTATTCTTTAAAAATCTATCTTTTGTCACATAAACTTTGTTCATTCAAAATGGCTTCCTTGTCAAATAAAAAATTAACAGTATTTTGCCTAGTGTTGAGACCTTTCATAATTTGGTACTGTTGTACAATCAATTTTGCTATAACTGACATGTTCCTCCAAAAAAAAAGTACCAGCTGTGCAAAACTGAGCAATGAAAACCAGAAGTTTATGGGGAAAATGGATATGAGACATAATATTCAATAATTTCATCAATGACACATTTTTTAAAAAGTTAGGAACTTTAAAATAGTAGCATGGTTTTGTACACATTAAATGGTGAAGAAATAAATACAGTAATAAATAGTAGTAGTCCAATGTTTCCAGCTGCTGCTCTCTGCCTGAGTCCAATTTCCATAAGCTTAGACTAGTAAAACTTGGGGACTGGAGAACCGAATGCAAGGATGACATAATGGGTTAGCTCTTCTGCACCGACAGCTACTTACTGTTGCATTAGAAGACATATAATAAATACGGCTCTTTATTGTGACAAAAACCTGAAGTTTTCTTGTAGAAGTTGGCATCAGAGTAATGACAGCTTTTGAGTTATACAGTGTACTTTTTGCATAAGCAGTCACATGTAAGCTGGCTCAAAATTTATGCTAATTCCCTAATGTATGATTTGAAACAAATTCATGTTTTTAAAATGAATGTTCTTTTAATGTTGAAAAATTATCCATGCATATGTTTTGAAAATAAAAAGCTTTAATGAAACAAACAACAACAAAAAAGGAGACAGGGATAGAGAGCAGTTCTCTTGTATTGTTTCTTGCATTTTAGCATTTGGGTTTTTTGACTTGTCATGTTCTTCTTTAGTTTGTCTCTCTAGATCTTGTCTTTAGGATCATTATGTTTGTTGGGTTTTTTTGTTTTTGTTTTTGGTTTTTTTGTATGGTGATCATTTTTTCTTTTAACATTGATACTTTTTACTCTTCAAGACTGTCCTTCCCGTCTCTATATTTTCATCTATAGTCAGTTGTCTCCTCTTTTGTTTCTTTAGTGAGGCCAGTAGATTTAAAGTAATATATTCTAGGAATTATTTCTGCCGTATTGGCCATAAATTCTAATTTTACAATTCTTATGTCTCTTCTAAGCTATTCAGGAAAATCCTGGCATGGGGCTATGCTACCTTTAGGATTCCACAGGTGTTGAGTCGCTTTCCTTTGTGTTTGCATCATTTACTCACAGATATCTTCACTCTTATCTCATCTTGAGACCATATAATATTCTCCATTGGTTTATCTACTTTAAACTGAGTTTTTTTTCTATCAAAATTTTTTGATAATTTCAGTCTTTTCCTTTTAATATCCTGTTGCTCACTTTAAAACTCCTTCCTGATGATATGATGGTATACTTAGAGAACCCCAAAGACTCTGCTAAAAAGCTATTAGAAATAATTCAGAATTTTAGCAAAGTTGCAGGATACGAAATAAATCCACATAAATCTTCAGCATTTTTATATATCACCAACACAATCCAACAGCAAGAGATACAAAGAGAAATTCCATTCAAAATAACGATCGATAGTATAAAATGTTTGGGAATATATCTACCAAAGGAAAGTCAGGAATTATATGAGCAAAATTACAAAACATTTGCCACAAAAATAAAGTCAGATTTAAATAATTGGAAAGACATTAAGTGCTCTTGGATAGGCCGAGCAAATATAATCAAGATGACAATACTCCCTAAACTAATCTATTTATTTAGTGCTATACAATCAGACTCCCAAGAAACTATTTTAATGACCTAGAAAAAATAACAAGAAAATTCATATGGAAGAACAAAAGGTTGAGAATTTCAAGGGAAGTAATGAAAAAAAAATCAAATGAAGGTTTTCCTAACTGTACCTGATCTAGAACTATATTATAAAGCAGCAGTCACCAAAACCATTTGGTATTGGCTAAGAAATATACTAGTTGATCAGTAGAATAGGTTAGGTTCACAGGACAAGATAGTGAATAAAAATAGCAGTCTAGTATTTGACAAACCCAAAGATCCCAACTTTTCGATAAGAATTCATTATTTGACAAAAACTGCTGGGAAAACTAGAAATTAGTATGGCAGAAACTAGGCATGGGCCCACACTTAACACCACATACTAAGATAAGATCAAAATGGGTCCATGATTTAGGCATAAAGAACGAGATCATAAATAAATAGAATAGTTTACCTCTCAGACTTGTGGAGGAGGAAGGAATTTGTGACCAAAGGAGAACTAGAAATCATTTTTTTTTGCCTTTTTTTTTTTTACATAGGTTTTCCTTTTTTTTTTTTTTTAAATCTTTTTATTAATTTTTATAATTATAACATTTTCTTTGTACAGTACATATTCATAGGTAAATTTTTTTTAACAACATTATCCCTTATATTCCCTTCTGTTCCAAATTTTTCCCCTCCTTCCCTCCACACCCTCCCCTAGATAGCAGGCATTCCCATACATATTAAATATCTTATAGTATATCCTAGGTACAATATATATGTGCAGAACTGAATGTTGTTGTTGTTGTTGTTGTTGTTGCAAAGGATGGATTGTATTCGGAAGCTAAAAATAATCTGGGAAGAAAAACAAAACAAAACAAAACAGTGCTCACAGTTTATACTCATTTCCCAGTGTTCCTTTTCTGGATGTAGCTGATTCTGTCCATCACTGATCAATTAGAATTGGATTAGCTCTTCTCTATGATGAAGATATCCACTTCCATCAGAATACATCCTCATACAGTATCATTGTTGAAGTGTATAATGATCTCCTGGTTCTGCTCGTTTCACTTAACATCAGTTGATGTAAGTCTCTCCAAGCCTCTCTGTATTCCTCCTGTTGGTCATTTCTTACAGAACAATAATATTCCATAACATTCATATACCATAATTTACCCAACCATTTTCCAATTGATGGACATCCATTCATTTTCCAGTTTCTATCCACTACAAAAAGGGCTGCCACAAACATTTTGGCACATACAGGTCCCTTTCCTTTCTTTAGTATCTCTTTGGGATATAAGCCCAGGAGTAGCACTGCTGGGTCAAAGAGTATGCACAGTTTGATAACTTTTTGGGCATAATTCCAGATTGCTCTCCAGAATGGTTGGATTCTTTCACAACTCCACCAACAATGCATCAGTGTCCTAGTTTTCCCACAGCCCCTCCAACATTCATCATTATTTGTTCCTGTCATCTTAGCCAATCTGACAGGTGTGTAATGATATCTCAGAGTTGTCTTAATTTGCATTTCTCTGATCAATAGTGATTTGGAACACTTTCATATGAGTGGAAATAGTTTCAATTTCATCATCTGAAAATTGTCTGTTCATATTCTTTGACCATTTGTCAATTGGGGAATGGCTTGATTTCTTATAAATTAAAGTCAATTCTCTGTATATTTTGGAGATGAGGCCTTTTTCAGAACCTTTAACTGTAAAAATGTTTTCCCAATTTGTTACTTCCCTTGTTGGTGGAGTTGTGAAAGAATCCAACCATTCTGGAAAGCAATCTGGAATTATGCCCAAAAAGTTATCAAACTGTGCATACCCTTTGATCCAGCAATGCTACTACTGGGCTTATATCCCAAGGAAATACTAAAGAAGGGAAAGGGACCTGTATGTGCCAAAATGTTTGTGGCAGCCTTTTTCATAGTGGCTAGTAACTGGAAAATGAATGGATGCCCATCGATTGGAGAATAGTTGGGTAAATTATGGTATATGAATGTGATGGAATATTATTGTTCTGTAAGAAATGACCAACAGGAGGAATACAGAGAGGCTTGGAGAGACTTACATTAACTGGTTCTGAGTGAAACGAGCAGAACTAGGAGATCATTATACACTTCAACAATGATACTATGTAAGGATGTACTGTGATGGAAGTGGATATCTTCAACATAGAGAAGAGCTAATCCAATTCCAGTTGATCAATGATGGACAGAATCAGCTACACCAGAGAAGGAACATTGGGAAATGAGTGTAAACTGTTAGCATTTTTTGTTTTTCTCCCCAGGTTATTTTTACCTTCTGAATCCAATTCTTCCTTTGCAACAACAACAACAACAACAAAATTCGGTTCTGGACATATATTTTGTACCTAGGATATACTATAACATATTTAATTTGTATGGGAATGCCTGCCATCTAGGGGAGGGAGTGGAGGGAAGGAGGGGAAAAATTCAGAACAGAAGGGAGTACAAGGGATAATGTTGTAAAAAATTACCTATGCATATGTACTATCAAAAAATGTTATAATTATAAAATTAATTTAAAAAAAAGAAATTTAATGGAAGAAATTAAAACCATATGAGAACAGGGAAAAAAAACCAAAAACAAAAATTCCTTCCTTTTTGATTGTGATTTCCCAAAGGACTGGACTTTGGGGGCCTGTCAGCTACCTCCCATTTTGAGTTATTTCATATTTGTCCAACATTAGTCTCTATCCCAAATGATTTCTCTACTGATAGTACTAGCCTTAGTTGGATTCTGTATTCTTTCCTGTAGGTGTAGTGGAGGTTTACATAGCCCCTCACAGGTATCCTGCCTCAAGGCTTTCTCTTCCTCAGTTTTTTGTCCGAGCTCTTGTGTGGTAGAGATTCACTGCCATTCCAACCTAGAAAGCTTTGGCTTTTGGTTTTACAAGAACTGTGATTGGATAGAGTAGAGATACTGAGTTAGGGTTAATAAATTAGCTTTTTTTTGCTGTTAACTCATCAGAACTTTTAATATCCTGGGCTGTATAATTCCTATTTTGTGGAGAGAGGTCATGAGGATCAAAAAAAAAAAAAAAAAAAATCAAGTCTACCACTTAAACCCTGTGCATTTTTTACTATATTTTTTTGTGTATCTTATATAACCCTTATTATATTTTATATAATTATTTAAGATAAGACTAAATACTTGCATATAGTAGATATTCAATCTGTTCAATTAATGTATTAAATTTGCTAATAAATTCAGAGCTTAAATTCAAAGTAACTATAAATAATAAGATGCATGGACAAAACTTTAGCTACATGTAATCTAGCTCTATCTAGAATATGAATCTAGCAATGAATTCATGTAGCAATTTTTCTAAATTGTATTGGTAGAATTTATTGAGATTAAAAACTAATTTTGTTTTGGTTTTTTCTTCTCTTACCTGGCCAGCATTGAAGTCATTTGTGCTGTTGATTTATATAATTCAGATGCTCGGTTTGATAGAGCCAATTTGGCTTCTCTCCTGTCAGCATGTAAACAACTCCATAAAGCAGGTCTTTTGCATTCTACAGTAGAGTCTCAGGTAAACATTTTTATGGAAAATGAATGATTTACAAGTTGCTTTGATTGTATTGAATTTTTGTGTTCTTTTGTGCTATTCATCAAGAAACTTTAATATATAAAGAAGAATGCCTATTTCCAGTTATAAAAATGCTTAAAGTATTATCTTTTATCTTTTTAATGACACAGGTATACTCTCAAACAGATAAGTTGAACTTCTTTAAAAGTAAAAATAAAGTTTTAAAACTTGAATTTCTGCCAGATAGTTTTCTTTGAAATTATTTGTATTGTTAAATTTCCAGTTGGATTTCTGTAAATCCTCTATATAATATTCTGTGTTCACTTACAGAATTAGGAAGTTAGTAATTAATAAGTTTTTTTTTAAAGATATATAGTTGTGTGCATGCAGAATTAGGAAACTAGGTCAGAATTGACCCTAGAAAATATAACCAAGTTTGCATTATCAAATAAAACACTTTGCAAGGTAAAGAAACTCATTTGCTCATAAAGAACAAGATACAAAATCTTTACAAATTAATTTTTTGTCAATTTGCCATCATTAAATAGCAGTTCCATACATGAAGAAGATCATAGAGAAGACTGTATCTCAAACTTAAATCCATGAGTATTTTAAAATTAATATGTATATTAAGTTTAATGTGATTAACCATTAAATCTTGTTTGCTTGTGCCTTCTGAACTTCATGTTGCTTTCATTTATATTTTTTAACTGTTTCATTGACATTTTTAAATTTTGTATAATTATCATTACCTACCCTTTGCACCCTCCCTTGTAATAAGTATAGGCCAGTAAAAAAAAATTATATTGATTGTATCTAAAAAACATATGTTCCTTCTACACTTACAGTTCACCTCTCCACTTAGCAAGTATCAGGCATGTTTAGTTATTAATCTTATAGAGTCATGGTTAGTGCATTAACTAGAGTTCTTAAGTCTTTTATATTTATTTTCTTTATGGTACTATCATTATTGTACAAATATGGCTTCTGATTGTACTAATTTTACTCTGTCATTTCATACAAATCTTCACAGAGTTCTTAACACCTGTCTTTTCCATAATTTCTTGTGGCCCAATAATCCATTATATTCATGTACCATAAGAAGAGTATACCATTACACTTAGATCATAGTTGGTTACCATTCCCTACTTGATGGAAAATCCATTTGATTTACAATATTTTTGTCTGGGGGGGAAAAAAAGGTATGAGATCTTTTTCAATTTTTTGATCTCCTTGAGGTATACTCTTATAATTATATCTTTGGGTCAAAAGATATGTGCACCATTTGTTGACTTTTTGGGTATAATTTCAAATTGCTTTCCAAAACAGTTGGACCAAATTACATTTATGTGCTTGTTCTTCCATAGTCTTCCTAACAATTATCAATATTGTTTTCTGTCTCCTTTGCCCGTCTAGTGGATGTAAGGTAGAATGTTAGTGTGTTTAATTTTTTTTTTCTCTTATTATTGATGGGGATATTTTTTTACTTGGTTTGTTGATAGTTTAGTTTTTTTTTCCCCTTGAGAAATGTATGTTGTTATCTTTTGATAATTTATATACAAAATTTCTAAAAAAATTATTTTTGGTAGACATTATTTAGGAAAAGTTTTATAGCTGTAATGTTGCTTAATATTTTGTTATTGAATATCTATTCTATTCTAGGCTACAGACCTACCGCATCCAATTGGTACTAAGCTCCTGTCTGTTGTTTATAAAGGCATTGCACCAGGAGATGAGAGGACTGCCCTTCCCTCATTAGAAATCAGTAGTAAACGATTGGCAAGTGGACTGCTGGAATTGGCCTTTGCTTTTGGAGGATTGGTAGGAAATAAAAAAGAGTTTTGTGATTCAATGTATCAGTTATAGAAATATGTAGCCCCTCACTTTTGTTTCTAAAAATAGAATTTAACACCTCATTCAGTATTTGGGACATTGTGGTAAAAAGACTTCTGGAGGAATTAACATCTTATTAACTTAAAAATTACTCTGGTTTATTTCAGAATATCTGAAAGCACCAGAGAAATTTTAATTGTTATGAGCTCTATGACTACATCTTATAAATGATTTAATTTAAATTGTTTGCTTCCCCAATCTTGATAGCATATATGTTCTGCTCTTCATGCTTTTGTCTCCTTGCCAAGACCTGACCTATCTAACTTCAAGTAATGTTTAGGGTAGCCAGACTAGAAATATAGATTTTCATGAAAAAATTTGAAAATGTGAAAAGGGAAAAATAAATAGTCATTTTGTCTTTTTCATTGTTTTCTGTTAGTAAAATTGGAAACATTTTTTGGTAAAGAAAAATATCTCAGGTACTTTTTACTTTTCCTATCAGGTCTAAAATGGCTTTCTAGAAGCTAAAATTGCATTATTTTTAACTTTCTTCCCTCCAAAATTTATCATGCTTGGCACATTAAATTTAAATGAAAGCAATATATTAAGATAGGAAACTCAAATTTACTTTTAAATATTCTTATTTTAAAAAAATTAACTTTTAGTTGATTTTACTATTAGGATAGTAATTCTAAATTTACCTTTAAATGTCTTATTTTTGTTGCACATGAGTCTATAGCTTATTAATTTAAAGGGAATTTAGTATTTGTTAAGTATTGCTAGTTTTTTAGTAGATTTAAAAACTTATTTAAAAGAAAGAAAAAAATTATATTATAAACAGATTTCTTTCCCCTCTAAACCTGTCTTATCAACTTACATAGATTCAATGTGTATATCTATCTAGGTGATGCACAGATCTATGTCCTCCTTTCCCTTCTAAGTTCCAGATCACCAACTGCTTTTTTCCAGACATCTTGAACTGAGTTTCTTGTGGACATCTCAAACTCAACATGTCCACAATAAAACTCATTATTTTTACCATCCAAACTCTCCATTCTTTCAGACTTTCCTATTGCTGTTGGGAGCTCCACAATTTTACTGTGTCACTCAGGCTCACAACTTTTTACTTCCTCACTCATATTCACATCCAGGGAGTTTCCAAATTTTATGATTTCACCTTCATAGTATCTCTAATATTTATCCCTTTCCATTAACATTTTTTGACAGTACATATGCATAGGTAATTTTTTACAACATTATTCCTTGTACTCCCTTCTGTTCTGAATTTTTCCCCTCCTTCCCTCCATACCCCCTCCCCTAGATGGCAGGCATTCCCATACAAATTAAATATGTTATAGTATATCCCAGGTACAATATATATGTGCAGAACCGAATTTTGTTGTTGTTGTTGTTGCAAAGGAAGAATTGGATTCAGAAGGTAAAAATAACCTGGGGAGAAAAACAAAAAATGCTAACAGTTTACACTCATTTCCCAATGTTCCTTCTCTGGTGTAGCTGATTCTGTCCATCATTGATCAATTGGAATTGGATTAGCTCTTCTCTATGTTGAAGATATCTACTTCCATCAGAATATATCCTCATATAGTATTGTTCTTGAAGTGTATAATCTCCTAGTTCTGCTCATTTCACTCAGCATCAGTTGAACATCAACTATTTAAAGATATTTTTCCTAAATTATATTTTGAAATGAGGATAAGTATTAATTTTTCTTTTCACAGTGTGAAGAGCTAGTGAATCTTCTGTTGAATACAGTGGTTCTCTCTGTGCCACTCTCAGGAACTTCCCAGAAGAATCTAATCAACTTCTCCCATGGAGAATATTTCTACAGCCTATTCTCAGAAGTCATCAATACTGAACTGCTGAAAAATCTTGATACTGCTATATTAGAACTTATGAAATCATCTGTGGATAATGCCAAAATGGTATTGAGCATTTTCTTTGAATAATTATATATAAAAATTATCACTATTACCCAGAATGTCATTTAAAAAAAGAAAAAATTATTGATAGAGGTTGAAACCTCTTTTTAGGGAGGGGTTTGTTTCTAGGCTTCATCTACTGATAAAATTTTGGTTTTCTTTGACACCATAATTTTTCAGGATGCTTCATTTTCTAGAATACTTAGTTTATGCCAAATTTTTGGTATAAAAAAAATCTGCATTGCTCTGAGGAGGCCAATTATGGCAAGAGTAATGTTTTGATTTAAAAAAATTTTTTTTTAATGAAAATGTAGACTATTTCTATTGATTTATTTGCCTTACCTACTCTACTAAAGATCAGTTCCTAAAATCTGTATTTTCTTTTGTATGATGAACAACAGTACCTCTTACTTTCTAAGTATAATTTTGTGGCTGAGTATTAGTAATAACTTGTTTATCAATCCAGAATATGATGCTATGTCATCCAGCAATGGTAAAAGAAAACTTTTCATTTCAGGTGGGTGCCATTTTGAATGGTATGCTAGATCAGAGCTTCCGAGATCGAGCTGTGCGAAAACAGCAAGGAATGAAGTTAGTGGCAACAATTCTTCAAAACTGGAAGAAACTTGATACATGGTGGGCTAAAGATTCTGCTCCAGAAAGCAAAATGGCAGTTTTGACTCTTATGGCTAAAATTCTACAGGTATTTTGCAGTTATTTAAAAATGGCTTTTGTATTTATAGCTTTCTCCAAAATACTTGTATTAAGCAATTTCTTTCTGAAGTTTCTTAAAATGTGATGAGGTTGTGATTAAATTGAATTTTAAAATTTTGGTTTGTGTTAGGTTCTTACTAAGTGCTAATGAGATAATGAGATATTGGGTTTTTACTAAGTGCTAAGTCGGTACTTGACAATTTTCTAGTTCCGGCCTTTCCTGGTAGTTTGACTTGTGAATTCCTGGGGAAGAGCTTGGGTGCTTGGGAGGAGCAAGTTCATTGGTTGAAGTGATTCTTCCCAGAAGCCCTTGCATTATCCCATGCCTATTCTCTGGGAGGATAAAGAGGGCAGTACTCCAGAGATAGTCAATCTCTGCTTTAGACCAGGCTTGACGGGGCTCTCTGCAGGAAGGGAAGTCATTTCTCTGGACGACAGTTCACGGCAACTGCCTGGAGACAACGGTTCTCTACAGGAAGAATAATCTGTCCGAGAGATTTGAGTTGACACAGCAGATCTCCTCCAGAGAGCAATCGGCAGCTTCTGGAGACAACAGCACGTTACATTTGGCACCCAACGTGGGGCAAGGACTTTTCCTTATCCTGACAAGGACTTATTCTGAGCCCTTCAGAGGAGCTAGCCCAGACCTTCGCAATTTGGCGCCCGAACAGGGACAGACACAGTCCTGATTCCAGTGGAAAAGCCTCCCATCCAGATCACAGTCTCTCTGACCCAGAACCACGAGTAACAAGGAAACTTTGTTAAAGATTAAGTGAGCGTGCTAATAGATAAATAAGGAACTTAACTTGTTAAGGGCTAAACCAGCAATCTCTTATAGTGAAATGGGGCAAACGCCTTCTGTTCAAGGAAAATGTTTGGAGAGCATTATCAAGGTTATGAAAAGCCAAGGATTGATTATAATTTTGGAGGAGATTACTGAACTTTTAAAAACTGTGAAGGTCATATGTCCTTGTTTTTCTCTGAAAAAAGAATTGGATCTAGATGAAAGGGAATTAGTAGGAAAGCAATTAGGTGAACACTACAATTGCCCTTATGACATTTTGCCCTTTGGTTCCAGAGTAAACTCAATTTCCAAAGATACAGTTTAATCCAAATGGCTTTTAAAAATGCTATTCTAAAAGAAGAGAAGAAGGAGCAAAATGGGGAAGTGTCAAATAAACTAGGTGAGAAGGATTGTGAGGCCCTGCTTTCACGGTCTGTATTCATACTGAAAATCAAGATCAAGTGAGCTTTTGCCCTACTGCTCCATGGGAGGTTATTAGTGGGTGAACAATCCAACGCTTGGTGAATTCTGCTTCACAATGATAGGAAGAGCCAACATCACAGGATCAAAAAGCACTTCGCTATGAACGCTTGGCCACCACAAGCCAGTTATCCCTGTGGTAATTTTTCTGACACCTCCTGCTTAAAACCCCAATTTGCAAATTTGCAAATTGAGTGGGGAAAGGGTTTGCTTGTATTTCTTCAGATGGAGAAGGAATCAGATGGGTGCCAACCAGTCGTATTCGCCTTGTCCATCAGAGAGAGACAGAAAAAGAGAAAGACCTCAAAACAAAGGAGAAAATCTAAGAACATCTGACACTGAAAGAGCATGGCTAATAAGAAGACTGTTAAAGAACTTTAAAAACCAGCAGGAATCATTGGATTTCCTAACACAAGATGAGACTAAAGGAAAATGGACTTATGGACATTTATAAATTCTCTAATAAAAACCCAATATCTCTATCTCATTAGCACTTAGTAAGAACCTAACAGGTTTGTTAACAACAATATTTGTCATTTTCATTCTTCCATACAATGTTATAAATCTTGTATTTAGGAAGTGAGTTTTGCTTTTTACAGTACTTTCTGCCCATTTTATCTTATTAGAAAAACAATTAATGCCTTAAGAATTATATTCCATTTGTGAAATTTAAAGTATGAGGGAAATGTAGGGGGAGTAATATTCTTTTGGGAAAGTATAGAAACTGTCCAAATTATTATTATTGATTTTTAATTCCTTCAGATAGACTCGTCTGTATCTTTTAGTATCAATCATGGAGCTTTCTTGGATGTCTTTACCACATATACCAGTTTATTAGATGATCCAAAGTTGGGTTTGAATTTAAAGGCAAGTTATGTTTTTTTTTCTTTTACATGAATACGATACAGAAAAAGAGAAATTCTTACAGTCTTAGACAGAACTGTGAAGATTATTCAAGGAATCTATTTTTCTTCTTGCTCACTTGAGTGCCGTTTTTCTATGATATGAGGAAGATAGGGAATGGTCCACTCCACTCAGGGGCAACTTTGGATTCCTGAACTAGTTCTAAATATATGGGCTTGATTCTTTCTTTAGTGTCATAGATCTCTACAGAATTACAAAAAGTCTGTTTGGATAAATAGAAAATATCATTTGAATTTATAATATAATTTTGCAGCATATATAACTGTGCATGTGATGTATGTGTGTATGTATTTATGTGTTTTACTTTTTTCCTCCTGTGAATTTGCCAAGATTTTAATTAGTGAGTGACCTAAAAGAAGGAAAGCTAAGATTGAGGATTTGATTCAGGTTTTGCCCTTAAAATGAAACTTAAGCATTATACTGAGATAATTCATTTTACACAAGCTGTTATTTTAATTATCTTTAGTAAATAGCACTTTAATCAATATAGACTATTGGTTGCTTTTACTATAATTTCATATGTCTGTGATTGCTGATATTTCTTTAACAGGGTCAAGCTTTGATTATTCTTCCATTCTTTACCAATCTTACTGGGGAAAGACTTGAAGACCTTAAGCTTGCTCTTGAAAAGCTTGTGGCTTCTAATTTCCCAATGACATCTCATGAATTTGTCCAGGGAACTCTGAAGTACAACAATTATGTGGACTGCACAAAGAAGGTAAATAATGAATACAGTTGTATAAATATGAAATGTTGACTGTTGACCATTTATTCAGTTCCTTTCCTGTTTTCAAAAATAAAAATGATTAATGCAAATGTCACAAATAAAAAGATATTCTCCTGTAATTCAAAAAATAATAATAAATAAATTCTACATGTTCGAGTAATTCTGAAAGCAAGCTTCAATATTCCCCCCCCCCCCCAAGCCTGGAGTTAAGTGACTTGCCCAGGGTCACACAGCTAGGAAGTGTTAAGTGTCTGAGACCAGATTTGAACTCAGGTCCTCCTGAATTCAGGGCTGGTGCTCTATCCACTGCGCCACCTCGGTGCCCCAAGCTTCAATATTTATGAAAGTTTTTCCTTTTTTCATTTACTAAGATTAATAATAGTCAATTTTTCATATAAGGGTGTTTTAAAAAATATTCAAGGAATTTATTGAATTTGATAAGAGTCAGAACCATTTCTCTAGTGATAAATGGTCAAAGAATATGAATAAGAAATTTTCTAAGGTAGAAATCCATTCTGTAGCTAAATGAAAAAAGTTTCAAACCATTATGATTAGAGCAAGGCAAATAAAAGCAGTTCTGAGAAATCATAATATTTTTTTTTATTTTTTTATAATATTATCCCTTGTATTCATTTTTCCAAATTATCTCCCCTCCCTCCACTCCCTCCCCCCGATGACAGGTAATCCCATACATTTTACATGTGTTACAATATAACCTAGATACAATATATGTGTGTAAATACCATTTTCTTGTTGCACATTAAGTATTAGATTCCGAAGGTATAAGTAACCTGGGTAGATAGACAGTAGTGCTAACAATTTACATTCACTTCCCAGTGTTCCTTCTCTGGGTATAGTTGAAATCATAATATTTAAAAGATTGACAAAGCTGGCCAAAATTTTTAAAAAGTGATATTTTGGAGGCACTATGAGAAAACAGGTATGATAATGTACTGTTAATGTACTGTTAGTAGAGGAGTGTGGGACTGAACAAAAGTCAGTAAATTGTGCCTATCCTGTGATACAGTGAAATACTGTTAGGCAAATATCCCAGAGGAATCAAAGAAAGAGGGGAAAAAAACTTATAAAACATTTATGTCATAAGGCTAAAAACTGGAAATTAACAACAGTTGTTAACAGTTGGGGAAGAATTAAATTATGATTAATGAATGTAAGGATATAATGAAGTTGCAGAGTGAAGTAATGCAAGATTAGGAATACAATTTAATACACATGAACTATAATATTGTGAAAAATACACAACTTGAAAAATTAAGAAATATAATTAACTCAAACAACGATGAGGGAGAAAAAATAGATTTATGTTGATTTAAAAAAAAATTTATGGTAAAAAAAACAGCTTGCTATATAGGGAGTTGGTGATTGATCTTGAAATCAAGAAGCCCTTCATTCCAGTTTTACCTGATTCATATTGACTTCATATTTATATAAAAATAAAGTTATTATTTGTGGTACTCCTGGACACAGTATCCCAAACAGTTCTCTAAAATTGTAACAGATAAATTGTTGTTTTATATACTTGACATAAGTATACTTGATATAAGTATAATACTTCATACATTCTGCACGTTTGTCTCTACTTCCCATCAATAAAATATATTTTTATGTTAACTACTCTTCATTTTTATATATACATATGTTTGCATGTGTATATGTATACATAGCCAAAACATACATAATACATATATACATGCTTTTCCTGGGTCAGTGTAAAATAATTTTCAAACTTTTATTCTTTTTTTGTTTTTAGGTTCTTCAAAAATATTTATTGTTTTATATTATATTCAAATAAAGTGATTGTTTGAATATCTTAATGTTGGTTTATTATGTACCTAAATTGTGTATAATAAAGGCCAGTTTTTGATTTTTTTCTTATCTGTTTACTCACCTACCATGACTTTATAATAAAATAGTCTGAGTATCAAATATATAGTCAAGAATGAATGAAAAATGTGTAAAATAAAATCCAGAAATAAATTCTTTATTAATTATGAACATATCAAAAGTAAATAGTAATATTATGACCAAAATTTGTTTTCTCAGTTCCTGGATGCATTAGAATTATCCCAGAGCCCTATGTTATTACAATTCATGACAGAAATTCTTTGTCGGGACCAGAGGCATGTAATAGAAGAATTATTTCAAACTACTTTCCAAAGGATTTCTAGAAGGTAAATCATTTTCTAAAATTTTGAGGTGCATATAGAGATGTTATAATTTATAAAATTATACATTGTATCAAACCTGATTTTTACAGTAACCCTGTGAAATGGTGTAATGCAAATTTTTTTTTTCCTTTCTGCAGATGAGGAAACTCAAAAAGATAAAATATCTTACCTTGAGATCACACAGCTAGTAAGCAACTGAGCTGGGTTCAGAACCCATGTTTTCTAAGTCTTTAGATTCTATTTTATTTTTTGAATACTACTATTTCCTCCTCTGTAATTAATGTAAAGCTTACCCTTCAAGAACCCAGGAGGGTCACATCCATTCTGTGATGAGCTGCCACAATAGGATTTTCATGAAAGGTTTTATTATTATTATATTTGTTGCTAATAATAATATTATTACAATACAATTAAATGGAATTTACTAGAAATTTTAAAGTTTCGCATGTGGGTCCTTTTTAACTAAAGAAAATTTAGATATATGAAGACTTTTGTATAACTACTGAACTTTCCATCTGTACTACTGATGCTGTAGATTTTCAAGTCTGCAATTTTCAAGATTCTTAACTTCCAAACAATATTATTTTCATTACTTTAGTGTAGTTACTTTGGTTTCCCTTTTCCTTGATTATAGGTATATAGCAACTCTTGTGCTTTTTAGATATAGTTACATTTCATTTGTTTGTTCTTGTACTTCTACTCAAAAAGGGACTGGAGATTGTGGCTGTGAGACATTTTCTTAATGTAATTGTTTAAGAGTTGGAAGGAGGAGAAGAAAAAGTATTAATAAAGAGGTTATGTGAAAGATTGCTGGAAGCATATCTAATAGAGCTATAAGGGATGAGAAACAGAAGAAAAGTGATAGACATGGAATGTGCATGAACAGCTGTGTTAACCATTGAAGCAAAAATTGTTTTTTGGTTAGAACATTTCTAAATTCCATTCACTAAATGGCAGCATCGCCCACTAGTGGTGGTGGTGCAGAATAATCTCATGTATGTGCTAGGGTAATATGATGGTGGTTCACACAATTCAGTATTTTAAATTTCATTTTTTTATTGATGGCTGTACATAAATACGTGTAAGCCTGTCAGTCTCATCTCAATACAGTGGCATTCAGAGATTGAATACTAAATAATAGAATGATGATGGTGAATTGAATACTACTTTGATGTCACAATCTTATTCTTAGATTATTGACAAGCTACATTGTGCTTTTAGTCAGTTTTATACTGGAAGTTTATAAAGTTCACTTTGTAGTTGATAATAGGAAGAACTCAAAATTGCTATTTTTCTTAGGAGTAGCTCTGCCACACAAGTAGCTCTACTGGACACTGTGCATAGAATGTTCCAGAAAGATGATCTGTCAAACATCCCTCGCCTGGCATTTGTGGATCGCTGTCTCCTGACCCTTTTGTGGCATTGCAGCTTGGCTGCTCTGAGGGAATTCTTTAGTAGTATTATAGTGGAAGCTCTTGATGTACTGAAGTCCAGATTTACAAAGGTACTACATATTTAATAAATTAAATATTGTTTATGTCTTTAAAATATTGTTCACTTAGACTAAAATTGTTCAGAACAATGTATTATTAATATTTTCAGTTAAGAAACAGATTCTGTTTTGCCCACTAACTCTATTTTGTAAGGTAAAGGGGGGTATGTGTGTGAGATAAATTTCTGTAGTTTCTACACCAAACTGTAACATGAATGCAATCTTAACATTATCTGTTTCAATTCTTGGAAACCCTGTGCAGTACAACTTAGTGAAAATAATTATAAACAGGTTTACTTACCTGAAGTTTCACCTTCATTTTTCACTTCTCATACATAACCACATGTACTTTATAATAGCTCCTATTTCTGTAGTATTTTAGGGCTTGCAAATGCTTTCTTTCCTCAGTCAAGTGACATAGATAGTACAAATACAAATATTCACATTTTATAGTTGAAGAATCTGAGGATCAGACAAATGACAAACCAGTAACACACATGATATCAGAGCCCAGATTTGCCCATGTCTTCCTTCATGCCAGGTCCAATACTCTTTCAAATCATACTGCTTCTCAGGTTTAGTTACCTGGACTCCCTGAAATTCTTGATGCTACCTATATAATGTCTCATTACTATAAATTTTTGGCCTTGGTACAAGTAGCTAATCAGTTATTTATGTGATAATTGCACCAAAATTTTTTTATATTGGCATTTTATTAAGCATTGCTTTTTAAGTGGTATGCTTGTCTATAAACACATAAATTCTGAAAGAGGAATAGAAAGGTACTGGTATTGTAGAAGTATTAATATTTATCTTTTTATAAGATGTTTGTTACTAAGAAAAATTATATAAGACCAAGCCATTTTTGTGTGTTCAATTTTTTCAGTTAAGTGAATCTACTTTTGATACTCAAGTCACCAAAAAGTTGGGCTACTATAAAATGCTTGAGGTATTATATTCTCGGCTCCCAAAAGATGATGTTCACTCCAAAGAATCTAGAATTAATCAAGTTTTCCATGGCTCTTCCATTGTAGAAGGAAATGAACTCACTAAGACACTTATTAAGTAAGTTTTTATTTAAGCCCATTTATAATTTATATATGTCCTGTTGATATGAAGAGATATTAAATTTATATATTTGATAATAAAATGCACATTGCTGATGTTTTCTGTGATGTAGACATTTTTTCTATTAGTAAACTTGGATATACTTAGTGAGAAGCAGAGATGTTTTTACTCAATCTTCTTGTTTCATAAAGAATCATATTTCCTATGCTAATTTTTCCTGATTCTTTTTCCTATAGGTTTGAGACAGACTTTTAGAACTATTATTTGTAATATAATATGAATTTGATATAATATTGAACATGTGTTAATTTTACATAATTTAATATAATGATATATGTTTTCATAACAAATATAGCATATTTTTGCTATCCACATCCAGTGAAAGAATTTTGGAATCTGAATGCAGATTGAAGCCACGCTTTTTTTCACTTTTTTCTTTCTTGTGGTTTTTTGTCTTTGTGTTATGATTCTTTTACAACATGACTAATGTGGAAATATGTTTAGCATAATTCTACATGTATGACTGATATCAGATTGCTTGCTATCTTGGGAAAGGAAGGGAGACAAATCTGGGACTCAAAATCTTACAAATGAATGATAAAAACTTTTTACATGTAATTGGAAAAAAATTAAATAATATTAAGTGTAAAAATCTACATAAAATTTTTCAAAGCAGTATCAAATTAATCAGGTTGACTGAATATATAGGAGAATTACTTTAATGGAATCAAAAACTGTTGACATTTGAGGCTGTGATGTATTAAGTCACAGTGTTTGGTTAAAATGGGAGATTAATTGACTATAACTTTGGGTATGTTTTACAGATTGTGTTATGATGCATTTACAGAAAATATGGCAGGTGAGACTCAGTTGCTAGAGAAAAGAAGACTTTATCATTGTGCTGCATATAACTGTGCCATTGCTATTCTCTGCCGTGTATTCAGTGAAATGAAATTTTACCAGGGCTTTCTGTTTACTGAGAAACCAGAGAAGGTAGGTTAATGTTGTTTTTTATGTCAGTTTTAGGAATTACATTAAACCAGTTGAAACTGTATGTCATATAATCAGGTTCTTTCTATAGTATTTCCAGATGGATGTGGATGAATTTAAATATGTGATTGTGATAGTTTTGATTTTCTCTCTTTTGGCCCAGATAGTATTGTTGAAAAAGATTTTCTTGTAATTAAATACTGTCAGTTTTACATAGCTTTGATGAAAAATTTTTCACTGTTCTAGTTAGTTTTCATATTGTTCATTTTCATATTTCTATTCTTTGTTTTTGCAGAATTTGTTTATTTTGGAAAACTTGATAGACTTGAAACACTGCTATACGTTTCCTGTAGAAGTTGAGGTGAGTAAAAATTTTCTGTGTTCGGTACAAGCTTTAAAATATTTTTGAATGTTTTCTTAATCAATTGCAACTTCATTTAATTGGAACCCAGTTAACCAAAATTATCAATTTCATCTTTAGGAGAAGAACTAAATGATAACAAAATAAAATGTTAGAAATTTGAAGGAAAAATTACTTGAGAAGTTCTATTACTGATTCATATTCAGCCCTTTTTCCTACTTGTGGCTTTTTGTGGCTATTTAAATCCTCTCTATGCCATATATTCTTAAATTCTTAATATTTTTTTTTGTATATTTTCTGATAAGTCTTTGGGGGATATGCCTGTTCTTTGCTATTGTTGAGCAAAAATTACATACATCAATTGGTTACAGTTAGTTAAATTAATATTATTAGGTAGACCAAGTACTGTATAGTACTTAACATAGTCTGTTTATTTGTTTCTTTTTTCAAATCTTTAGAAGACAGGAGAGGGAAGGCAGAGAGAGGAAACTACATAGACCATATTGTGGTTTTGTCTGTTTTTTTTGATGTATGTGGCTTTGAGAACTTAGGATCACTTCTACACTTTGAATTAGACATTAGAATAGGTTTTTAATGAAATTGTACTTTTTCTCTTTTAAAAAAATTAGTATTTTTCCAGTTACATTAAAAAAATTTGTTTTTACATTTGTTTTTGAGACTTTTGAGTTTCAGGTTCTCTCCTTTGTCTCTATCCTTAGTTTCCATTCATTAAGAAACTATGTGTGAAGTTATTTCCGTAAGAATCATATTATACAAGAAAACATAGCTCTCCCACCTAATGAAAAAAAATTCAAATAAAATTTTTAAAAAGGGAGAGATGGTATGTTTCAATCTATATTCAGACATAATTAGTTCCTCTCCTATATATGGATAGGATTTTTCATCAGAAGTCCTTCAGAGTAGTCATGGATCATTGTATTGCTGAGAATAGCAAAGTAATTTACAGCTGGTAATCCCAGAACATTGCTATTGCTTCGTACTTTTTCTAACAAGAATCAGTATACAGAATTATATCCCTGAGAAATTATAAAATCCTGAATCAACAATGAAAAATTTTGGAATAGTGTATCCTGAAGCACATTTCTGAAATATTTTCAATAAAAATGGGTTAAAGGAAGAAGAATTTCCTTAAAGTTTGCCTATAACTAGTTGATTGATGTTTGCCTATAAGATTAAATTTAGATTATGGTAGAAATATTTTATTTCTTACAGGAATATATTATGGGAAGACTGCTTTTCATAATGATAGATAATCAGTGTTAATTCACATGAGTTTAAAGTCACAAAGCATGGAGTGGAATGATGTGTGAGACTTCTTCAGAATCACATACCACAAATAACTGACTAAAACCAGAGACTTAATGCTGAATTGTTCAATACTATACTAAGGTTATTATAATAACCTTATTATTATACTGTATATTTACAAATAACCATAGTCAGGGGCAGCTAGATGGCACAGTGAATAGAGCATTGGCCCTGAAGTCAGGAGGACCTGAGTTCAAATTTGGTCTCAGATACTTAACACTTCCTAGCTATGTGACCTGGGCAAGTTACTTAGCCCTAGTTGCTTAGCCCCCCCAAAATAATAATAATCATAATCAGTGTAACACTATGAAGTGGTAGCAGTGGGGTTTGGTCTTTAAAATCAATAGTTACATCTAATTTTTTTCTAATTTCATTGAAATCTATTGATATTTGTGACCATACCATATCATTAAGTCAGAGTATTTGGTTCAAGTGGAAGATTAATTGATCTAAAAATGCTATGGGGCTGAGAAATGAGGAAAGAAAAGAAACTTGGAAACTTAACAGTAAATTTAGTTAGAAAATTGGAGAATTTTCACACACACATGGAGAGACACTTACGTAGCCCAATGAGATGAACAGGGGAGTTGTTAATTACTGAATGAAATTCGTTTATTAGCCCATTGCTAAGTTTTTGGCATCTAAAAGCCAGCTGAAAGTTTAGTTCATCTCCTTCTGTATTTGTCCTCTCTATTATTCACTAATAATAGTTATTAGAATTGATAATAGCACTTTAAGGTTTACAAGTGTACCTCACATATGTATCTTGTTTGATCCTCACAACAACCCTGGCAGGTAAGTGCCATTATTATCCCCACTTTATAGATGAGGAAACTAAGATTGAAAGAAGTTGAGTGACTTGTCTACAGTTACATGCTAGGAAGTACACAATTCAATTTCACATTTTCCTGACTCCAGGATCATCACTCTCTGTTGCACCAAAGCTTCCCAAGTAAAATGTGAACAAAATAACAGTCTGTGACACGAGCTAATTGGATAACTCCATAAAATTCAGGTTTAATATAAGAAACACAGGCAGTGATTCTGAAGGCTTGTGAATTGAGCCAAAAGGAGCCATTCATCCAGTTGTCTCATTTTATAAATAAAGGAAGCTGAGACCCGGAAAGCATCTTGAGTTGCCCAGAATCCCAAAGCAAGGGTTTGCATTTCAGTTTGGTGAATCTGAGTTTGGTGCTCTCCCAATGGCTTCTGAGATTGTACATGATGTGTATTCTGGGTGCAGGGAATCTCATATTTGCATATTATCGAGGAGGAAGATAAAATTTCAAATTTGGAAAATATCAAAAAGTGTCTTTGTAGAAGTTTAAATGTTTTTTGTTGTTTTTATCTTATCTTGTTATCTTTATCTTTCCATAGGTTCCTATGGAAAGGAAGAAAAGATATATTGCTATTAGAAAGGAAGCCAGAGATGCAGCAAATGGCGATTCAGGTAAGATATTCTTGAAATAGTGAAAAAGTAATTTCTGTTAATATTTTTTAAATTGATGAGCTTTTTTCCCCCCCAGTTAACCATTTATTTTCTCTTCCTTTCACTTTCCTCCTTGGAAGAAGAAAAAAGTAAAACAAAACCTAATAAACATGTTTATAACATGTATGAAATGTTTATGTAACAAATGTGGATATGCAAAAAAATCTCTGTATTGACTCCATCTAAAAAGTGTTTCATTCTTCATATTAAATCTGTCATCTGTCAGGAAGAAAATTCTGCTGATATTAAAAATTATATATAGAATACATATTGTTTGGATGTGACATTTGAAAATAGGATTACAGAAATGTAAGTGGCGAAGTAGGAGGCCAAAAGTCCCATGGAGTAATTTATAAATGGGCCATGTTCTTTTTTTTAAATGGCTTTTTATTTTCAAAATATACACAGAGATAGTTTTCAGCATTCATAAATCCTTGCAAAACCTTGCATTCCAAATTTTTCTCTCTCCCTTTCTCTCACCCCTTAGACAGCAAGTAATCCAATATGTGTTAAACATGTGCATTTCTTCTATACACATTTCCATATTTATCATGCTACAGAAGAAAAAACAAAAAGGGAAAAAATGAAAAAGAAAACAAAAATCAAGCAAACAGCAAAAATACTGTGCTTTGATCCACCCTCAGTCCTACAGTCTCTCTCTGGATGTAGATGGCTCTCTTCATCACAAGTCTATTGGAATTGGCCTGATTTGTCTCATTGTTAAAAAGAGCTACATCCATCACGTGGGTTCTGTTCTTTCAACAGAATAAGGAATTATTAGTTCTTTTCAAAATTTGTACTCATTGAGTCAGGTGGCAATGTAACTAATTGAATGTTTCCTTTGGTGATGTGCAAAATGACAATTTTGAAAGTGATAAAATCAATTAATTTGTCTGTCTAAGAATGATTAGTACTGCTTCAATGAATAGATCATTGAGCCTGGAGTCAAGAAGATCTGAGTTCAGATCTGTCCTCATTACTAGCAGTATGACTCTGTACAAGTTATTTAACCCTTTTTGACTCAGTTTTCTCCTTTGTAAAATGAACTGGAGAAGGAAATGGCAAACCACTCCAATATCTTTGCCAAGAAAACCTTGTAAAGGGTCACAAAGACACAGTTTTAAACAATCAAAAGACAAAATGATAAACCCAAAAAATGATTAGGTAAAAAAGAAGTATTATTATGGAAAAAACTATCACACCATATTCGTTAATAGTTTCTGTATTTTTATTACAAAGATCTTTTGAAATCTTGGCAAAAACATAAATTCTCTATGTTAGGTCCTAGAATGACTTACAAATTTATATGTGCAATATACTAAACAGCTATTTGCTGATGATTTTTTAAGCAAAGAAAGATTTCTCCCCTCACTTTTTTCATAGAAAATGCTTTTTTTATTCATTCACTCTTTTTGTTTTTGTTTTTCAGAGGGGCCTCATTATTTATCTTCATTGTCATATATGGCAGACAGCAGTCTGAGTGAGGAAATGAGTCAATTCGACTTTTCTACTGGAGTACAGAGCTATTCATACAGTACCCAAGATTCTAAAGCTACTGTTGTTCATTTCCGGAGAAGGGTAATAATACCATTTTAAAATATAGAGAAATATTGGTTTAAGTATGTTTAATACATGATATGAAATTTAGCATGTGCTTTTTTTTTTTTTTTTTTTTTTTTTTAATCCATTTGCAATGGAAAACGTGTGTGCATGCTTGGGTACACGTTTTCCAAAGGCCACATGGTACTGTGGATAGAATGCAGGGCTTAGTTAGGATTCTCCTGATTCAAATTCTCCATCTGTACTTCCTGGCTGTGTGACTCTAAATAAATTCCTTAATCCCTCTGTACTTCAGGCTGCTGATTAGATCTTTTCTAACTGATAGGTAGGTTGTGATCTGTGCTAGTTGAAAAAATTTCCATACTCACATTTCCACACTTCTTACATTTTCCTCTTTTCTACATGACATTACAGTTTAATGACATTGACCTCCATTCCATTCTTCACTCATGCTCAGCACTCCACTTTCCAGTTCTAGACATTTTCACTGATTGCATAATATATTTATTTTTAGAACAAATAGAAAACTTTGAACTACAATTTGGTTACTTGTGCTTTAAGTGGAATATAATAGTGACATGCCTAATCTTAAATGTAAAATTGAAAAATAATTTATGTTTGAGAATTGTATTTGTGTGTGTCTGTCTCTTTTCCATCCTCCACACTGCCTCAAAATTTCTTCAGTTGCCATTAGTTTAACCACATTTTGCCATACTCCAAATGGCCTCTTTTTATTTTTCTTCTACTCTTGAAATATACATTATTATATTTTAGCTCAGTTATTTGATTTAAAGCAACTTAAATAAAAGTCTGAATCTGAACTCTTCAACAGTATTGTTGTTTGTTTGTTTGTTTGTTTTTTTAAATTGAACTTTCTAGCTGAAATGAATGTATGGAAAGCTTTTTTTGAGCAGGGAAATATTCTGAAAATCATGGCCATGGCTACAGCGCTTAACCAGAAATTTAGGGACAGCATGTCAATATCCTACTTGTACAATTTTCCAAGATTGCCTATGATTTTTCAGGTAGTTGTTGGTGTTTTTAGGGTATAAAATTCTTTAAAATTTATTATTTTTAAAAAACTGCCCCGTGTGTTTTTAATCTAGCTTTTTGTCTTTTGCATTTCTCTTTCCTCTTAAGTTAACAATCTAAGAGGAAAGGCTAGCAGAGTTAAATAATGAAATACTGAATTAGCAGAGTGAACTGTTCCCTAATTTCCAGGAATAGTTTTGTGGAATATAGTGAACATTAATGAATATTTAGGTAAGGAAGCAAAGCAGAAGGAATTAGTGGTTTTGGCAAGAGGTTATTAAAAAATGGTTCCTTAAAGAAATTAAGTTGAAAGCAAGAAAAGATCAGGAATTTTTCTATTATATTCTTAAAACCATATGTCTCAATTTATTCAGTAATTCTTTGAAAATAAGCTATTTTGGGGGTTTATTTTGTATGTTTTTGTTAAAGAATGGCATATACTTTGAAAGTGAACACATGATATAACAGTCCCTTACCTTCTTATTTTTCTATAGGAACGTATTGACTCCATGGTCCAAGATGATGTAATGGAGTTAGAAATGGATGAACTAAATCAGCATGAGTGTATGACAACCATGACAGCCTTGATTAAGCATATGCAGAGAAACCATATCACACCCCATGTAAAAGAGGTATTTCACTCCCACATCCTTTTAACTGATCTTATTGGGGGGCAGATTATATTGAAAAATAAGTTAATTACCTTGTTTCAAATAATTGTATGTAGTATAAACAGATAGTCTTTTTTCTTTATCTGTATAATTTTGAGTGTACATGGGATCATATAGGGATGGAAGGGACATCAGAAGACATCTAATCTAATCCTCATTTTGTAGGTGAAGAAAATAAGACCCTGGGAGGTTAAGTGACATGCCTAAGATATTTTTATATATGTATAGATATTTATGTATTTATTTATACACGCACACACACTTGTGTTTGTCGTGTGTATATTTTTTATTTGTTCCAGAGTTCGGAGCCACCAAATCTCCCTCCATGGATGAAGTTTCTTCATAGTAAATTAGAAAATCTGTCAACACCACTAAATATTCGTCTCTTCTTAGCTAAACTCATTATAAATACTGAAGAAGTAAGTAATTTTTCGTAATTTTTAAATTTTTCATTTCCTTATTTTAGTACCTAATTTAAACACACTAAATACAATAAGAGTTCTCTTATAGTCAGAAAAGAAAAAAAAAAAGATTGCATATTTTCAGAGTTATCTGCTACTCTTTTCTTACCTTTCCACCTTTTTTTCCTCATGTTGATAACCCCATTACTTGGTCCTCCAAAGAATTGTTTGTAATAGAAAAGTAGTCAGAGAACTGTTCATTCATTTTGATAATACTCACTGAACTGTTTCTGGAAAATAATGAATTTTTATCTCTAAATCAGTGAAAGAATTTAGTATATTAGGAATTCTTTTCACAGGTCTAGGTCAGAAAAAAAGTTATGATCATTCTGTATAATTTTTGATGCTTGCATTTTCACATTTATGAGTGGTATGATGTTCAGAATACTTAACAGACAATGCTTAGCTTGCAGTAAACACTCAATGATTTAGGATTTTTATTAATAATAATAATAACTAACAGTTTTATAACACTTTCAGGCTTGCAAAGTCAAAGCACTTTGCTATTCTCTTAAAAGTAGTTATCTAGGGAACTTACTTAAAGATGTCATTTCTAGAACTTTTTATAGAAGGGTTCTTTTGGAATTTTTTTCAAGTTTCATGCTACTTTTTTTTTTCTTTTCTCAGAATGTCAGCAGCTCATCCTTTGGGTTTTGAGTTTAAATTTTTGATACATCCAGAAGTCATTCAGAATCACAAACTAGGTTTGCTTATTAGTCAGGTGGAAAAAGGGTTCCTATGGGTTTCTTTATATTAATGTCTGTAGAAGTTACCTCAGCAATAACATTGCATAAAAAGTAAGCCATTACCATTGATTGATAGGTTTTAGACATAATTGCATACAGGATCTTTCAACTCTGAATTTATTTTCTTGAATTGACTTTATTTATGGACTTAGGTCAAATTTTAAAATAAAAAGTTAATTGTTTTGAACAGGTGTTTAAAATTTAATATTGAATTTTTAAAATAACTTTAAATTTTTGATTTTAGGTTTTCCGGCCATATGCAAAACATTGGCTTAATCCTTTGCTACAGCTAGTTGTCTCTGAAAACAATGGAGGAGAAGGGATTCATTACATGGTGGTAGAAATAGTGGTGGTAGTTCTTTCATGGACAAGCATCGCTACACCCAAAGTAATAATTTTATATATAATTGAATTAGTTTTATATCATTGCAAATATCTAATACCATGTAATTTACCCATTTTATCAAATATGCTACAATATTGTTAGCATTTTGCAGAATGGGTAAATGTTTTTAAAGTGAATAATTTAATTCTAAGGGATTTTATAATTTAAAATTCTTTTGGTATCAAAAGTATTTTTATTGTTAGCTTTTTTTAATAAAAGAGAATGAAAATAATAATTGTTTACATTTATATGGTATTTCAAGTTTGCAAGTATTTTACAACTACAATAATGCCTCATTTATTTAGTATCATTGGAGAATTAGATGTTTCTCAAAACTGAATTTTTCAGATAAGTGAAACCTACTTCATTCAAAATGAAAAAAATTTTAAACACTTTTCAGAGTATTTCTAAAAAATTTGTTTTATGCTTTTCTGTCTTTGTAGAGTAGTACAGAATACAATTTAGAGTTTTTTGATGGCTAAGGGTAATTTTTACTTAAGTATTACAGAGATTCATGATTTTGAAGAAAATATTTATGAATATACTTTTGCATTTTTATTAAAATATTTTGGTATTGGGGCAGCTAGGTGGCACCGTGGATAGAGCACCAGCCTTGAATTCAGGAAGACCCGAGTTCAAATCTGGTCTCAGACACTTAATACTTCCTAGCTGTGTGACCCTGGGCAAGTCACTTAATCCTAGCCTCAGGGAAAAAAAAAAGAGAGAGAAAATATTTTGGTATTAAAATTTTTAGTATTACATGTGACTACATAATTTCCATATTTTTCAGGGTGTTCTTAAAGATGAACTACTAGCAAATAGATTACTTCAGTTCTTGATGAAACATGTCTTTCACCCAAAAAGAGCTGTGTTTAGACACAATCTTGAAATCATAAAAACTGTTGTTGAATGCTGGAAGGATTGTTTATCCATACCATACAGGTACAAAATTAGTAGTGAGCTTAAAAAAAAAACAAACAAAAAAAACCTATTGTTAAAAAAATTAATTACTAGGAAGGTACTATATTTCTTAAAATGTAATTGTCTTATAAATATTTTGTTTGAGTGAAAAAGGACAGATTGAAATCATAAAACTAAATTGTTTGGGATTATTGGAATTGATTGAGTTACTGATTGCGCTAAATCCCTTGTAAACCTACTTTATTCCATATTACTTGGTTTTCCTTATGTAAACTTAACAAATTTAGGTAAATATCATGTCTTTTTATGTGTTCAGAGGCTTAGATACAACATGAACTTAGTGTGAATATGTTTGGTAGTACATTATTTTACTCGTGGCTTGGATTATAGTGACAGTATTAAGTTAATCAATTGAGAAAACTAGAATAAGACTGATTTCTTTCATATTGTATTTTTATTGTATTTTTTTATTTCAGTGTATATCACTATTTGATATTTTTTAGAATAGTTACTAAAGTATGTGATTCTAATAATGGAACAGTTCTAAAAACATCTTAATTTTAATAATGAAAATAAATATAACTTAAAGATGAAAAAACTTTTAGTTTGTGAAAAAGATATAGAAAGAAGGGAAAAGAGGATGTAATCAAATGTATCAATAGCAAAACAGTTGATTAATCTGAGTGCAAATAGAGGCAGCTAAAAGACTCAGTAGAGAAAGTGCTGGGCCTGGAGTTAGGAAAATCTGAGTTCAAATGTTAACTCAGATACTTTACTATTTATGTGATCCTGGGCAAGTCACTTAAGCTATTTGCCTTAATTCATGGGAGAAGGAAATGGCAAACTACTCCAGTATCCTTGCCTAGAAAATCACACGCACAATTTGGTTCATGGAGTCATAACAACAATAATGGATGCTAGAAGAATGTGAAGGAAAAACAATAATATCAAGGAAAAACAATAAAATCATAGAATTTCATCGGGAAAGTTTCTGTACGTCTGTGGATTTTCTAGTGTAAACTTTTCAAAGGTATTTATGTAAATATTTATTTTTTAATAATTTGATGGGACATTTAGTTTTATTTTTCCTTTTGTTCTTGTGTTTCAGGATAATATTTGAAAAGTTTTCTAATAGAGATCCCAATTCAAAAGACAATTCAGTAGGAATTCAACTATTAGGAATTATAATGGCAAATAACTTACCTCCCTATGATTCAAAAAGTGGTATAGAAAGTACAAGGTGAGAATCATATCTTTTTGTATTGATATTTTTGTCTATTAGAATGTAAATTAAGCAAAATGGACTAAAACTCTCTGTTTTAAATTTTGTGCTAGGGACCAGAATCCAGATTAATAAAAATAATCTTTTTTAAAAAAATGATTCCAGAAGGATATTTAATGCAAGGGATTTTGTTGTATGAATATGAGAAGTATTTCAGGGAATTTTATTTTGTAGGAATTTGTTTAGTCGGTTCCTTATTTTATACCTGAGAGAAGAAGAAATCTTTGATTCCAAATGAAGTTTGTTATTATTATTATTCATTTTTGCTTATTCTACCTTTTTCCCCATAGAATAGAACTTACCTATTTTCATAGGATCTTAGAGTTAGTTTTTACTGTATAGATGAGAAAAACTAAGGATAAAAGATCAGAAATAACTTGCCTCAAGTCATTTGACTTTTATTAGAATAAGAATTCTTACTTTTATTAGAATATGAATTCTTACTGTTTCACTGTCCTGATATGCTAAAATTTCAGATTTTAATGTGCACCACATACCTATTTCATAACATGTTTTGCTAATAAGAGTGATTGTAGAACCAGGTTTATACTAATAAGTCCTAAATGGAGAATTTTTTTCTTTCTTCAGTCACATCATCATCTCTTAAAGAATTCTAAATAGTACAAAATCAGGGGGAAAAAATAGAGAAAGTAGAGTATAGTTAAGATAGCCTACCTGAATAACCCTACAAAATAGACATATAAGTCTATATAGAGAAAAATAGACATAAACCAAGCTTCCTACCAGTTGGACTTGGATAGTTATTCTTTCTGAATCCCCCTTTCCTCATCTATAAAATTATGGGGCCAGGACTAGGTAATCATTTATGTTTCTTCTGACTCTAAATCCTATTATCCTGTGACTCTATCACTAGTTCTTAGGGAGGGTTAAGCAAATTATTCAGAGGGCTGTTGGATTTTATCAGTGTGGGTGCTATGTCAGAGAAAGCAAATATTAGTCCATCTGGTGTGATTCTCATCTGTGTTCTCATTTTAGTTCTTTACAAGTCTTCACATGCTTCCAACTTACTTGCTTTCTCATGACATTACAAAGGTAACAGTGGAGAAAACTGATTTCCTATCAGTTATCCTTCATACTCTCTATGAGATTAGTTCATCATATTTTTTCATTCATACTCTTCTTTGTTGAAATCTTTTTTTCTACTTCATCTTGGATCTCTTCCTTTTGCGTTCTTGCATTAATAGGTCTCAGTGCCATATTGGCAATCACATCTAGTATTGTCTGCTCTTCTTCTCACACCCCATGATGAGTACTTAATTGTCCTAGAGGGAAAATCATCAGATTGCTTATTCCTCTTTGCAACTTACAGATCTCCCCACCACTTTACTTTTAACATCCTTTCTTCTTTTGATATTTTATTTTTCATATATAATAGCATTTAGTGTGGATTCTGGTGTCAGGTAGGCAGGTAAGTAAGTGGGTGAAACATTTTTAAAGCTCTTGCCATATGCCAGACATGTTACTAAGAACGAGGAATAGCAGTAAAAGCAAAACAAGTCAAGAAGCTTACCAGTTCTAATCAAAGAAGATATTATATCAAAATAAACCAGAAATCAATGAGATTTGTGTGGTACATCATGAAGTTGTTTCCTGGGGCATAAACTCAACAATTGAAAGAGGGCTGTCAGAGGTAGGAAGCATCCCGGTGACAAGTCTGCTGGTAAGGACATGGAAAAGTGCAGAGAGCACCTGGAGTAGAACTGAGAAAGAAAGAAAGGATCGCCTTTATGAAATGGCGCTTATCAGGAAAAAATCAGCATTTGAAGGATACTAGGCACATAGTGGGAAAACTCAGGGCGTCACAAGTAGGTCTCACAGAATAGTGAGAAGAAATGGGCAGTTCTCAAAGTGGTCCTTATGTAACAAGCCCTTTTGTCACTCATCTCAGTACCTGGTTCACAGCTTCCTCTCACTCCCACCTCCTGTCCTCCCCATTAAAGGCTTCTGTATACTCAAAAGTTTTATATATAGAAGAAGATAGCATTGTTAAAGTTTTCTCAATTACTTTTTTTGGGGGGGTCCCACATTTTTGCTGTGTCTTCTGTATGTTCTTATATCTTGAGAATCAGTCTCTCACTGCTCTCATTTATATCACTTCATCATGGACTTATTCCTGATATAATTGATCTAGTTCAACCACTTGGTCTTCATTTTCTTCAGTGCTATTTTCATTTCTTATTAATATAACCAAGATTGTGCCATCAGTTGTGGTGGTATCACTGTTCTTGATGGTAAAAACAGTATGTTACAGAAAATTTTGTAGATAGTTTTGATCTTTTGTCCAGATTCATCAGACAAGTATGAATAAGAAAGAAGGGAACTAGTAATGTAGCAAAACGAAATCTACAGGGTGAACCTTAGTACCATAATGGCCTGTCCAGAATATTAAGGAAACTGAAGAATGTATTTATAAAAAGGCATGGATAAGAGTAATACAGACTGTGTGGAAAGTTTATAATTTTCACTAATTGTACTCTCTTAGAAGGACTACCCATACTAATGAATATATGGATCCAAAACAGTAAAAGTATACTTCACACAGTTTTCCATATGCAGTTATAGAATAGTTTTCTATGTAATAGTATATAAATGTTTCCAAAAATTTTCTTGAATAATATCCAGGATTTTCTTGGTATTTTGGTCCAACTGTACCTTGGACTATTATGCTTATTGAAGAATTATTTTCAGGTTTACTTTCTAAATTGTGATGAAAAGCTTATAGTACTTTGTTTTATATGTGTAATTTGGTTTATAGCATACTAGTTAAATGAATTTTTATGAATTTGTTTCATCTTTTATAATTTGTAGATACTTTCAAGCTTTGGTCAATAATATGTCTTTCATAAAGTATAAAGAAGTATATGCAGCTGCAGCAGAAGTGTTGGGGTTAATTCTTCAATATATTGCTAAGAAGGAAAATGTAAGTGAACTTTTATATAAATTACTTTTTCCTATAATAATTTATAATTCAACTAGCATACTGAATACCTACTATGTAGAAAGTCTTTTTGTAAGCATTTTTAAAAATATTTTTTTTATTTGGTAATCATTATACCTTATGTTGATATTTTAAATTATAATCCAATGATTATGGTACTTGTATTATTTATCATTATAGATCAATGGTGAGAACATTTTGTTGTATAAAACACAGTATTATATCTTAGAAATATAAAAAATAACATATCTCATTTTATCCTTATAATGCTTATGTGAAGCAGACATTTCTTGCATTATTATGCTCATTTTACAGATGAGAAACTGACTTGTAATCAATGATGAGGTTGGACTAGATCAAAGCTTCCCCCACTGCCACCCTCTTAATAGTATTGTATTTTTTTTTTCAATTACTTGTAAAGTTAGTTTTCAACATTCACTTTGTAAGATTTTTGAGTTCCAAATTTTTCTCCTTTCTTTCCTTCTTTCACTCTCCCTCTAAGAGAGCAAACAATCTAATATGGGTTATATATGTACAGTCATTTTAAACTTATTTCTGTATTAGTCATGTTGTGAAAGAAAAAACAAAAAGGGGAAACCATGAGAAAGAAAAAACTTAATTTTTATTTTTTTGCTGAGGCAATTCGGGTTAAGTGACTTGCCCAGAGTCACATAGCTAGGAACTGTTGAGTATCTGAGGTCAGATTTGAACTCAGGTCCTCCTGATTTTAGGGCTGGTGCTCTATCCATTGTGCCACTTGCTGCTCCAAGAAAAAACAATTTTTTAAAAAGTGAAAATAATATACTTTGATTTGCATTCAGTCTCTATAGTTATTTTTCTGGATGCAGATGGTATGTTCCACCCCAAATATATTGGAATTGTCTTGGATTACTGTATTGCTGAGAAGAGCTAAGTCTATCATAGTTGATCATGCTGTTTCTATGTACAATATTATTCTTGTGCTGTTGACCTCGCTCAGCTTTTTCCAGGCTTTTCTGAAATCAGCTTATTCATCATTTTTCATAGAATGATGATATTCCATTACATTGATATGCCACAACTTGTTCGACCATTCCCCAGCTGATGCGCACATCCATTCGATTTCCAATTGTTTGCTACTACAAGACTGCTGCTACAAACATTCTTGCACAAGTGGTCTTTTTCACTCTTTTATGATCTCTTTGGGTTATAGACGCAGTAATGGTCCTGCTGGAACAAAAGATATATATGGTTTGATAGCCCTTTGGCATAGTTACAAATTGCTTTCCAAAATGACTGGCTCACTTCACAACTCCATTAACAATGTATTAATGTCCCAGTTTTCCCACACCCCCTCCAACATTTGTCATTATCTTTTCCTGTATTCTTAGCTAATCTGATAGGTGTGAGGTGGCACCTCAGAGTTGTTTTAATTTGCATTTCTGTAATTAATAATAATTTTTTTCATATGACCTTTAATTTCTAAATCTGAAAATTGTTCATATGCTTTGACAATTTATTAGGGAATGACTTGTATTCTTATAAATTTGAATAATCCATTAGTATAGAATGCGAAAATTCTTTTTTTTTTTTAATTTAGAATTTTTTTTCACAGTATATATGCATGAGTAATTTTTTTTAAATAATATTATCCCTTGTATTCATTTTTCCAAATTATCCCTCCCCCTCCATTCCCTCCCCCCGATGACAGGCAATCCCATACATTTTACATGTGTTACAATAAAACCTAGATACAATACCATTTTCTTGTTGCACATTAAGTATTAGATTCCAAAGGTATAAGTAACCTGGGTAGATAGACGGTAGTGCTAACAATTTACATTCGCTTCCCAGTGTTCCTTCTCTGGGTGTAGTTATTTCTGTCCATCATTGATCAACTGGAAGTGAGTTGGATCTTCTTTATGTTGAAGATATCCACTTCCATCAGAATATATCTTCATACAGCATTGAAGTGTACAGCGATCTTCTGGTTCTATTCATTTCACTCAGCATCAGTTGATGTAAGTCTCTCCAAGCCTCTCTCTATAGAATGCGAAAATTCAAAGAAAAAGAAAAAATGCCATGAGAGCTTAGAGAAAGGAGAAATCCTTTTTACCTGAGTATATTAGAGAAAGAAAGATAAGAAAATTTTCAACTGGCAGATATCTGGAATAGTTATTGAACCTATTAGATTGGCTAATAGAACAGGAAAGGAAACTGACAAATTGCAGAGGGGTGGGGAAATGGAAAAATCAAGATATTCGTGCATTGTTGGTGGAATTGTGAACTGAATCAACCATTCTATAGAGCAATTTGGAACTATGGCCTAAGAAATATAAAACCATGCATATGCTTTGACTTAGCATTACTACTACTAGGTCTGTATCCCAAAAGATTTTTTTAAAAAAGGAAAAGGACTTATGTAAAATATTTATAGCAGCTCTTTTCTGAGGGCAAAGAATTAGAAATTGAAGGGAGTGATTGAACAAAATGTTTTATGTTATTTGATAGACTATTACTATTATGCTCTAAGAAATGATGAGCAGGATAATCTCAGAAATAACCTAGAAAGACTTCCATGAGCCCTTTTTGTAGTGGCTAGAAACTGGAAAATGAATGGATGTCTATCAATTGAAGAATGGTTGGGTAAATTATGGTATATGAATTTTATGGAATATTATTGTTCTGTAAGAAATGACCAACTGGAGGAATACAGAGAGGCTTGGAGGGACTTATATCAACTGATGCTGAGTGAAACGAGTAGAACTAGGGGATCATTATACACTTCAACAATGATACTGTACAAGGATGTATGCTGATGGAAGTGGATATCTTCAACATAGAGAAGAGCTAATCCAATTCCAATTGATCAATGATGGATAGAATCAGCTACAACCAGAAAAGGAACATGGGGAAATGAGTGTAAACTGTGAGCATTTTTTTTGTTTTTCTTCCCAGATTATTTTTACCTTCTGAATACAATTCTTCCTTTGCAACAACAACAATAACAATAAAATTCGGTTCTGCACATATATATTGTACCTAGGATATACTATAAGATATTTAATATGTATGGGAATGCCTGCCATTTAGGGGAGGGGGTGGAGGGAAGGAGGGGAAAAATTCGGAACAGAAGGGAGTACAAGGTATAATGTTGTAAAACATTACCTATGCATATTTACTGTCAAAAATGTTATAATTATAAAAATTAATTAAAAAAAAGAGAAGAAAAAAAAAGAAAGACTTCCATGACCTGATACAAAATAAAAAAGTACTGTATACAAAGCAACAGCAATGTTGTGAATGGATCATTGTATTACTGAGAACAGCTAATTCTGAAAGACTTATGATTAAAAAATTGCTATACATCTCCATAGAAAGAACTGATGGTGTCTGAATACAGATTGAAGCATACCTTTTTACCTTATTTTTCTTTGGGATTTTTGTTTGTTTGTTTTAACAATATGACAATAGTGGAAATGTTTTGCTTGATTACTCATGTATATTGAATTGCTTGCCTTCTCAATGGGGGAGGGAGGAGGAAGGGAGAGAATTTGGAACTCTAAGTTTTAAAAATGAATGTTAAATTATATTGGATTGCTTGCTGTCTAGGGGAAGGAGTGGGGGGAAGGCAAATTTTGGAACATAGATTTTTGTAAGCGTGAATGTTGAAAACTATCTTTGCACATATTTTGAAAATATAAAGCTATATTTAAAAAGTATCAATCATTTTTCCATGTAAATGGGAAAAATAAAATACTACATACATTTTCTAAATAGGAGAAAAAATCTGGAGTTCGAATATTTCAGGATTAAGAGACAGAAGAAAGGCACTGGAAAAGTGAAAAATATTTAAGGAATGGGGAATAATATAGTTTAGATAGAATATAGGACAGCATATGAATGGTCTTGAATGACAAGGCAAAGAGTTTGGACTTTTGTGTGCAATGACAAGCCATTATATTTAGATAAGGTTTGAGTAAAAAGCATATTATTATTTTCTGCAGAAATGTCTAGGGAAATAGTCTATGACTAAATAACTAATGAACATTAAAAAGTATTTCTAAATGGTTCACTGCAGATTGAACTGTGCCAGATGCTGTTTATTGAGAGTAAATAAACTTGATATTCACTAGTAGTTTGACATAGTTCATTAAGAAGCAATGCTGAGGGACAGCTAGGTGGTGCACCAGCTCTGAAGTTAGGAGGACTTGAGTGCAAATGTGGCTTCAGACACTTAACACTTCCTGGCTGTGTGACCCTGCAAGTCACTTAACTCCAATTGCCTTAGCAAAAAAAAAAAAAAAAGAAGAAGAAGAAAGAAAGAAGAAGAAGAGGAGGAGGAGGAGGAAGAGAAAGAAGAAGAAGAGGAAGAGGAAAAAGAAAGAAGAAGAAATAATAATAATAATAATAATGCTGTTTTTGGAGAAGACAATGTTCAACTTTTATCAGACAAAACAACTGTCATATTAAGTAATGACAGGTTAAATTTTAGTTAGGGAAAGAAAGGAAGATGGCCCAAGTTGGCAAGCAATATGTAAAGTTTCTTTTCAAAAATTTCTCTTCTCATATTTTGTCAGTCAGAAATTTATTACTTAAAAAATGAAATGTGTTTTGAGATGGTTCAGGTAAATTTATGCTTTAGTGAAGAGATGATCAACTTTTTTGTAAGATCAGGTAGATCCAAATAGCACCACTTGGTGACAGAAGTTCTTGATCAATGAAGTCAGTTTTCCCTCCCACCAGTTAGGAATAATTTGGCTGAAGCCTTCTGTCAGCTGACTACTTCCTATTGTTAGAGCATGGATTGAGCCTACCTTTGTTCCAGTGTAGCATCTTTAGTTCTTCTCAGCTTACTCTCTCAGTCTTCTTTCAAAATCTTAACTGTCTGCTTCTAAGGTAGATCCCTCTGACTCTTCTTAAGTGATTTTACCTTTCACCCCAGACTTCTCTAGTGAAATCTGTATTCCTTTAAAAAGTATGTCAAAGCCTTTGTTTATATGTATATGTATAAAATATTGTATTTTATTAGTTTTACCATTTTAGCCATAATTCAAGCTGATCCATTGTTTCTTGGGTGTCCTTGAAAGTTTCTTTATACTCATATTTAGTTCTCAATATGAAAAATATTTTTTGCTCCCTCATAAGTCAGACAATTCCCACACAAGTAAGGTAGCATAATTTTATATCATTCCCATTTGAAACAGTCTGTTTTTTTGCCACAGATCATATAAAGTACACAAAATAATTCAAGTGCTTTTAAAAAATGGTTTCTGCATAAAAATATATTAGCAGTTTTTATTAAATCATAATTCTGTTCCTACATTTTTTAGTTCTGTAACTATTAATCTAAAGTAGGGGCAATATCTTACATACTTTGACAATAATTTTTTTTTTTAATTTCTGTTTACTACCCTTTTAAGCACTAAAGTGGGCCATTTATCCTACAAGGACAGTGTACCTTACATGTAAATTGCTTTACAAACTTTAAAGTTCTATGTAAAATTAGTTGCTATTATTTTTTAAATTTTCCAAGGGATATAATTTTGGAAGAGGCATTAGAACTATTTCACTTAGTCACTGATGGGTTGAACTTAGCTCAGTATTACTTAAAAGCTGAATAATGTAGTTATTGAGTAACTATGAATGAAAAAGTTCCTGAGATTTTAGGTTTGATGTAAGGAAGAAAACTTCCTAATAATTAGAAATATTCCAAAGATGGATTTTTCTGCTTTAGGAAGCTAGCAGATTCTCCTTTACTCAAAGTCTTGAAACAAAGGTTAGGCAATCACTTATTGCAATTGTTGAAGAAGGAATTCTTGATCAGGTTATAAATCTGATTAGATAACTATTAAGATAGGTATTCCTAACATAGATAATTACCTCTTTTTTTGTTTGCTTGTTGTATTTAAAAATAGTATTTTGAGGAGTCTATAGACTTAACCAGACTGCCAGATGAGTCTATGATAGAAAAAATGTTTTTCTACTGTCCCTTCCTGCTCTGTGATTCTGTAAATGCTGAAGGATAGCTTTGAGTTATTTTCTGTTTATTTAAAAACAGATCTTGCATACCTGACCAACCATTATCTTGTCTATGCTAAAACTATTACAGTGAGTAGGAAAGGTTAGTTAGTCTCTCTCTCTCTCTCTCTCTCTCTCTCTCTCTCTCTCTCTCTCTCTCTCTCTCACTCACTCACTCCATTGAAGTAAGGAAGAAATAAAGGCAATCTTGCAACTCTTTTCCTCTTTTGTATTGTGTGGTATTTATTTCTTGAACTGTTACTGAAGAATATATGGGGAAATATTCACTTAATATTTTAAAGTTATTTATAGTTTAAGTAAATGGATAATTATTTTAACATATGATGTGAAATTTCACCAGCATGGTCTTCTTCATGTCAAAGAGTATATTAAAAATTCAGGTTCAAGAGAAGTCTTCACATAGTTTAGTAGTAACTTCTGATACTTTTAGCAAACATTTGAAAGTTGGTGCTTAGAATTAAAGTATCTCCTTAGTTATAGTATTATATTCAGGCAGTATTACTGTTAAATTCATTATTCACTAATACCTTCTACTAGCAAATTTGTTGTTTTTTTCCTCAAATCAGCTTTACTTAGTTATAGCAGCATCTTGCTGATTAATTTCACACTTGAATCTTAGATATATTTCTTTCAGAATAAAAAATATCAGTGGCAATATTAGGGATTTTGTTATTGATTTATGCATCTTTGAAAGAAAAGGGTCAAAACTAGGAAACATTTATAAGTTATTTTCTACCCTCTTAGATTCTGATTACTTTCTCTTTAATCTCTCTTGTGTCTATCACACATTCTATCACTTTAATTATTTGTATACACATATCCCCTACTGAATGATATAAGCTTCTTGTCATCTGTAGCACCTTAATCCAATGTACATAGTGCATAATAAGGTGCTGCCTAACTGCCTCTAATATCTTGATTTGATTGATTTTCTTAACTATATAATGTGAATTATATTTAATATACCTATTGTACAAGTTTGTTGTGAACTAGGCAGTTTACAAAGCTTTTAAAAGTTCTACCAATGTGAGTTAACATATTTTTTATTTCTAGGTGAGTCCATTGATTTTCATTTATGTTTACTTAATCAAAAGCATAATTTGTCAATAGTAGTCAACAGAACATATCCTTAAATTTGCAATGTTTTTCTTTGTTTCAAAGTTTACTTAATCTTCTAGGTGTTGGAGGACTCAGTTTTTGAATTAGTTGTCAAACAATTGAAGCAACATCAGAATACTAAGGAGGACAAATTTATTGTATGCTTAAATAAAGCAGTGAAGACCTTCCCTCCTCTTGCTGATAGGTAGGATATTGGGTCATAGTGAACATTTTCATGTTTTTGGTGATGGGAAGGAAAGTGTTATTTTCTTCATTCTGTTTGTTATCTATTTCAAGGTTTATGAATGCTGTGTTCTTTTTGCTCCCAAAATTTCATGGAGTGATGAAAACCTTATGTTTAGAGGTAATACTTTGTCGTGCAGAAGAAATACATGAACTCTACTTACAGTTGAAGAGTAAGGATTTCATCCAGATCATGAGACATCGGTGAGTAGGGAAGTTGCCTTTGGCTCAACTGTCAGTAACTATATAATATATACTAAAGTATGTATAAAGTAGAAAAGAGCTCTGATCTGGGAGTCAGTTCCAGCTGGTCAGTTTTAGTTTCAGATCTTCCACTAACTCATTTATATAGTTATATGGACAAAGTCATAAAACCTCTTGGACTTTCATTTCCTTTCTCTGCAAAAATGAGGAGCTCAGAGGAGGTGACCACCAACACACCAAGTAGTTCTTAAAAGTTTACACTTTTGAATAAGTTGATCCAAATACAGAAATTAAAAAACCAGAGAAGCTAATGTGCAACAAACCTATGTCTGTGGCTTCTAATAGCTCTATGATGAAGGAAGGAACAGAAAAGCATGTGGGAGAACAATGAGCTAAAAGTAATTTTGTGGAGCAGATTTTGATATCTGTCTAATTAGTTTATAATAGCTCTATTTTAAAATTAGAACAAACTCAGTAAATATCAAATGCATGTTATATGTAAAGCATTGGTATTTGAAACCATTTTCTTTATCATAGAATCCTTCTAGAAAGTTATTAGTTTGATGTTGTAATTCATTTTTTAAAAAAAACATGTATTTTATTGTTATACTTTTCTTTTAAACATGTATCACTACCAGTGATCTCTTCCCTACTCCCAGGCTAATAGCATCAGCCTTTATTAAAAATAATAGAAAAAAAGAAGTTTAATTTAGCAAAAGAAATCTGTATATTCAAAAATGAATGCATTATTCTGCACTAATAGCCCATCCTCTCTCTGTTGAAAGGAGGCATGCTTCTCTCTGAAGTGCTATAAAGTCATTGTTGTTTAGTGTTACTGTAATTCATTTTCTGTTTTATAACCCACAATCATGTACACAGGGGTGTTTAACACTTAACTTTGTGATGAAGAAAGTAAAGTAAGAAAGGTTATGTAACCAATGATTTTGGTATCTTTCACTCTAGAGATGATGAAAGGCAAAAAGTATGTTTGGATATAATTTATACAATGCTAGCAAAACTGAAACCTGTAGAACTACGAGACCTTCTAAATTGTGTTGTAGAGTTCATCTCTCATCCTTCTCCAGTGTGTCGGGAAAAAATGTATAATATCCTAATGTGGATTCATGATAATTACAGGTATGGATTTTTAGCAGAGCTCCATTACATTCTTAATAATACCCTGTATTTCAGGGATGATGACACATTTGGCATTCTGAAGAATATCTCTAAGGATGCTGATACTTTATGATATGTTACAAGACTATTACATAAAATTAGATTTTTTTTAAGACAATGAAACTACTCCTAAAACCTGTCTTTATGTAATAATTAAGTACTCCTTGTAAATAGTATGCTTAGACTCTAATTTTTGGCAAGTTTGAATCTTCCCTTAAAACTTTATTCTTATGATGCTATTCCAAGATTTGTCCTGAAGAGGGAGGTATTGCTTATCTAGTAGTTTTCTTCTTTTAGGGGAAAAAGCTGTATAGATGTATCTAGATGTATCTATATATATCTATACATATAGATATATATGTAGGGCTTGAAATAGCATGCTATCTATCATTTCTTAGAAGGGTCAGAATCTATATCACCATTTATTTTAATGGCTGCAGAAGATCCTTTTAATATATTTTTTATGTTCTTTAACTCTGTTCCTGTTTCTTCCTTTCTTATTGCACTATTTCTACCACAGCTCCTCTTAACAGGAAGCGTATTGGTGATAAAAAATGTTTACAAAGGATAGGGTGTTGTCATAATTCTTGATAAAATTATCCTGGTTACTCCTCTTATTCCTTGCGTATACTTTACAAAAAGTATGGTTTCCTTGCTATGTAGATATTGATCTTTATTAATTCTGGAAGTAAATATATTTTGATACTTCTATAGAGCCATAATCTTGTCTATAGGATTATTCCCTCACTTAATGTAAATTGCTGTCTATCCCTGCCATCTTTTTCTTGTAATTTTTGCTCATATCTGCCCATAAATCTTTCATAATGTAACCTACTCAACAAGTTTGAAGAAAATTCCTTTTAATTTAATTTAAAAACAGTACTTATCTGGAAACTGAGTTGACAGCCTATTATTGCCCTAGCAGCCATACTCTCTTTATCTATCCAGATAGAAATTAGTAATTCTTTTTTCTTTTAATATTCTAAAGGGATCTAGAAAGTCAAACTGATGAAGTATCCCAGGAAGTATTGAATCTGGCAAAAGAAGTCCTGCTTCAAGGGCTGATGGATGATAACCTTGGACTTCAGTAGGTGATTCTTCTAGGATATGAAAACCATAATAGTGAAATTAGTTTTAACAGTTGTTTGTGTATCACTATATTTTATCATAGTTTGAGAAACTTACTATAAAATAATGGCTTAACAAAATTATCCTATTTCCTTTTTTCCTAATGCAAGACATTTGGATGAACTGATTGTTATTATCCTCCCCTCCTTCCCCCATATATATGTTTATATAGGTATATGTATGTAAGTATGTATGTATATATATGTGTGTGTGTGTGTAATCAAAAAAGCATTATAATTTATATGGAATTCATTATAATTTTAACTTCTATATTTTGCTACAGTTTAGTTCATTTGATCTTATTTTAACTTCTTTTTTAAAAATACCTTTCAGTTGGTATCTTTTGAATTGCTACATTACCACATTTTCTTCTGGCATGACTCTTCTTCCCAAAGAGTCATTATTTTTTATTTAACAATATTTTTTAAAGAAAAAGAATGGATAAAAGTCTGTAAAATTGATTAATGCATCAAGAAAGTCTGAATATATGTGGAATGTACTTACTATATCTGTGGAATTTCTATCTTTATAGATAAAGTGTTGTAGATTTGTAGATTAATAAGTTTACTTCATTGGAATATAAACATAGATGTGGTATGTCTGGACAATTTAGTCATTTGATTTATAATTCAAAATTGTTTTCTAAAATGGTTGTACTGATTCACAACTTCATCAAATTTGTCCTATCTTCCAATATTGACTATTCTTTTGTTTTCTTTGCTTATTTGCAGAGTTTGAGGTGAAACTTCAAAGCTGTCTTGATTTGCATTTCTCTAATTAGTAATTTAGAACAGTCTTTCCTAGTCCCAGTCTTTGCTGGTCTGAAAAACCTAAATTTTTTTGAATTCATGTTGTGTAGTGTATTACTTTTATTAATAGGATGGAATATTTCTGTTCCTTTTTCCCCTTGTAGGTTAATTATTAGAAATTTTTGGAGTCATGAAACCAGGTTACCATCAAACATACTGGATCGCTTACTGGCTCTGAGGTCCTTATACTCTACTAAAATAGAAATGCATTTTTTGAGCTTAGCAACAAATTTTCTACTTGAAATGACCAGCAAGAGCCCAGATTATTCAAGACACATATTTGAGCATCCCCTTTCAGATTGCAAATTCCAGGTAAAGTACTTAATATATACATAGTTACAAAATTTAAAAATGTTAAATTCCTTTTAGAGCATGAAGAAAAACCATACTAGAAAAACTGGTCATAAGTCATTTCTTTAGAGTTTGAATATCTTAATTTTTTAACATTATGAAAGTTGGGCTAAAATTTTTCTGATTTTGCATAAATTAATTCATTATTATATATTTAACAAGACTAGCTAGAAAGAGGGAATGTTTCAAATGATTATTTATCCCTTCTTGTATAATTGCCAGAGGTTTTTGTTTTTTTTAAATTGAGGCAATTTGTTTGAAAGTTCTTTATTATAGAATCTTCTTAATTAAAAGTATAATTAGAAACTGAGTTAAAGTCAGTTATTAGACATTTATTAAGTGCCTACTATGTGCTGGGAATTAAAAAAAAAGTAAAAAACTGCCCTTGTTTTAGAGGAGCTCATTGTCTAATGGTGGAAGCAATATTCAAACAATTATGAACAAGTTACCTAGATGCAGGATAAATAGGAAATAATTAAAAGAGGGAAAGCACTAGAATTAAGAGGGCTCAAGAAAGGCTTCCTTTAGATTGTGAAATTTTAGCTGGGATTTGAAGGAAGACAGGGAAGCTGAAAGGTTGATAAGAAGAGAGAGAGTTTCTTGGAAATATACTTTTGAATGATCTGACGTCAAGTTGACAGGATGATATTTTAGAGCGCTGAATGAAAGTAAATGGAATTATAGTCCAATTTGCTGTTGTTGAATTTAAAATAATTTATTATTGATAAAATGCTAAAGCTACTCTTTAATTTCATTTTAAACTTGTTCACATACAGGAATATAGTATCGATTCTGATTGGCGTTATCGAAGTACTGTCCTCACCCCAATGTTTATTGAGAGTCAGGCTTCCCAGAATTCTACTAGAAATCGGTCACAAGAAGGTTCTCTTTCACTTCCACGATTGCTTACTAAACAAATAAGAGCTACCCAACAACAGTATGAATTTACTCCTACACAAAATATAGGTAAATGTCAGATGTTTAATTTAGCTGATCCTTTAGCTTAATTTCTGCAAAGACAAGTTATATACCATTATATTAATTTTAATAACTGATACTTTAAAGAGAAAGTATGATAAAAACAAAATAAATATTTTTGGAAATTTAATATAAATAGACATAATGTAATTGTTTTTGTTACAAGACAGGTATATACATATACACCACTGGACTGTTAAATATTTTTCTATATTTTCCTTTAACATATTTCTAAAAAATGCAGTGTCTAATAAAAATCTGATTATATAAGTTTGAAGTTTTTATTAGACATTTAACACAATTTTCTATTATTATGACAATGAAAACATATATTTTGTAATTATTTGACAAATACAGTGGTTCCATTTAATAATAATGGTAAAAGTGTTTTTGTGTAATAGAATTTTTGAGACAGAAGGAAACCTTACAGATAATTAATCAAATATGTTAAATCTGAAGATTATGAAACTAAAGGCCAGGTTTGTTCAAGATTACAAAGACAATAAGTGACAGATCCAAGCATCCAATCCAGGTCTAATTCCTAGTATTCACTATATCACACTGCTGTGATGATAGCACTGATACTTTATAAACTATCTTCTATCAGACTTTTTCTATATTTGGTAATTAGGAGAAGTTATAATCTGTTTAAATATAATTTGGGTCACTTTTTCTGAATCTAAGTTCATTTTAATGGAGTTATAATTATTTTACAGCAGGAAGGAACTCTTTTAATTGGCTAACTGGCAGCAGCATTGACACATTGGCAGACTATACAATTCCATCATCGTCTGAATCATTGTCTTCTTCCTTGCTGTTTGTTCATAAGAGGACTGACAAACCACAAAGGGCAGTCTGGAAATCAGTGGGACCTAATTTTGGGAAAAAAAGATTGGGATTGCCAGGAGATGAAGTAGATAACAAAACCAAAGGTAAAGTAATACTCTACAACCCACATAGAGTAATAAACCTACACTTCAAGCTTTCTGCCTTTCCATCAGTGGTGTAAGTAGTATATTACTAACATTCATTGTTCCTATGTTATTTATGTACATACATTTACTTGTACCATCTGACAGTTTGCATTTACATTGTTTTTTTCTTAAAGCAAATTAAATGCAGAGATGTATAAGGAAGACATTGAAGAGAAAGCTCATCATCTCTTCTCTCCCTCCATTTTTCTCCTCCTTTAAAATAGATTAGGTGTCTAGGAAGTTAAATGAGCTCTTGGATATTAGCTTTGGGGAACACTTACTATTTCTATTTCTCCTCCTCTAACATAACTGCCTTTCACTGCTTTTCTCCTTTTTGACTTTCATGTCTCCTCTGAAAATTATTAAAAGTACCTTTAGACTTGAAGCAACACAAGTAGTCCTGGGCTATAATATCTGCCTTGATCAAAAATAGCTAAATCAAAAGGAACTATTAACTGCCAGCATCACTCACTTCTTCCTGTTAGTATTCTTTTCCCTCTCACATGAAAACTTATTTAAAGGAACTCTTTTGCTCTAAATATCAAGGAATTGCAAAAGGAAAAATATTAGCAAATTGAGAATTTGAAACATTTTTGCCAATTATTGCATGAGTTCATAAAGAGATTAGGAGTAACAATCCCAAAGATTAATAAAAGTAATGACATTAATGATGGACTAAAACCCATTTTAAATGTGGAAAATGTCAAGGATTCAGATATGGTGGTATTATGAGAAAATGTGTGAGTGAAGATAGAGTAGTTTACTTGTTTCTTTAAACTATTTATTTTCCTTAGGTAATTACATTTAGTTTGTTGATTTCTTTCAAAAGTTTATTAGTAATGACATAAATAAAATGAATGTTTTAATAATTTGTCTCATTTTTTACTGAGTAACTTTAAACTTCCTCATCTAAACTTGGACTTTTTTTTTTTTTTTTTAACATGTCATCTTTCCTAAGTATTTTAGAGAATTTAGTTCTCAGGAGCAATGCTGAACTTCTTAAGGAATTATTTAAATAATTTAAGGGAAATTAAGACTTTAAAATATGGCTAAAAAAAAAAAATTAAAACACCAATTTGGTCCTCTGCAGTTTTTGGTGTTAGTAATAACTTTTTCTTCCTGTACTTTAGGTATAGATGAACGGGCAGAAATCCTAAGATTGCGGAGGCGATTTTTGAAGGATCAAGAAAAGCTTAGTTTGATTTATGCCAGAAAAGGTGTTGTTGAACAGAAAAAGGAAAAGGTTTGTGTTTTTTTTTATTTTTTGTTTTTTGTTTTTTTAAGAATTTGTTTAAAAATACTGATGCTGTTTTCATATTTTACTGTAGAATTATTATGAACAAGACATACTTACTACTGCATATATATCAGACTTGGTACAGATATAAATATGTCAGCTGATTTATTTTGCTTACCAATTTCTTTTTGTTTTAAGATGTCATGTTTAAAATTAAGACATTTTGAACTGAGGCAACAAATTTCTGAGCATGTTCAATTTTTATTGGTAAGGCTAACAGTTACCAATGAAAGAGATCTTTAGCTTGTCATCAAGCCAAAATGCCTTGAAGGAAGGCTGATCGATCATTTTCACAGACAAAAGAAGTATCAAAAAAAAGAAATAGTAGGTAAAATCTTATATGGGGAAAATAACATAATTCATTATAAAGCCAGAAACATCATAAGCATGGGGGCAGTATGATTGGAATATATGGCCAGCATCCCGTCCTTTCATCTTGTTGATAGGAAATTCTGATTCAAGTATAATAGTCTATAAGGAATATAAGTTTCTTTTAATTAAAGTGATTTAAAGGGGAAAAAGCTTCTGAACTTAATAGAGAGGAAGACTAAACTTCTGAATGTAGGAACTTCTAAACTTAACTCAAAGACAGAAACATGATTTAGGCAATTTTTACAAAATATCATTGCTACAGAATAGAATTAATCAGAAAAGTGGAGCAAATATCAATTTGATTTTCTCTAAGAAGTTGTTCTGTCAATGTGGAGAGGTTATGGGGATATAAGAGTAGTGTAAAAAAAAAGGCATCAATGAAATCCTACAGGTTTATTTTTTAAATTAAATTTATTTTAACTTTTAGTTATTATAATAGTACCTTTTATAAATCTGATCACCAATTTTAGATACTGATTTCCCCAATCTAGTTCACTGTTTTTCAACTAAAATAAAATAAGCAGTAATTGTTTTTAAAAAAAGTTGATGGCATATTATAGAGTGAAAAAGAAATCTTTTTAATATTTGGAAGCAACAAAAATACTTAAAGTTGCTTTTTTACCCATACCTCCATTTTGTGAAATATAAATATATATCTTTAAACTACATAAAGAAAATATGAAATAAAATATAGTAATTTTATGTTGTCATTCAGATTTATTTTAATGTTTCCAAATCCAAGCATGTGAACTGACTAAATGGTGATGTTCCTCAATTTCTTAACCCATACTGAAGATCACTGTATCTTCCCCAACCAAAACCTGACTTTCTCTACTTTTTCACAGTCCGTTTTAAACAAAGAATACTGAAATGGCTTTGGAATAAACATTGAATTTTTTCATCTTTTGATATATAATGATTTTAATGTCTCTTAATTTCAGCTGTAGTTTAATACCACCAGCATTCTACTTTTAAGTGTCTTAATGGTGTAGAAAGTAACTTTTGGTAAAAATAGAGAAATAGATTATTAGAACAAAATAGAGTACTGTTCTTTATCTAGGTAGACATCCAGAAAAGACCACTTAGAGAAACCTAGACAAAACAAAACCTAGAGCAGCCCAATTCATCAGACATTAAGCATATACAATGTCTATTGTTGTGCTTCAGAAGGTTAATGACACAAAGACAAAGAGAAATTATATTCTCTAGGATAATATAGCATTTAAGCATGAAATGCAGAGTTATCTTACAATATAATTTGAGAGATGATGATGGAATGATAAATCTTATTTGAAGGATAGAAAATAGCTTTTCTGCTAAACAAAGAAGACGGATTATTTAGGATTATATTAAATTAAAATTTTATATATCACAGAAATCAAGGGAAATCATATATGACATATAAAAAAGTTGACATCCAAAAAAAAAAAAAAATATATATATATATATATCAATGAAATTGTTCATGGTAAACAGCAAAGGATTTGCACCAGAAATTTTTAGATGAGGGAAGAAAAATATTTAAATTTGGGGAAAAAACTTGTGCCTATATAATTAAATAGATGCAAGTTAAAATAACTTTGAGGTACCACCATATATTCATCAAATTGGCAAAAACAGAAACAGAAAACCCCCACAGTATTTAGTGCTGGTGATGTTGTGGACAAACAGAAACTCATTTATTTCTGACGAAATTGAAAACTTATAGTTTCTTTTTAACCAATAATCTCATAATATGCATTGTAAAATAACAAAATAGTGATATTCTTAATCCATTAATTTCCATAAATCATTAATTCAGTCACAAATAAGCCTTGAAAGTGTTAACTGACAAAAAAGAACAAGTAGTTCAAAGGTTTTCATAACTTTATTTTTCATTGCAAATAAATTTAATGTACAAATGATGGAGGAATCATTAAATCAGTACTTAGCTGTAATGAAATACTATAATGCAATTAAGTTTCAAAGAATAAGTTTTTAAAAATCCATCACCTTGGAGAACATAAGCTTTGATCAGTTCCACAAAATTGGAAAGAATTTATATGTTGGAGACATATTACATTTAGGAGCAAATCATTTAAACCTATTAAGGCTCTTTATAAGAGAAATTATAAATGCTTTTGAAGTACAGAGGCATATAGATGCAAAAACTAAACTTTTCTTTGAAGCTTCATATCTTCGGTTGTTTTTTAAAACTTATTTTTTCCTGTATTAATACTTTGCTTTTTAACAGAATAGCTTTTTTTTTTTTTTAATTTCATCAATTTTATTTTATTTATTTTTTTTTTTTTTCTTTTTTGCAGGAGATGAAAAATGAATTGAAAATGAAGCATGATGCTCATGTTACTTTGTATAGAAGTTATCGCCAAGGAGATTTGCCTGACATTCAGATAGAATACAGCAGTTTAATCACTCCTCTACAAGCTGTGGCTCAGGTCAGTGCTATCTTAACTTCATATTTACAAACTTTAAATAATATCAAGATTTTGCATATGCTTGGGTCTCTATAAGTAAATATTTAGAAGGAATTATTCTAGACACCATAGAAAATTGGGCAGGAAAGTTTTGTAGTTTGTATTTCGAGTGCTAAAATTCAAGATATTTCTCATGTTTACAAATGCTACAAAAATTTGCATCTGTTAAGCTTTTTAAAATGTCATTTGTTTTATTGGGCATCTTTTCAGTAGTATCAGAATCTTACATATACAGGTCTGTTACCTTTCTCTTACCATTAGGTAGTAGCACTACAAATATGAAGCTAGAAAACACTTTGGATATCATTTAGTCCAACCAGTTCATGTTACAAATGAAGAAACTGAGGCACAGAAATGTAAAATGACTTGCTAAGCTCACACAGATTCTGGCAGACCTTGAATTTGGTTCTTGTGTCCTTAAGTTTGGTCTTCTTTCCACTCCTGCTCCAGCATGTTAAACTCCTTGGTCATCTTTTCTCTTAATACTTTCCTTAACACAGAAACAAAGAAAATATGGGAGGCCATTAATTTATAGAAACAAAGAACCTCAGAATTAGAAGTGACCTCAGTCCCTCTTTTATCTGAAGAACACTATTCCTTGAGCTTCTTAAAGAGGCTTTTCTACTTATAAGGCAGTCCATTCTACCTTTGTCTCTTTATTAACATGATCTGCTTTCATATAAAGTCTGGATTTGCTTTTTTGTAGCTTAGGTTCACTGTTTCTAAGTTTACACTTTAGGGCCAAGAAGACCAAGGATAAACCCTACTCTTACAGGATTTAATGTACTTGAAGACAACTGATAGTTGATAGTCAGTATCTGCTGTGTACTAGACATTGGCCTACATGTTGGGGAGTTAAGTACAGAAAATGAAACACACTCTTCTTTAGTGAGTTTGCATTCTGCTAGGGGAAACTACCATTACCGATGTATATATATGTATATAGCATAAAAGTAAAGTAAAAGTAAAGTGAATAAATACAAATATGGTATATGCCAAGTAATTAAAGAAAAGATCAATTGGGAGGTGGGCCCCCACTTTCATTTGGGGAGAGCAGAAAAGGCTTCATTGATCCATTGGTTCATGACTTCCTTCCATCCTGTGACACTTGTAAGGTCATAGATGTGGAGTTGAAGGGACACTGAAGGCTAATAAGTTTTGGAACTGGGCAGGTCTTCCAGGCCTAGTTTATATCATTCTGTCCCTTGTGCATCTTGATTGTTTTCTTGATACTCCGTATCTAGGCCCCTCCTGAAATGTTCTATTCAGAACTAAAGAAGATACTGTGGATCCAGTCTGACCAGAGAATAGCTCAGGACACCCTTCCCCTCCCTCCACATATCGTCTTTCCATGCAGCCTAAGATGGCATCCACTTTTTTGGCTGCTATCTCACTCTGTTGATTCATCTTAAGCTTTCAGGAGACTAAAATCCTCACAGTCTTTACAGAAACTTGTTTTACCGCATCTGTTCTGAATTTAAGCGGTTAATTCCTTGACTGCAAGTGTAGGAACTTATGGTTCAAATGAAAGACCATTGTGATAAGACACTTATTTTTTGTTGAAAAAATTTATTTCATAGGAGCAACCTCATAATGAAATCGCGAATTTGGATAATTATTGGGAAGTAAATTTCTTTTGGAAGAATAAGAAGATGGTCTGTCATATCATTAATAAGTTGACTAACGTGACCAGGAGCCCCCAGATATTTTGTCCTCTTCTCACCAGGAAATTATTAATCATTTAAAAGTAATTAATTTTCTGTCTTTTAAAGCAAGTCAAGTACTCAAGTACTTTTCTTTTCAGCCCCCACAAATTTTGGACTGAATTTTTTTTTCCTGAGGCAAATTGGGGTTCCAGGGTCACACAGTAGGAAGTGTTAAGTGTCTGAGGCCAGATGTGAACTCAGGCCCTCCTGATTTCAAGGCTGGTGCTCTATCCACTGCACTACCTAGCTGTCCCTACTTTTCAATGTTAGCTATATTTAAGCTGATTGAATTCCATTCAATAAACATTTCTTAAGCTTATGCTATGTATTAGGCATTGCTATGCATGACAGAAACTAATAATTCCTACTTTCAAGTATGGAAGGTAAGTACACAGATGGGGAGTTCAAGATAATTTGAGGACAGCCATACTGCTGGTAATTAGTAGGATAAGAGAGGGCTTCTTGGAGAAGGCATCTCAGTGCAGGGAAATAAGGACTCTTGACAGTGGAGAGAAGTGAAGAAGGCTTTCAAGAAGGAAAAATGACTTGTGCTTCCTATTTCTTAATTTGTAAAGTAGAATTATTAATTAATTACCCTTTTGTTACTTCACATACATTTTTTGGAGGCTAATGAATTGGTTACTTTTTTGAAATTGAAAATTTGGTATGATTCAGGAATTTTTGTTTATGGAACTTTATATAAAATAAAAACTTGTATTAAGTGTTGTTTCGGTATTTATAACAATAATGGTGTTTAAATTTAAGCCAATGGATTGAAATATAAAGTATCTTAATTTTTTTAACTTTTAAAATAGACTTGAGAGAAAGTAAATTTGCAAGACTGTTTCTAAATGAAACTCATTATAGCAGTATTGGCAATATATCATTTTTGTTTCAGATTTTTGTTTGTTGATAAGCTTTCTTGTGCTTTTTATTTTTAGCGAGACCCAGCCCTTGCAAAGCAGCTCTTTGGCAGCTTGTTTGCTGGAATTTTAAAAGAGATGGATAAATTTAAGAGCCCATCTGAGAAAAAAAGCATTACAGAGAAGTTGCTTCTGGACTTCAATTATTTTCTTAGTAGCACTATGTTGTTCTTTCCACCTTTCATCTCCTGTATCCAGGTAAAAGCATTCACATAGCCAATTTTTTTTCCTTCTGTTTACTGTAATATATTGTAACTTTAGCCTTTGTCTCAAAAGTACTATTCTAATCATGAATAAGGAAGCGTATAGACCTATAATATCTTATAAATGTTCAGTTTGTTTTGCCCTTTGCGAAGGTAATGGTCACATGAGACAGTGAGTAGGATTTTTTTTTTTTATAAAAGTGCTTGGTTTTATCTTATGCTGAAATCATTTTAGAAATTTGGTTGCACTTCATTGAGCTTTTTATTCCACAATTTCCTGTTTCTATAATTTAGAATTTATATAATTGTAAGTTTTATTGTTGTAGATTAAAAAAAAACACCAATACTTTTACCACTTACAACATGTAACTGATCACTAACTTCTCAACACAGTGATCTCTTCAAAGTATTTTTAAGTTCTGAAATATCAAGGCCTTTATGAAAACTCAAACTATAGGCACAACTCTTAAGCATCACTCATGTTAGTAGAAACTAAATAACACTTTTTTCTTTAAAGTGTTGTACAAAATAGAAAAAGAATAAGAAAGCCCTAAAATTCTAAGAAAATATACTTTTTGTTTTCCTGTTTCTCACATATATATATATAATATATATATATAAATAAATATATATTTTGGTAGGTTGTAATGATATGTTATATTAGTTCCTTGTAGTCTTCACAGTTGTAATTCATAATAATATATCTCCTTTAGGTGGAATCCTTTTTTTGGTGTATCTTATCTCACAATAGTTTTCCAGTTATCATATATTTCATATCATTTTCTTAATTCTAGTTCAGTTCCTGATTAGTGTTACAGGGCTATACAAATTCTTCCATGTCTTTCAGAGACTTTCAGGGGCTTTCAGAGAACTGACCTGCCCCTCCACACTTAGGCATGGTCCTTAACAATTCCCTGTTTTTTGTTTTATGGGAACACAATTATTTTTCCCCCAACAAAATGGTTAGTAAGTTTATGCATTGGTTGTTATCTGAGTCTACATGCTTAGAAATGCAAATAGCATTGTCAGAGTCTTTTCTGGATGGTTGAAGGGTGAGACACTATTAAATCTTATGAGACCTACCTTGCTCTAATATCATAACTTTCTGACAAATGGAGAAGTAGGATTGTAGTCATAGTAGGTTTTTTTCATAAGTCCCTCATCAGTCTCCTGGCTCCCCTTTGATGTGTTGGTCCATTTTAATTACCTGACTGAAAAAGTCTTGTTAGGGGTGCATGCTCAAATATAGGCAGAAGTGAAATGGAGCTGTGAAAGTGAGAAGCACTACAACCCTTAAACTTCTCAGCACAGTACTTAACTCCTTTCCAGGCCCAACTTGCCATGTCCTCTGGCATTGTCAGTACCATTCTCCTGCTACTTTTTCTCTCACACTTATCTGACCATCCTTGTTAAAATTTTTCCTTATTTTAAAACATGTGGGATTCCTTAAAGCTAATTTTATTATATTTGATATATATATATATAAAATTTTATTATATTCCATAAGGAGTGTTTCCTCAGGAATTGAATCAGGACCCATAATTTTGTAATATCCAATTGCTCTCCCACTATTTCCACATCTCTGGCTCTAATCTCTTCTCTTTACAAAGCCAAGTTGTTAATATTTGCCCCATTGACTAGTTTAGCCCTTACCAAATCTTTCTGCTTGCCTATTTTTATACTTACCCTGTTCCTGGGTCACAAAGACTCCTCAACTGAACTTGCTGATCACATCAGTTGAGCTGCTATATGCCCTACTTTCTAGAGTATCATATTAGTACCAGCCTGAGTCCTTGATCTTAGAGAGGAGTAATGAGGCAGGGACCCCCTTTATTTCAAGTTCTCTCAGTCTTAAATACCTTAGTACAATTACATCACTACAGCACACATGTGATAACTATAAACACCCTCCTATTAATGTGTAAATGCCTCTTTTACTGCAAGTATCTCTGCTTCAAATAGAACGTAGGTTGTCCTGCCCTCTGATTTTTCAGGAAGGGTGAGGCACCTCAAGGGTAGATGAGAGCTGAACCAGACATTGTTAGCAAGTTCCCTCTGGGCTGAAGGGTCTTATACCTCACCGAGAGTTCCCCCACTATCTGCAGTTCTTTACAGCCATCCTCATGATGACCCTCTCCAAATGTAGTTGGGGTGTGCCTTAGAGAACAGGTCTATCATCAGCATCTACTTCAGGTTTTTCCATCTGGTAGAACCTGCCAGCACTTTTGCTCTGCTGCAAGGACCTTTGAGAGCATAAGCAAACCTCCATACCATGAAGAATCAAAGGGAGACCAGTTGTTGGGGAGTTTTTCTTACTCTTTACTCCTTTCTTGAATTTTAAACAAGGCTTTAACTTAAACCTTTAATCTTTATTTTCTTTTTTAAGATGAATCTTTGTAAACTTAGGCTCTTCTAATTAGAAATTTTTGAATAAATGAAAATTTATCATGTTATTTGAATGGTGGTTATCTCTGAAAAATAGAACTGTTGTAATGAATTATAATTTTTATTACATGTACATAAATAATTTATGTGGTATGGCCCCAATTCTTAAGTTAGTCAAATAGGGAATTTTTCTTGTTTTTTTTTAAACAGGTATATTTAAGATAGCATTACATGATTGCAAGTAAATCACCTAGGTATGTGTCTCATGACCAGCAAATTACCTGAATCTTGAAAAAAAAATCATTTTATTTTTGATAATATAATTATTAATATTAAAAAATTTACATATGAAGGTCAATAACTGGCATCTGTATAGTGCTTTAAAGTACTTTACAAATGTTATATCATTTAAAACTTTCAACAACAATTTTGATACAGATACTGTGATTATCTCCATATTATAGTTGATGAAATTGAGACTGAGGTTAAGTGGTTTGCCAAGATCATGTACAGCTAGTTAAATGTTTGAAGTAGATTTCAAATTCATGTCCTGACCCCAATTCTATAATATATATATAATTCTGCTTTTTTTTTCCTTCTCTGCATTTTCAATGTTTTATTGCTATCTTTTTCCTACATCTCTGTCAGTACATGCTAAACTTCCTTGCCTTAATGCCAAGTAGAAATTTCCCATTTAACAATTGTGTATAGTCAAATAAAACAATAATAAAATAAAACTGATTAGTTTCTATGCCATCATCTCTGTCAGGAGGTGGGAGGGTATGTTTTAGGCTGAGTTTTATGAAGTCATACTTGTTTTCTGGGTTCTGAATTGTGTCCTTTTGTATTTATCATTGTGGTCATCAGTTCTTATAAGGTCTTTCTAGATTTCTCTGAATCTGTTATATTTTTTATTTCTATAGCACATTAAAATTCCATTTTATTCATATATCACAGCTCTGGCATTCCTCTCCTTGAGAAGCATCTCTATTATTTTCATGCAAGACCACACATTTAAAGCTTTGAGGATATTATAGACCATCTAGTCTGTTACTCTTCTGTTACAGATAAAGTCAAGTGATTTATTTAGGATTCTTTAGGGATGGGCACTGCATCTGTGATTTCATTGGTATTAAGAATAACAAGGTAAAGGAACTCCTTCTGCCCTATAGTTCACCACATTTCCTGCAATTTATAGTCCTAAGGGGTTGCCAGTAGTATTGACAAATTATGTCTTGCCCAGCTTCACACAACTAGTCTTATGTCACAGATAGATCTTGAAGTTGGGCCTTCCTGGTTTGATGGCCAGCTCTCCAGCAACTATACCATATTGCTTCTCAACAGAAGTTTGCTCTGTGTATTCCTGTACATTCTGTTTCTTTCTCTCTGCCCTAAACTTACTTAGTTACCTTAATATTTTATTAACTTTCTAGGTTAGACATTTAGTGCTTTCAATTGAATTGTTCTTTTTTCATTTCACATTGAAATCAAGTGGCTCCAGGTATTTCAAGAGAATTCATTTCTGGGTATGTGAAAAAAAAGTCTAGATTTTATGGCAACTCAGTGCATCAAGTTTGTAAACTTGTCTGTATTTTGCTCTATCACATCACTTTTCTGGACATAATGCATTCAGAAATACAAATACTTTAAAGGGCAAAATGTTACACTTTAAAGACATTCATCCTAGGTTAACATCAATATTTCATCTCTTGATTTCTAATCTGTAATTGCAATTAGTAGTTTTTCTATTTTTTTTTTAATTTAATGAAATAATTTCCTTTTTAAAAATGAAAATGTTTATATAGCTACATAATGGTCTTAAATTTTTATTTAATTTTCTTTTATTGAACCTTATATTTTAAATTTCTTTTTCCTGTCAGAAATTTTTGAACAGTATAAAGTAAAAGTAGAAGCATTTAGAATGAAATTACATATTTTAATCTGATTTTTTTATTAGTATAACCTATAATCAACTCTTAAATTTGAGTTTGAAATAAAAATGTCAATTCAGTAATTCTTATAGTACTTTTTTTTTTTTTTTACTATAGTAAAATAATGTTATGTAGTCAAGCTCTTAGGAATGAATAATCAAGGAATAGAAATGCCTTAAAAATAGTTATTACAGGGACAGCTAGGTGATGCAGTGGATAGAGCACCAGCCCTGAAATCAGGAGGACCTGAGTTCAAATGTGGCCTCAGACACTTAATACTTCTTAGCTGTGTGATCCTGGGCAAGTCACTTAACCCCAGTTGCCTCGGCAAAAAAATGTGTGTGTGTGTATCACACACAGATATTGCATCCAATGGTGTTGAAGAAGGAACTATAGATTTTGAAAATGTTTCAGCTGCTGTTTTTACTCCTTGCTCTCTGTTGCTTTGTTTTTTGTGAGATTAATGGGATTAAATGATTTGCCTTGGGGTCATGTCAGCTCATTAGTGTCAAATGTCTGAGACTGGTTTTGAACTCAGGTCTTCCTGATTCTAGAATATACTCTATCCACTGCAGATCTGGCTGCCCCTCTCGATTGCTTTTTATGTTAGCACAAAATTCTAGAAACTTGGAAAGTGACTGATGTTTTGGGCCAGAACTCTGAACTTGAAACAAAGGATTCTTACAAGGTACTAAGTCAGTGTAATTGATAGAGATAATAGTTATCTAATTTAGCATGGTTCAGTATAATTTATTTAATCCTACAGGGAGATGTTATGTGCCAGAACTTGAAACAAGGTACTAAGTGAAATTGAGGAGTCAATGGTTAAATCTAGTTTAACATTGACTTAATCCTACAACAAATAATGGTTTCCTAGTGATATAATGATTGGTTTGTAGTCAGTGTGGAATTTATAAGCTAGAAGCCTCAGCCAGGGAGATTCAGAGATATGCAGACTGAAGGCTGAAGCACAAGCCCTTGGACTCAGACAGATTCATCCCATCTCACACCACCTTGGTGACAGGCTCTCCTCCGCTTCTCCACTGAAACCAAGACTCTGGAAGGCCTCCAGAAAACTACCCAAGCCCCAAGTGAAGGAGATGGGACTTTGAAAGAGATAAAATAAAGGATTTGGACTTTATTTGGACACCTGACTGTGCTTTGTGGTGATTACTGAACTGGAACCAAGGCTGCTCCCAGAGACCCCAAGCAAACCCAACAAAAGAGCATTATGTTTTAGAGAGAACATTACATTTTGGCACAAGAATGTGGGATCAAGAACCTTTATCTGTGACCCAGAAATTAGGGTAAGTACAAGAAGGAAACTTTGTAAAGGGTTAAACTAGTGCTTCAGCTGAAATGGGACAGATGTTTCGAAAACAGCCTTCTTTTCCAATTCAAGGAAAATGTGTAAAGAGCGTTGTCAGACTTATGAAAAACCAAGGTTTGATTGTAACTTGGAGCAGATCATTGAACTTTTAGAAACAGTACAGTACCCATCTCCTTGGTTCTCTAAGGAAAAAGAATTGAATCTAGACGAGTGGAAATTAGTAGGAGAGCAACTTTGTCAATACTACAATGATAATGAACCTGACTCAATTTCCAAAGAAATGTTTTATAAATATAATTTAATACAACTGGCTTTAAGAAATTATATAAGTATTAGAATAAGAAAAAAGAAGAAAGAGCAGGAAGGGGAAGGATCCAGATAAACTAGGTGAAAAGGATGAAGAATCATAAGAATGGAGTTAATTACAGTTCTGAGTGTAGTGCTTCACAGCAGGAAAAATTAGGGCATTCCCATCCCCTGATCTACCCCCCTCAATTAACCCTTCATGGGTGGAGGGAGAAGGAGGAGGCGGAGAGGCAATAACACTATCAGCACCACCTATGAAGCAGCCTATGACAAGATTACAAAAGGCACTGGTTAAGGCTAAAAAAGAAAAACAGGATATATCTGATTTAATAAACGCATGCCCTGTGATTGAAGAGCTTGACTCTTCAGGTCAACAAAGGAGAAGATACATTCCTTTTGATCTGGAAAAAAATAAGGATCTGAAAAAGAGTTGTACTCTTTATGGGGCTACATCATCTTATGTTAAGATATTACTAGAGAATTTAGCTAACCCCTAGTGATTGGAAATCCATAGCAAGGACATGTTTAGAACCTGGACAAAACTTGTGGTTTTAGGAGTATAGTGAATTATGCAGGATAAGCCCAACACAATAAGCAAACTGGAGTTAACATACAAATCACCTTTGACCAACTAGAAGGTGAAGGTCACTACACAGACAATTTAGCACAGATTAATTATCCCATAGCAGTGTATGAGCAAATTGCTGCTGCTGCAATCAAAGCTTGGTGTTCCCTCCCAGGAAAAGATGGAGGGAAAGCCTTCACAAAAATAGAGCAAGGTCCCAATGAACCCTTTGCTGATTTTGTGGGACATTTGCAAAGAGCTGTAACAAGAATCATTGGAGAAAATGCAGCTACAAGAATAATGATCAGACAACTGGATAAGGAAAATGCTAATGAGGTTTCCAGAAGAATTATATGGGGACTACACAAAGATGCTCCTTTAAGGAAGCCACATTGGGCACAAATACTTATTTTACCCAGTCTATGATGAACATGGGATGACAAGGTTCTTTCCTCTTGGCAAGGAACTTCTAGAGACACTCATTGATGCTTTCAGTGTGGAAAAATTGGACACCTAAAAGCCCAGTGTAGGTATAGAGATTCAGAATGTAGATTGACTCAGGGAATTGAGAGGCAGGGCCCAGCTCCAAAAACCTCAAACAAAAGACAGGTGGGGCATGATGGTAGCCAAGGTTACACCTTTAGAAGTCAGGGCTCTGATGTGATCAATCAGCTGAAATACAATCATATGGGAGAAAGATTACAATTGGAGAGAATATAGGCTTTTTTAACCCAACAGAAGGGCTGTGTTCAGTTCAAGCAGTTCCAGTGTAATTGCCAGGTGATGAGAAGAGATTTAGAAAATGGTAAATAGAAGGGACCAAATAGGTTAACTGCTTGGGAGAAAGGGTTTGCTTGTATCTCTACAGATGGAGAAGGAATCAAATGGGTGCCAACTAGCACCTGGAGAGAGACAAAAAAGAGAAAAAACCTCAAAACAAAGGAGAAGACCTAAAAAACAACTGACACTGAAAGAGCATGGCTGATAATGAGGCTGAATCATTGGATTCCCTGAGATAAAAAATTATTGTAAAAGACTGTTGCAGGACTTGAAAACCGTCAGGAATCACTGGACTCCCTAACACATAATAAGACTATTGCAGGACTTCAAAATTTGCAGGAATTATTGGATTCCTGGCACATGAACTAATGGACAATAGATTCCTTTTGGACTATTTCTAGGACTTATGGACATGTATAATTCCTCATTTTGAGTCATGTTATTTGTTGCATCACTACTAACTGTGCTGCTATGTGCTTATGTAATTATGTGTAATACCTCCCATGTTGATATTATGTACACCTTGTTTCAGGTGAGCCCCTTCAGAAACCTGCTAATATGATTTGATTTCCCATTTCCTTTGGTGTTTTCATCTCCCTTCCTGAGATGTCAGGAAGGATGTGATCACCTCCTTTTATGGTGTTTTCACTCCTTTTTTGAGCAGTCAGGGAAGGCATGATCATCTCCTTTTGAGAGATTCTCACCTCCTTGAGAAGTCAGGGAGGTCATGACCACCTATGTTCTAAAACAAAAGAAAGCAGATGTTACGGGCCAGAACTCTGAACTTGAAACAAAGAATTCTTATAAGTTACTAAATCAGTAGAATTGATAGAGACAATAGTTATCTAATTTTTGGTTCAGTATGGTTGATTTAATCCTACAAGGAGATGTTATGGGCTAGAACTTGAAACAAAGTACTAAGTGGAATTGAGGAGACAATGGTTAAATCTAGTTTAGCACTAATTTAATCCTACAATAAATAATGGTTTCCTAGTGATATAATGATTGGTTTGTACTCAGTGTGGAACTTATAACCTAGAAGCCTCAGCCAGGGAGATTCAGAGACAAGCAGACTGAAGGCTGGAGCACAAACCCTTAGACTCAGACAGATCCATCCCATCTCATACCATCTTGGTGACAGGCTCTCCTCCTTCACTTCTCCATTGAAGCCAAGACTCCGGAAGGCCTCCAAAAAACTAGCTGAGCCTCAAGTGAAGGAGCTAGGACTTTGAAGGAGACAATAAAGGATTTGGACTTTAACCCCTGGCTAGTTGTGTGATAATTACTGAACTGAAACGAAGGCTGCCTCCAGAGACCCCCAAAAAACCTCAACAAGAGACCATTACATTTTAGAGAAAACATTACAACTGAAGTTGCAGATATATGTTGTTCTATTGATTTGCTCATTTGGGTGGTAGGTACCTTTAAGTGAAGTTCTGCTATGATAGCACAAAAACAAAAATGTTGTTTAGTGAGCAAGTTGAACTTTCAGGAAAGACTTATCGATAATAGAGCAAAACTTTCTCTAACTTCTAGTAAATGTAGATGATTTCCCAAGAAGATAACTTCTAGTGCCATGAATTAAATATTTTAATGTCTGTGGTTTCACAGGAAATGAGTTACCAGCACCCAGAGCTCCTCAGCCTTGACTCAACCACTGTGAGTACCAGCTGCCTGGCCAGTTTGCAGCAACCCGTAGGCATCCTCCTTCTTGAAAAAGCACTGATTCATCTTACTCCTGCAGAAGAACCGCCATCTAAACGAATGCGGGGAAAGCCCCAGCTTTCTCCAGATGTCATCAAATGGATTGAGCTTGCAAAGTGAGTATTGACTGAGAACAAGAGCTTCAGGTGCTTTTTTATTTCTTCATAAATATTAGCAATGATATCTAGCTCTCTTCTTTGGCATAATTTGTACCCATAAGTCACCAAAAACAAATAGAATCTAATCTCATTGAGAAATGAAATGTTTGAAATTGTATGTATGTTCTAAATAAATTGAAGTTTATCTCAAGTGCCAACTATATTTTTTGGATGGAAATCTTTCTAAAATGTATTATGCTCTTATTTTCTTAATTTACAGTGTTTTAAACTTAATTTAATCTTTTTTTTATTAGACTCATAAAAATGTCGTTGATTATACTTTATTGTTCTTTAAATGTTGTCACATGCATTATATAATGCTTTATTGCTTTATTCTTTTAGCAATGTGTGAAACCTGTAGAGCAGATGGGAGCCTGATTTGATAGATGAGGGATCTATAAGCCAGAAAGATTAAATATTTTTATAGATAATAAGTAGAATTTGAACCTACATTTTCTCATTTTTAGCCACAGTTTGTGGCTAATCACACCTACTAGCTGTGTGATGCCGGGCAAGTCTCTGAAGTTTCTTCAGCTGTAAAATGAATATAATACTCGTACTAACTCTTTCACAGGGATATTGTGAGGGAAGCTATTTTTGCCATCTTTAAAAAGCTATGTGTATCATGATTTATCAGCTTTAATTTTGCATACTCTTTTGGGGTTGCTCAGATTTTTTTCTTTCTTTGGATTTCTCAGCTATATTCCTGAACGGTTGCCAGATGAGAAATGTTATTGTGATATAACACTATATAATCATAATGGACATCTAATCTGAGTTACTTCCTGACAGATTAATCTCTTCTACAGTATATTAATAATGCCATCATATCTTCTCCAAATTCTTCGTTTTTGGCTTAAGCACTTCTATTTTTTTCCTTTCTTGACATTGTAGTTGATGCAGCTTGACATTGCATCAGCTTTTTTCCCCCATAAGCCACATTATCCTGTTGAGTATAGAGGCAAAAAATCTCCATAATTTTCAAATGATCAACCACATTCTGATCTTACCCTATTCTCCACTTGTGCAGTTGATTTTCAAAACCTTTATATGAGAAGCTGACAAATGTATAAATGTAAAAGAACTATACATAAGACCATCTTACCTACACATTCTTTGGAAATTATATATTTGCAGAATAATTTAATTGCATATCAATCACAAGAGGGATGAAATTATTCTAATATAATTTAAATGTTATTAATGTCAGAATTGTAAAAATTAAACTTTAACTTTTTTTAGGTAAGGTAAACCATGACCTTTTTCTTTTTAGCCAGTAAGTTATTGTATGCTTTCATAGATTTTAGATGCCATAATATTTGTTTCTAAAAACATAATTCAAATGTTCTTGCTTTTGTCTTTTAAAGATTATATAGGTCTATAGGAGAGTATGATGTTCTTCGTGGCATCTTCAGTGGTGAAATTAAAACGAAACAAGTAACCCAGAATGCATTATTAGCAGAAGCCAAAAATGACTATTCTGAAGCTGCTAAACAATATAATGAGGTAAAATGATTCATTTGCAAATACCTTTTTCCACATATTCACTTGTATTTTTACAAATAGGAATAGCTCTGATCATTTATTTGAGTTTTTGGAACTTTCAAATCCTTTCATTTCAAATTTTCTCCTTAGATTTAATCTATAGCTTAATAATAGAAATTAGCTGTAGAATAACCATATTCATATTTATTTCCTTAGTGTCATTTATTTCTTAAAATCTTTTAATCAGATAATTTAAGTCCAAAATATACAAACTTTTGTGTCTCTTTTAAAAATGTCAATCATTACCATGAAATTACTTATTTTTTTCTTGAAACTTAAGTTAAATGATAATTACATAAGTTCTATATTCAAGTGAAAAAATCTTTGGTCTGGAAATGACCGCAAAGGTTCTATCCTTTCTTCTCCCAACCTGTTTTCTCTCATTGCCTATAGCAGTAGTCCTCAAACTTTTAAAATAGGGGGGCAGTTCACTGTCTCTCAGACTGTTGGAGGGCCGGACTATAGTAAAAACAAAAATTCACATTCTGTCTCCGCCCCTCAGCCCATTTGCCATAACCCGGCAGGCCGTATAAACGTCCTCAGTGGGCCGCATCTGGCCCACGGGCCATAGTTTGGGAACCCCTGGCCTACAGGAACAACATGTTAAAATGATCCTAAACAAAATGAAAAATTTCTCTTTTCTTCAAAGTCCTACAGAGAAAATTCCACAGCCTTTTTTGGAATCAATCTTTTTTAGAAAACTATTGTAATGTTTCACAGTTTGCCACTATTAGGGAATTATTTTTTTATATTAAATCTAAGTTGTTCATGTAGTCATTTTAAGATGCTTATTTGTAGTATAGACTGGGTTCTTAAGGATACTGTTTCTGGAACACAAGCTCTAGCAGGTTTCAGCATACTATAAAGATTCTGAACACCATTTCAGCCATAGTGATTTCTATGTGCTTTCTAAGAACTAGCCTAGCTAAGGGTGGAGAGGCTTACTACCAACAGATAATACTGACCATTAGGGTGATTATTTGATGGTGATATCCTATGAAATAAAGTACAAAATGGCCCTTCGTCTTGTATGGTCTTTTTCTATTTGTGCAGTAATAGCAGCAGAATGCTAGAAAAGAAGGGAGGTGAGACAGAAGGTGTCAAGAACCCCACGGTTTGTAGATTGTCTACAAAATTAACTATTGTTACTCTAATGTGAGGTCCTTCTTTAGAGTGCAGTGATAGTCCTAAAGTATCAACATTGATGTTCTCACTGTAAGTAAACCCAAAAGATAAAAGAAATCTGGAGCTTAATGGAAAAGATGAACCACAGGGGTTTTTTTTGAGAGGCAAATAAAGGAATTAGTGGAGTTGATTTTATTATTCATCTAAAAGCAACAAGAAATACAGTTTCAGGGTATATTTGATGACTTTGTAATGCAATGCTCAATATAAGTATTTGTAGAAAGGTCATTGTTGTACCAACATCTGTTTTTTTGTTTTTTTTTTTCATCATTTAGTATTTTATTTTTCCTCAGCTATATGTAAAACAATTTTTAACATTTGTTTTTAAAACTTTGAGTTCCAGACTCTGTTCCTTCTTCCTCCCAATACTCCATCTTTTATTGAGAAGTGTGCCAACATCTGTTGGACAGGATGACAAGAGAGAAATAGTATCGTGAGTTTGATGAGATGCTCCAAATTAAATTGGTGGTTTTAATATTCAGTAATTTTAGTGAAGATGGAGGCATTGTGTAGAACAATAGTCAGTAGTCAGGAAGCATTTATTAAGTGATTGATCTATGCCAGGCATTCTTAAGTGGTGAGAAAAAACTTAAAGCTATCTCAGGTAGCATCTATTTGATCTCCCTACTAATGGGAAAGATATGGCAGCTATTAAGACTTTATAAAATTTGAAAAAGTTCTTAAAATAAGTAAATATATGAAAAGATGTTTCAAATCATTAATAGAAACGAAAATTAACACAATCCTGTGAAAGAAGCAATAAAGAAGGAAAGTACTTTACACCTTCAGATGCTGTTATAAAGTAATAATTATCCACACTTTTGATATTAGCTAAAAATTGAACAAACAAAAATTGATTATAATCAGTCAATTTAATTACTTCTTCAGTAAACCTAAGAACATATAAACTTAAGGAAAACAATCCCTATTTGACAAGATTTAAGAAAAATGAAGGAATTGTTTGAAATTAATCTTAGACCAAACATCTTATTACATTATAATAAAAGAACTTTAACATGGATATATATAACCTGAGTATAAAAGATACATTATTAAAAAATTTTTTTTTGTAGTGAATATGATCAAGTACCATTTATAACTAGGGAGAGAATATTCAACTGAACAAGTAATGGAGGCAAATATGTCAATATGGAATATATTGCACATATTTTAAGATTCATCTGATAAGTTGGTTAGTTTTATTTTTTTCTCTTGTTTCTCATAACAAAGAGTGATTCTCTAGCAGATTTATTTTGAGAGATATGATATAAAAACAAAAGGCATGAATAAAATACAATTTTTATTTTACAAAAGAAGGAAATATTTTTAAAACCTGGAAGGTTAACCTCACAAATATTCAAATTAATAAAGATGACAAAATGGGAATAATCTTTTTAAAAATATGTTGTATTTATTCATATGCTTCTATTATCTATCAAATAAAAAGCAAGAAATAAATTCATTGTTAAAAGAAACCCACATATGTGAGATCACAGATCTGTGAAAGCTTTAATGGTCTTCATACTTCAACTTACAATTTAAATAATTCTGTGGCCTCTTATTTTATATAAAATGACAGAATATGTTTTTCTTTAATTAAAGAATGTTAATATACCTGCTTTTCTAGCCTAAGATTTATTTATTTATTTATTTAAATTTATTTCTATTTCTTTCATAAGAATCTTGATACATTGAAAAAAGCCAGATCTTTGTGGTAGAATTCCAATTCTGGTATCTTGCTCTAAAGTTCTTTCCATAGCTTCCCTCAACAAGCATTTTGAAGCACCTATTATATGTTAGACTACTCTTCTGAGTGTTAGGCATACCGAGGAAAAGTGACAGTCTTACTTTTGAGGAATTAATATTCTATATCGACTTCTTTCCTGAGGCTTATTCGTTGCCACCACATATTTTTTTTATAGTTGTGAATAGAAGAATTGCATGTAAGAGTCTCACAAAAATTGGATTGATATTAATTACAGTGGTGTATTACTTTAGAATAATATACTAAATATATTTTGATTTTTAAATTATAGCAAAACGTTGCTAGCAATAACTGAACAAATCTTTTTTGCCGTTTTTTCTTTACTTTTCCCAGTATATTAGGGCAGTGTTTCCTTTATCCGTATGTAGAATGTAATATTTATAGTATAACTTTAGAACCAAAAGGTCTTTTGAAATTACTTAATTAAACTACTCTTTTTCAAAATGATGAAGCTAAAACCAAAATACTTTTGTGTCTGAGTGCTCCTTTGCTTTTCTCATGTGATATTTCTGATTTTTTTTCAAATGTAACTCTTAAGAACTTGTTAGATATTTGAATAGGTTGCTAAATTCTTAAAATTTCCCAATATTTGACAGCATTGGTAACTCCTCAAAAAAAGCTAAACTACTTGGTTAGCATCCTTTCAGTATATCTGTAGCAAAAGGTCCTTCTTTTCATTTTCACTATGTGTGTTTGATTTTTATTCAAAAATCATAATCTCCCAGCTTGTTGCTCTAGTTCTTTAGATGTGAGAATGTATTTATGTGTAAATGATCCCACCAGTGCCAATCTCTCTTTTTTTTTATATCTATCTTTAAATTTTTCTGTAGCTATCTTAGCAAGTTTTTTTTTTTTTTTTCCCCCTAGGCTTTAAATACACAAGAGTGGTTAGAGGGTGACCCTACAGAAGCTGAAAAGGATTTTTGGGAACTTGCAGCTCTTGAATGTTATAATCATCTTACTGAATGGAAGTCATTGGAATATTGTTCTACCATCAATGTCGATAGTGAAAATCCTCCAGACCTTAGCAAAATATGGACTGAGCCATTTTATCAGGTTTGCAAAACTTCCTTTTTAAAGATGACTGAAATACAATTAATACTAAATTATAAGATTCTGGATCCAAATATTAAATGTTTAAATCATAAGTGTTTCTATATAATTATTTATATTCTTTGACTAATAAAATTTTTTTTTTTTTTTTTTTGAGGCTGGGGTTAAGTGACTTGCCCAGGGTCACACAGCTAGGAAGTGTTAAGTGTCTGAGACTAGATTTGAACTCGGGTCCTCCTGAATTCAAGGCTGGTGCTCTATGCACTGCACCACCTAGCTGCCCCTAATTAAAATCTTAAAGTTATTTTTTTATATATTTAGGAATGTATAGAATAACCTTTACTATATAGAAGCCTTTTTATCTCTTCTAGCTAGTACTTCCTACATAGATGAAACTAATTTAAAATTTGAACTTTTTTATTCCTCCTATGATTGTGCAGTGATTTTTCTATTGCTTCTAATATCACAAATTGTCCTTGATGAACTAGTGCTAAATATCATTTGCCATGACCTGCATGAAATAATATTAAGGTTCAACTACTTGAATTATCTTCCTTAGGATTTCATTTAGCTATCGTTTTTGTTTCTCTTTGGAAATCTTAATTTGCATGGATATCATAACTCTTAAAATGTCAGGGAAAGATGCTTCTGTATGTTTGCAATAGTTATTGTTCATTTATAACAAAATAAGTAGGGCCTTTACAGTTTTGCTTCTTTCTAAACATAGATGTTTGAACCATTAAGTAAAAATCATTTAATCTTCAGACCTTTACCTGAGGTACTACCAGGAACTAAATGCTGATTTTATATATACACAGGTATATGTTATTAATTTCAGTGAGATTTTTCTTTTCTTTAGGAAACTTATCTACCATACATGATTCGCAGTAAGCTAAAGTTATTGCTTCAGGGTGCCAGTGACCAGTCACTCTTAACATTCATTGATGAAGCTATGAAGAAAGAACCCCAGAAGACACTCATAGAAGTTCACTATAGCCAGGAATTGAGTCTTCTTTACATTTTGCAGGATGACTTTGACAGAGCAAAATATTATATTGAAAATAGCATTCAGGTTTTTATGCAGGTAATACAAATATATTTTGATATGCTGTTTAAAAATACTAGTAATTAACTCTCATCAAAAAAATTATTAATTTTATTAGTAAATAGTTGTCTTTATTTCTTTAACATCATTTTCTTCCTTTTGTTTTCCTTCCTTTTCACTTGTTTCTTTCTTCTTCCTGTTCTTTTCCCTTTATACTTAAAATTCTTTTTGTTTTTTTTTCTTTATTTATTACTTCCTATATTCCTCACTTCCTCAGAATCCTTTAAAACATCTGCTTGCTTTCTAAGATATTCATTCAGAGCAACTGTATGGAGGACAGTTCTCTGCAGAATAAGATATAGATGGAGTTTTTAACCTGTTTCCATTCCTCCTTTCTTTTGAATGCCCTATTTGAGATGCATTTTCTGTCTTCAACTAAGTGTCTTGGACCTCCCTGTGTACAAGTAGCTATTGGTTATTTCATTGAAATAGATGTTATTAGGTTTAATAAATGATTTTTTTGTGGTTTGGATGTCTTTAAGAAAATTAGATCTGTCAAAATCAATCACATATTCATTAATTGTTTATTATTTGCCAGACACAAATAATGCAATAATTCCTACTCGTAATGAGTTTATATATTCAGTGAAGGATATAAATATGTAATAAACATATACAGTATCAATATAAAGTTATTAAATATGAATTATTTAAAAGTCAATTATTAACTGGATTTATGAAACTTCTTTTTTAACTGTTTCAGATTCTGTAAAATAAATATAGACAATCATGCTTAAGGGAGCATGTTGAATTTTTTAATACTATGATTTGTATTATGTAAATATTTTTCCCTAGAATTATTCCAGTATTGATGCTCTTTTACACCAAAGTAGATTAACCAAACTACAGTCTGTGCAAGCTTTAATTGAAATTCAAGATTTTGTCAACTTTATGAGTAAGCAAGGTAATTTTTTTCTTATTGTTCTTTTCTATGTAATTATATTTTGGAGAATTTGACATTTTGCTAGTAGAAAATATATAGGGGCAGCTAGGTGGCACAGTGGATAGAGCACCAGCCCTGAATTCAGGAGGACCTGAGTTCAAATGTGGTCTCAGACACTTTACACTTCCTAGCTGTGTGACTGTGGGCAAGTCACTTAACCCCAGCCTAAGGGAAAAAAAAGAAAAGAAAATATATATTATTATGTTTGTGAATCTATGAAATACTTTTAAATTTAAAACAGGACTTTTAATGTAATCTTAATAAAGTTAACATTTTGAAGTAGTGAATCAAAATTTAAAATTTTTAAAAATATATTAAAAGTAATTTTCAGATTGATGATGGCAGCTTTGTGTTCTTGTACTTTTATTAAATGTCTAAAACTAAAAATCCTTTTGAAAATTCCTCAGACATTTAACCAGTTTCTCTGCTTTTAAGTGTCTGTCTCTTCCTCTGTGCCCTACACAGGCCTATAGATGAAACTTAATGCACAAATCTGACCATATTACTATATTTGTTCTCAAATACTTTCAGTGCCCATCCATTTTCTACCAAAGTACATGTTCCTCAAGATAGCACTTTAGGCTACTATACCCTAGCTTTAATCTACCTTTCCTTTTTATTATATTGCTTCCCTTTATATCTTCCACGTAATTAGACTAATTACTATTTTGTTCATATTTCCCCCATACTGTTGTCCATACTTTCCCTATGTTTGGAATCTTCTTTCTCTTTTTAATCTCTGTCTCCCTCTTCATCTAAGTCTTTATCTGTTGAAATCCTACTTTTTTTTTTTTTTAGATTTAGTTGAAATCCTACTTTCCTTTCCAGCTTAAATATTACTTTCTCCTATGTCTTTCCTGACCTAAATATCCAATAGTCATCTCATCCTTCTCCGGCTTCTCATAGTACTTTCTTCTTATATATATATTTTGTATTTTAATTATTTGCATAAATACCTTTTCTGCTAAATTACAAACTCCTTAGGAACAAAAGTTCTAGTCTTATTTCATATTTCTTTTCTTGCCTAAGCAATATATTAGTAGATACTTTTAAATTCTATTCCATTGATTTAACTAGAACAATTAGCAACTAAAGCATTGAATATTAGTTATGAAAAGGTTAGTTTAATGAGAATTATTACTATAAAGATTAAATATATGTACTCATCATCAGTGTACATTTATTTCCATTCCAATTTTTCTTCCATACTTGAGAGAATATTAGCAATATATGATTCTATTAATGATTTCTATTTCTTTTTTTCAAATAATTTGAATTTTTTAAAAAGCCAAAATAAGTTGTTTGTTAACCTTGAATTTTCTTTTGTTCAGAAAAGAAGTTTTTTTCTTATTCAAGCCAAGAAATTTAAGCTAGGCTTATTTTTTATTGGTGTTGATTACCACTTTGTTGATTGATGCTTGGCATTGGGTTATGGGTGTAGTCATCCTTTAAAATTATTTTTAGGTAATTTATCATCTCAAGCTCCCCTTAAGAGACTTCTACGAATCTGGACAAACAGATATCCAGATGCTAAAATGGACCCAATGAACATCTGGGATGACATCATTACAAATCGGTAAGATGAGACAGTCAGACGAATTAACTAAAGATTATTTTCTTAACTCTCCAAACTGCTTTTTTTTTTTTTTTTAAATTGTACAAAAGGTGAAGTTTGATTAAAATATAGGTATCCCTTATTATGCAGATCTTATGTATTTTTTTTTCTTCTAACAGAAGTTTTCACTTTTTAGCTATCCATTTTGGCTCCCTAACGTGCCAACCTACACCCTCTTTTTTCCCCTTCTCCCTCCCTCCACTCAGAAGCCTAAGTAAAGAAAGCAAGTGCTTCACCACAATGTTGAAGCTTCTGCTGAATCCCTTGCATCTGGATCCTGGCTTTACACAGGTTTTTGAAAGTGAAGCTGTTTCTGGCAGTGGCAGCACCAGTGAGTAGAATACATGAGAGGAGCAATGTTTGCAGCAGCAGCAGCACATCTACTTCCTTGTTAGCCTCCATCTCCCTCTGCCTCTCTGCACTACATTGTAGGTAACAGAATTGAACCAAGGAAACCTCTACCAGTTATATAATGCCTTCTCATTCAGTCATTGTGATTATAATTATTCAGTAAAACTGAATATGGACAAGGTGGTATACCTTCCTACTTCCATGAAAACAACCCAGTTCCAATTAAGAGAGAAAAGAAAACACCAAGTGAGCCCATGGAGAAGATCACCTCTTCTGTGTTTGGGTCTTTTTCTTTGTATTCCTGCTAACTTCTTAGTGCTCAGCTGTCTAGTTCTTTAGTCATCTATTCTAACTGCTCCATTCATTCATTTGGTTTCTGTAATTAAAATAGGACTCTACACTGAAATCAAAAAAATATCCTAATAACATTTACAAATATCTTCTTGGATCTTAGTCAGGATAAATACACAAGTTATGTCCTTGATGTATCATATTAATCATACTGCTTTTAGCAAGTGGCCACAACCTGAATTTCTTTCTTTTTTGAGTCGAATGTGTTAAGCTTTTAAGCATTAAAAGAATGTAAAGCTTCTTGCTTAAAGGAACACACATTTCGTATTTTTCTAGAACCTTAGATATTCTGTTGTTGTAGGCTAACAATGAGAATACTTTTTGACCTTAATACAAGGATTAATAGATTCATTAAAATATAAAGTTGTAAGTTTACACTCATCCTATGGAAATGAAGGCAGTGGGTAGTATACAGACAGTTCTCACTTTATATAAATTTGCCTTATGCAAAGTCAACTTTACATAAAGAATTTTGATTCGTATTCCAAAAAAGAGCCCCTATACTTCACTCTACTGTGTGCTCTCTTTTTCCACTCCTGCCCTTGGCTTGACATCCTCGACCTCTAATTCCTCACACTAGGGGGGGGGGAAAATCAAAAACTCTCCATGTAAAAACAGAAGAACAAACCAGGAGAGAATACTGCAGTCTCTGAGTTGGGGCTTAACTTGAGAATATGGAGAGAGATGCCTTTGCCTGGTTCTTCAGATACAGCATGTTTGTCCCTGGCCCCTGCATGTCACCTGTCAACTCTGTGTCTGTTTTTGGTGCACTCTCCTTCCTTCCCCATTGCATTCTTCCTCTCAATTTTAGGCAGCCCTCTGTATGGCTGGCCCCAGCCTCCATGTGTTCTTCTTCCTGCTCTCGCTTTTCAGTCCCCAGCCTCCAAGTGTTCTTGAACAAAGTGTGCTGTCTCTTTCCCTTCATGAGCATGTGGCACTCTTCCTGCCCTTCCCATATTTAGAGGTAAATTCATATCATGTAAAAATCATTTCACATAAAGATCTGCAGAAGGGTCCACTTCAAGTGAAAACTGTCTGTATTATACTAAATTCCTTATCCATGACAAAGAGTGTAATGAAACAGTAATTTTTTTTTTTTTGGTTAAAGATTTGGATCCTTGAAATAAAAGCCAAGTTTGTAACACTATTGGTTAAAATTTTAAAATAATAATCTTACGATGAGAACTCTGAGGCTCTTGACTCTTTGGTACCTACATGATGTGTATTAGATTAGGAAAAACTATCTTTGGTTTCTTTCATGGATCTTTGTTATTTTTTCCTTTTCCTTGTGTAGGTGTTTCTTTCTTAATAAAATTCAGGAGAAGCTTAGTTGCCTCCAATTGGATGATAGTATGGAAGTGGAGGGAGATGGAAATTTCAGTGACAAGGTAGATGTGGAGAAGCAGGAAGAAGATATTTACTCAATGATTAGAAGCTGTAAGTTTTCCATGAAAATGAAAATGATTGAGAGTGCCAGAAAGCAGGTAAGTACTTGTCTTCCTTGGTTTGTGGACCCCATTATGGAGTTCTAGAAATTAGTCATATTGGCTTTTGGGTTGCTTTTTTTTCTCAATAGTATTTTATTTTTCAAAGACATATAAAGATAATTGACATTGGTTTTTAAAATATAGGGGCCTTTCAATTTTTTGTTTTCAAAGTTTGTGGAGTGCATGATTTTTTTCTCCTTTAAAAATTACTAAAGATAAGAGAGAAAACGTAAGCTAATGTTTTGTTGTCTTTTCCTTTTTTACCTTATTTCTGAAAGCAATATGAGATAAAACAACATAAGATACTATGTCTCCTGTTTTTCTTGATCTCTAAACCTGCTTTTGCCTCTTTGGGTTGAAATCTTCTCAAATCCAATTCCTAATAACATTTTCCCTCCTTTGGGACTATCTTGATGAAACTACCCTTTCAACTTTTTGCCTTTGCTGTTCTTTGGTACAGTTACAAAGTGTTTTTTCTAGAGTTTATTCCCAAGAGAATCAAATAGTATGCAGAAATATCAAGAATAGGTTTCTAGGTAATTGAAAAGTCATGGAAAAGAGTTAGCAAAATAGTGGATTGAGTTAAGTTTCAGGTCCTGCTCCTGACACATTTCAAGTTTTATTTATCATTTAACCTTTTACAATGTAAATTGCCCAAAGGAAGCTCCTCATCCTTACAATGAAAAGTCAAGGCAGATCTCAAGGCCTGAAAATGAAGAAAAAGAAAACTCCATTTAACAATAGGCTAGTACCCAGATTTCATAAGTGTATGAGAGCTAAGAGCCAATCTATACCCAAATAAAAATCCCATCTCCAACATAGTGAAATAAAGCCAACCATTCAATTGCTCAAAGATTTATCTAATTAGGATGAGCTTACTACTTCCCAAGAGAAAGCAAAAAAAAATTTTTTTCAATTATCCTCCACATCTCTTTCCAGAAAAAACAAAAATTATTATAACAAATATGCATAGCTAAATAAAAATAATTCTAATATATTAGCAATATATTATTTTGCACCATGAGTTCTTCATCTCCATGCTAGGCAATGTGTGGGGGCTGTCTCCAGTTCTTGATCTCTATCTGGCCCCTGGATCGAGGTGACTCTGGAGGGAAAGTAAGGCAGATGATCTTGCATAACCCTTTCCCTCTTAAATCCAATTCATTTCCATGTCATGGCACCCCCTCCCTGATGTTATGTAGAGAACAAAGGACAAACAACAACAACAGAGGAAAAATAACAACAACAAAGCAGTGGATAGCATATTTCATCATGGTCCTCTTTGTTGATTATTAAATTATGGTTATTATGATTGTTTGTTAAAACATTACACTTTTTAGTAACTGATCATAAGCAAGTTTTTTTTCCTTTGCCAAGCTAAAGACCAACTCTTTGCAACTTGAATCCTTTGATCCTTATCCTTTTTTCTAGGGACCTTTCTAAGTAATTCTTTGAGCTTATTCCATAATGGACCATTCCCATCTAACCTATTTGAAAATTAAATTTTCCCCTCTTTCTTAAAAGTGAGATTGTCTTACCTCAATTAACTTTTGTGTACACAAACCCAGTTTAACTCTTTGCCACTGAGAAAATATGATGATAGTTGGTGGACTTTTGATTTTCCTAATGTACCTGCTTAATCACTAGTTGACAGGCTGGGTTTTTTCGTCCAAATGGGAGAAGGTGAAAAAAAGAGGAACTCCATCTGTGGGAGGAGGGGTGGGGGAAGAAACAGAGATTCAACTCAATACCTAAAAGTTAAAAAGATACTCTCTTACAATCAAGGATTGTTACTTTATTAAGTATTAGTAAATATTGGTAAATGTCCATAGGTAAATGTTTAGTGTTTAGAGCTAGAAATACACTTCGGAAATCACAACATCACACACATTTATTTTACAGATAAGCTTTTTATTTAAAAGAAATCGTTGGTGAGTCGCACAGTGAATCAGAGAATCCCTTTGTAATTTAAATAGTTAACCTTCTGCTTTATTTCTTTTGGAAGTTCTGGGGTTTTTGTAGTAGAAAGAACATTAAGCCATGAGCCAAACTTGTATTGTTATACTGATTTATTAGATTGTGATTATAAGTAAAAAGTAACCTTTCTGAGCTTTAGTTCCTTTGTATATAAAAATGGAGATAATGATATGCTACCTATCTTTACAGTGATACTGCAATTCATTTTCTTGGCCAGAAAGTTAATGCCCACTAGTTGAGGCAATGTAATATAATAGATATGAACTGACTTCAGAGTCAGGAAAACCTGGATTCAGGTATCAATTCTGACCACCCTTGCTATTCTTTAGTTCTCTTTGAGTTTCCAGATATCTGGAGAAAGTAAAAACAAAACAAAACAAATCATAATGACTAGTTCTACAACAAAGTAGTACTCTCTAAACTCAAGTAGGCCTCATTTGCTAAGTAGTAGTCCTTTTATTCTTTATATTTATTTCACAGATGTCTTCCACCACTACCTCCTACTTTACCCTAAGCCATCTTTCTACCAAAAAAAATAATAATTATTTATTATTATAATAATATTATATGTTATATATTATATATATAAATAATAATATTATTAAATAATAATAATAATAATCTCTAATAGATTGCCTCCTCTTTCATTCTTCTCTCACTACTAATCAATCTCTCCCTATCATTTGACTGCCTAAGAATACATTCATCTCCCTCATGTGCAAAAATCTTCCCTTGATCTGTGCATCTTGAAAGCTCTTGTCCTTTAAAAGGACTAAAGGCTAAACTCTTTGAAGTCATCTATAATCAGTGTCTACCTACTTTCTCATTCCCTTTTTAACTCCCTGCAGAAGGCTGATTTTTGACATACTCATTCAAAATGCTGTCTCCAAAGTTATCAATAATGTCTTAATTGCTAAATCTAATAATTTTTTTCAGTCTTCATCCTTCTTGACAATAATTCTCTTCCCTTTGATGTTCTTTTTTTCCCCCCTGGGTTTCTCTGATAATTCTCCTTCTTGACTTTTATTCCATTCTGACTTCTGCTTTCCAATTTCCTTTGAAGGGTCATCATTCAGTTGTGCCCACTAACTGGTGTCTCTTAGGACTCTCTCTGGGCTCTCTTCTCCCTCTCTCCTACTTTGCTTCACAATCTTATTAGCTCCCATGAATTCACTTTCTCATCCCTATGGAAGTGTGATATTCAGCTCCAGCCTTCCTCCTGGTCTCTTGACTTGCATTCCCACTGCCTGCTATACTCTCAAACTGAATGTCCTGAGGCATCTTAAACTCAGCATGTCCCAAATTAAACTCATCTTTTCTCTGGAAGCTTCCTTTCTTTTGAAATTTGCTGTTTCTGTCAGGGCCCCACCATTCCCTCAGACTCATCCTCATTTCCCCCTCCCTCCCCTCACACACACACATGTACACACATTCAATCACTTGCCAAGTCTTGTTGCTTTTGCTTCAGAATGGCTCTCATATATGCCCCATCTCTGATGTGGCCCCACCTTAGTTCAGGCCCTCATAATCTCACAAAGGGACTAATGGAGTAACGTGCTGGTTGGTGTCCCTAAATGCCAGTCTCCCTATTCAGATTCATTGTCTACTCAGCTGAAATTTCTTTTCCTTAAGTACAGGTTTGACTTTATCACCCCCCCCCCCCAAGTACACTTCATTGGCTTCCTATAACCAGCATCAAATATAATATCTCCTATTTGGAATTTAAAGCCCTTTGTAACCTGGTCCCTTCCTACATTTCCAGTCTTCTTACACCTCATTGTTCCCCACATACTCTTTAATCCAGTGGTACTTGCCTCCTCAGCTTCCTTTCTGTTCCTCCTACAAGATATTCTGTCTTCTATCTCCATGTATTTTTGTTCACTGTCCCCCATGCCTGGAAGTTTTTCCTTCCTCATCTCCATTTCCTGGTTTTCTTCAGGTCCCACTTAAAATTCTCTTTTTTAAAAAAGCTGTGTTTCCTGATCCTCCTTAAATTCTTGTGCTTTTCCCTTCGTTGATTATTTCTAGTTTATGCTGCATAAATGCCATTTTCACATAGTTGTTTGTTTATTGTCTCTTTCACTAGAGTGAGCTCCTTGAGCACAGGGATTCTTTGTAGCATGCATCTTGATGCATGGCTTAACAAAATAGGTGCTTAATAAATTCTTTTTGACTAACTGTTGACTAACATACTGATTCTCTGTTGCAGCACACAGTTGCTTTTCAAACCTGCCTCAAATCTCCAAACTCTGTCTTTCCAAACTTTCTCAATCTCTAAATTCTGTCTTCATCTATCTCTCTTACTAGTTCTATCTCTTATTGGGGCCATTCATCAGAACTACTTAGTTTCCCTCTTTCAAACCTCACAACTTGCTTTTTCATCATTTCCTCCAGTCTCAGAGGATTAGGTAACTCGCTTCATCTTTGATTCCATCTGCTTCCATCATCTCCTGGACACTGTTGTTTCAAAAAATCTTTTTTCTCTCATATTTAATCACTTCTTCCTTGCCACTTCCTTCCTGTCTGCTTATAGAGTGTGGTGTCTCCTAATAAAATTAAAATAAAAAATTTAAAACCACTTTCTCACCCCTCAGGATATTTGTTATCATATTTAATCTTCTTTCCTTTATTGACAAATATACAAAAAATTATTTGCTCCTCAGTCTCTTGATGTCTGAATTTCACATTTCTAATATGAACCTTCTTTCATGGTCCTGACTTTCTCTACATCTCATCTACACCAAATCTCTTGCTATTTTCCTGCATCCTCTGCCAGTAGACATGCCAATGTGTGGAACTAGCTTCATATCCATGGTCTTGTCTCTCTACCTGCTGACATTTTTATTTTTCCTTCAAGACCCATTCAAATATTATCTCTGAAGTGAACCTTCTCTGATTTTTAAGTCCCCAGTTTGATCCTTTCCTTAAATCTCACAGGCCCCTAACTTCTATGTATTTAATGGTTTTTCTAAGGCATAATACAGTTAGGTCCTATTTAGTGTGAATGAGTCCTGTCATACTAATTCATGATGCATATATCCACTGGATTAGAACCAGTTACCATTTTTTAATAGTTAAAACTTTAAATAGTGTGAATCTGAAGACTTGCTATAATTTTATGGGATCCATTATTTAACCAAAGACATAGTTGTACAAGTATTTGAATATGTACTCTCCTTCTACTGGATTACATCTTTTGTGAGGAAGTGATAGCATTTTTCATTTTTTAATTTTTTCAGCCTTTCATAATTCTTTGTGCATAGTAGTTGTATGTTACATTGTCATCAAATTGAATTGTTTATATAATGAATTCTATTTTTTGCCTTTTTTTTTTTTTTACAGAATAATTTTTCAGTTGCCATGAAGCTGTTAAAGGATCTGCATAGAGAATCTAAAACAAGAGAAGACTGGCTGGTGAAATGGAATCACAGTTATTGTCGATTCAGCCACAGCCGCAGTCAAATACAGAATAGTTCTGAGCAGATTCTCACGGTGCTGAAAACAGTCTCATTATTGGGTATTTATTTTCTTTTGCATTTGTTCTGTTTTGTTTTTTCTTTTGCACCTCTGTGAAAGACAGGAAGTTTTTACATTCACTTTTTAAAAAGAAACTATTTTCTTTTTGTTTGTTTTATATTATGTTTGACAATTAAGAATTTAGTTTTTAGATAGTCTCTAAAACATGGTGAAAAGAGAAAAGAGAAGAAAATTTGGAGCCAAGGCAGGAGGTGGAAGAATCAGTATGACTTTTAGAACCTGAATATCTTTATGAAATTAGAATTATAGAGCTTTTCCCTTCTTCCTAAAAATATTGTGGGTCTCATTTTGTTATGACTGCTGAGCACTTTAAACTGCTCAGAAGAAAGTTTTGTTAAAACCAAATTCATAATCTTTGTGTCCCTTTTGGTGAATCAACCTCTTCTTTTAGCTTTACAATATTTAATAATGTGACCATGGGAACAAAAAAGGGAAAAAAATTATTTTTGTTATGACTACCTACTTTACAACTATACATGTCTAGTCTTGTAGAAAACTTAATATTATTAATTACTTCAGTGTCTACTTTTATATGTGCGCCAAATTCATGTGGTGATATTTTCACCTGTTATGTTTATGATATATTTAAGAAAACTTTATAACAAAGTATCATTTATCATGACTAGTTTGAGCTGATAAAATGAAAAATTAATTAGTTTTGATTGCAGGATGATTCTAAATTTAAGTGGTTTGTTTCTCTGGGGAAAAGAAGTATTTCTTTTTGTTTTGTTTTGTTTTGTGATCCAGCAGATGAAAACTTATCAAGCTACCAAAGCAAGAATAGTCTGGCTTTTCGTAATCAGAACATTCTCCTGGGCATCACTTACAACATCATAGCTAATGCACTCAGCAATGAGCCAACTTGTCTTGCCCAAATTGAAGAAAGTAAAGCTAAGAAAGTTTTAGAGCTTTCTGGAGCCAGTTCTGAGGATGCAGAGATGGTAAATAATAGTGGGAAATTGAATGTTTAATGTTTTAATATTGTATACATGCCTGCATTTAAGTTTCTTGCTACAGTGGAATAGTATATTCAGTATCATTAAGTATTTTTTAAATGTACTACTTGCTTATTCATACTTTGGGAGTTTGGGAGGGAAACATAACATAGGAAAAAAAGACTAACAAAACAAACAGTAAAAATATATTTTGCTTTTGTTAACACAAATTGTGGGCTATACAGTAGCAGCAGACTATGCCAGAATTTGAACATTTAAAGTACGACATTTTTTTCTTATGAAAAAGGAGTAAATCTGAGTAAAGTCCAATAAAACAATTGTAGATCAAAATTTCAGTTCTAAAACTTAGTTCTTAAAGTTCCATACATGAAAATTGGCACATACCTATGTATGTGCCACTCATAATTTCCAGTATAAAAGTTGAACTTTTATATGGTAGTTCAGTTTAGACTAAGAATTTTTAACTTCTTTTGCGTCATAGACTTCTTTGACATTCTTATGAAACCTGTGGATCCCTTGTCAGAATAACATTTTTAAATCCATAAAATAATTTAAGATTACAAAGGAAGCTAATTACACTGTAATAGTTATTAAAATTTTTTTTTTTAAGTTTTTAACTTGTCTTAAATTAAGAATGCCTGATTTAGATAATTCCTCTATAATAAAGCCTACTCGTTTTGCCCTGCCTTAAACAGGCCTGTTGTATGATTACCAGACTTAGGGAGACACCTGATTGTCTTAGCCCTATTGTGCCTCAGCTCCCCAAACACAAAAATAATCCCTGAATCTCAACCTTCCACCAATCGCAGAGATTTCACGTACACCAATAGTTACCTTCCCAGTAGATCTCATATTCATCCTCTTCTTTCTACTCACATGGGTACCATTGCAAATCAGACCTTCCTCATTGCTTACCACAACTATTTTCACAGCCTTTTCTCTGAATTCCTAAGTTTCTATTTTCCTCTGTTTCTGTTGTCTATCTTTCTCTAATCTCCCCCTTTTTCTCTTTTTGTCTCTCCCTTCCTCCGTTTCCTACTCAAGCTTATTTCATATTACTTCCCTTTACACACTCTACATTTCAGCCAAATCAGCCTATATAATGTTCCCTAAAATTGATATTCCCTCTCTTGCTTCTGTGCATCTCCATAGGCAGCCCCTGTCCTTGGAATTCCCTTCCTCATCTTAGAATTCCTAGCTTTCTCCAAGGTTCAGTTCATGTATTACCTCATATGGGAAGCCTTTCTTGATCCTCTGTTTTGTTGTTGTTAATTTTGTTTTTTAGTGCTTTTTCCTTCCTCAAATTATCTTGTTTATACATATGTGTTTGTGTTTTATCCTCCCAGTAAAATACTACTATAAGGTAAAATCCATTTTTGAGTTTTGTCTTTGTAGCTAAAGAGCCCATCATAGCACCATGGTCATAGTAAGCAGAAAAATGTCTGACTTTTTATGGAATGGAGCCTAGTTGTAGCAAATTTTGCTAATAGAGCTGTTATTATGTTGGTACTAGTGCAAATTTATTTCAAATTAAAATTTTATTCTAAATCTACTAGCCAGTGGGTTGAATTTACAAATACTAATACAAAGACAATTTGTGTTTTACTTCTAGTTTTTCCTTTAATATATTGAAGTTTTTTTGTTTTGTTTTGTGAACTGTGAAATTTTGTAGCTCCCAGTTCTTTTCCTTTGCTGCATCTACTTGATTTTAGGCCCTCATGTTCCTCTTTTCTTAAAGTAATTTCTTCATATATCCTAATGTTCCTTGTGTCTTTATGATCATTCGTGAAAGGGGCACATGTCTTTTAGCTAAGCAGTTTTTATTTTCAGCTCTTTTTCTCTCCACTTAATGGACAACAATATTGCAGTCCTTCCATGAAAAACAGAGGCTTGCACATGGCAAGAGCTGGCCTCGTTTGCTATAATTTAATCAGTCACTCAGTAAGAAATTCTTCAGGTTCGATTTTTGTTTAATCTTTTTTCAGATCATCAATCATCATCTTGATATGTGACTTTTGTTGTCAAGAGTATGACAAAAATGAAGCTTTTTTTTTTTCCACTGTTAGCAGAAAATAGCTAATTTTCAAAAAATTTAGTCACACACCCATGCATATGTTTTTTGTTATGATTAAATTCTAGGTTATTGGTGGTCTACACAAAAAGGCATTTGAATGTCTATTTAAAGCTGCAAGGAGAGCTGAAGATGAGGTCCAGTCTCATACTACTGAGCATGTTGATGTAGCTGGAGTCATAGATGCTTACATGACTTTGGTCGATTTCTGTGATAGACATCTCCGTAAAGAAGAAGAAAGTACATCAGGTGAGAGAGAAAATCTGGAGAAATATATGAGATTGTCATCTTGAAAAAAGGTGATGTTTATCAGGTGGGAAATTAAGCAAAAAGTAGTTTTCTTTGGAAGTTGCTATACATGCATAATATATTTTAACATATTAACATTTATTGGACTACCTGCCATCTAGGAGAGGAGGTAGAAGGAAGAAGGGGAAAATTTGGAACTGAAAGTTTTGCAAGGGTCAGTGTTGAAAAATTACCCAGGCATACATATGTTTTGTAAATAAAAAGCTATAATAATAAACAAAAAGAAAGTTGATATATATATATATATATATATATATATATATATATATGTATATATATATATATGATAAAATAATATTTAAATAGAGTGTTGTATTTGGCATATAAGTGTTTAGCAAATGCTGTTGATTGATTATACTAGAAAATAATGGCAAAACTTTGTCAAGCTTACTAGCTTTCAAAATGCTCATGACATTCTCATCAAGATTTGTCTGCATTTGGACAGATTTTACTGTCCTCTTATCTTCCTATTTGCATGATTTAAATTTTCATATTTTTACTTATGATTATGACTCATGTGTCTGCATCTCACTCCTGGAACAAGTTCCATAACCAGCAAATGCTCCTCATGTTCTTTGTCCAGGAGGACATGATAATGTTTCATATGGGGTGGATGATCTTATTGAGAAGATTTCATTTTGCGATGAAACCTTTTCCTCATGGTCCAAAAACATGTCTGATGTTTATTGGTCAAAAGGAAGTGATCGGAGAAGGGACACCCTTGCAGAGCAAGGAGAGAGGGTTTTATCTTTAGTCAAGTTTGTCATTCTCTGAATTAAGATAAAAAATAAATTTAAAGAGTAGGTTTTTGGTAACCTTTCCTTAATTGTGTTATTTTGATAGTTATTCATACTGTGGAGCTGCGAACATATCCTGCACTTGTGGTGGACAAGATGTTAAAAGCCTTAAAATTAAACTCTAAAGAAGCCAGACTTAAGTTTCCTAGACTGCTTCAAATTCTAGAACGGTATCCAGAAGAGACCTTAAACTTAATGATAAAAGAGGTCAGCAAGTTCTTTTCCTAATATAATGAACTTTATTTGAAAACTGTCCCATTTGTATTTAAATATATTAAAATAGTAGTGATTATTTGGGATCATTTACTACTAATAAAAGTCCCATTTTGTTTGGTTTTGTCCTGGTTTCAGAAAAATATTTAATTCATATTACTATAAAATAATTAAATGGCCATATTTGCATTGTTTCCCTGTGGGTGTTAAGTGAACAGTATATCTGATATAACAAACCAAAGAGTAAAGTTGTGGGTGTTTGAGGTACTAGGACATGGATTTTTCTATAAAAACTGAACTATCCAAAACTAAGACAGTTGTTCCTTGTGGTTAAATTATATTTTAAGCTATATTCATCAGGAATCACTACTAAATAATATATTGAATCAATTCAATGTCATTGCAACAAACATGAAGCATGTTTTCTGATGAAGAAATTGTGGTAAGTGCTAGAGATATAAAGATAAAAAATTATTCCATCTCTGCCTATACATAGATAAGTATAACATGAGCTAGAGTATGATGGAGGAGTGGGAGGTAGTGACAAAGGAGATTCAGACAAAGTGTTCTAGGAAACCTGAGATAGAAGGGCATCCTTTGAACAATAAGATCAAAGAAGAATTCATAATAAAAATTATGGTCTTTTATATTTTTACTTCATTCTATCTCTTAAACATGGTGACTTTGGCATATATTTCTAATATCATTAGTAGTTGACAGTTTTAAATAGAAGATGTGAGTATAAAATTTAGCCTTAGAAATTTATTAGCTATGTGAACCTGGGTGACTTAACCTCTGTTTGCAGTTTACAGTTTCTTCAGCTGTAAAATGAGTATAATAACAATACTGTGCAGAGTATGAGGATCAAATTTTGTCAAATGTGCCTAAAATGTATTAGGTCACTATCTAAATACTTATTCCATTTCACTTTCCTCCTGTTTCCTGTTATAATTTTTTATCAGTCTTTAATTTCTATTTAAATAAATTTATATCTAAGTATAAAACAAATGATTTGAAATCCTGTGCACACTTGAGAAATCTGGCACTTAACTGTTATGCACTGCTGGTGAGCAGAATGGGTAATGCACAGAAGAATCAGGGGCTTGTTGCATTTCAGAGCTGTAAGGTAGCTGAACATCTTGTGAGCCCAAAGAAATGAATGTTTAAAAGTAGTTTCATCTATAGTAATCAGGGACTGCCAGTTTGTATTGGCAAGAGAGAATGGTTAATAGGGGGGACGGAGTGGAGGGAGGGAGGGGATAATTTGGAAAAATGAATTAAAAAAAAAAAAGAGAATGGTTAGCAGAGAACTGTTATCATCATGGCCATTTTTAAAATATCCATTAGTCTGTCAGTTATATTCAACTGCAGGCAACAGAGAGGGATGCTTTCTCCATTAAAGACCACAAGAGGGGTCCTGGATCTTTTTCCATTTTATCTTCTTTTCCAGTGATATGCGTATACTTTGCTTTGTCCTTTGAAGTATAACATGCACAATCAGTTCAGCTGCTCAAATAATGATTATAGGGGAGAGAACTGGAGGGTAGTAGCCACAAATAGTTGAAGTATGTTGTATACAATATCAGCAATGCAGGGTGGTGATAGGAACTTGGGCATTCATGAGATGTCTTCTAAACTTGATGAATTTGAGTTACATATTTTATTCCTTGCTTTGCTTTGGATCTGATGAAAGTGCTAAGAATAGTTTGCATGAATAAAATCTGCTTTTATATATTGAGTTTTAGGTGGTAATTTCATAAAGGTTTTTTTGAAGAATATGTTCTTCAGGAGGAAAAGGAGAAGGAAAGGGCAAGTACCACATGTTAGAGAGCATTGGACTAGCAGTTTAGGAGTCCTTGGTTCTAGCCCTCTCCTTCAATTTTGTTGTTTGATTTTGACAAATTATTTTACCTCTCTGTTAGTTTAATTGTCTGTGAAATTATAGGACTCAACTATATGAGCTAGTTACTCTTTGATTCTAAAATGCTATGATTGTTATTTATTTTTCAGTGCAAAACATAAGACTTACACATTGAATTCTGAAACAGATCTGTAACTGATCTTTAAATGGGTATATTTTAGTAGCGCAGTCTCCTCTATTTAAAGTTCTGCTCTGTTGTTATCTTTTCATGGGATGGAAGTGACCCTTAGTTTTTAGAGGCATAGTTAGCAGAATATAAACTTTGATGGATCCTATCAAATTTAAAAGCCTAGGATCATGGGCATTATAATGGACAGTATGTCTATAATTTAGAGGCCAGCCTCTACATGCCCAAGGAGGTTGTTCTTCACCAAGTAGGTTGTAAGGTGATAAATTTTTAGCCACACCAATTACCAAAAAAAAAAAAAAAAAAAAAAAGCTAATTTATTTTTTGTTATATTTTAAGGGTTTTTGAGGAGAGGTTTTGATTTTTTTTTTTTTTTTTTTTTTTTTGAGCAAGGCAATTGGGGTTAAATGACTTGCCCAGGATCACATAGTACATTTTAAGTTTTGAACTGCCTTCTTCCCTCCCCACCCAACAATGAAGAGCTCCCCAGTTGATACAGTATGGTTTTGTGTGTGTGTGTGTGTGTGTGTGTGTGTGTGTGTGTGTACGCGCGCATGCGTGAGTATAAAACCCATATTATGCATAGTTCTATTTATCAGTTCTTTGGAGGTATATAGCATCTTTCTTCCTTCATGGGCCTTGGTAGTTGGTTTAAATATTTATAATACTCAGAATAACTCAGTCATTTGCAATTATTCATGTGTGTGTGTGAGAGAGAGAGAGAGAGAGACAGACAGACAGACAGACAGACAGACAGACAAACAATTGGGGTTAAGTTGCCCAGGGTCACACAGCTAGGAAATGTTAATTGTCTGAGACCAAATTTGAACTTAAGTCCTCCTGACTTCAGAGCTGATGTTCTATCCACTGTGCCACCTAGCTGCCTCCTCATTTATTCTTCAAATAATGTTCTTCAAATACAATGTTCATAGCAATTCTTGAAGACTATCTTAATGAACAGAACAATTATTATCTGTATCATTAGAAGGAATACTATTCTACCCTGATGAAATAACAAATCCTTTGAGTATTAAAGTAAGTACACACTATATTCACATTCATATTCAAATATTTCTACATGGTGATTCTTTTTGAGTTGAAGGTTTGTGAATATTTTGTAACTGTTTTTTTGGTGCCCTCTCTGTTATATTTGCAAAAACAACCATTATATAAATGTTGGTTTTTATACTTTTACAAAACAGAACGTTGTTTTTGTTGCCATCATCATTTAAACAAATAGAGTCTGTGGCTTCAACAGAGAAATAGAAATTTACTTCAAGTATTAAAATAGTCAAGGATTTATTTTTTATTGTTTCCTAGTATTATTACAAAAATTATTTTAGTGACAACTTTGTGTGTGTTTTAGATGTCTTCCATTCCCTGCTGGCAGTTCATTGGTTGGATCAGCCAAATGATGGCCTTGCTTGATAAAGAAGAAGCAGTAGCTGTGCAGCACACTGTAGCAGAGATTGCTGATAACTATCCACAGGCTATTGTCTATCCTTTTATGATAAGCAGTGAAAACTATTCCTTTAAAGACACTTCTGCTGGTCACAAGAAGAAGGAGTTTGTATTAAGGTAATATTACAGTTAATTTGCTGATAAAATCCTAGAGAAAATTAAAAACAATAGCCTTGGTAAAATTAGCAAATCCTATTCTGTTTGTAAAATGTTGTTTGCTATGCAATTAATATAATTTTTTAAAATGTGGAAAATTTTGATGACCAAGAATATTGTACAGCCTGCTACAGAATGTAAAACTGTCTGATATGTAGAGAACTATTTAATTTTTCCGTGCTGGATATTTTTTAAGTATCTGACCTCCCTCCCCTTTGCTTTCCTTTCCTTTCCTTAAAATTTCTCCTTTGGTCTTGCCAAATTCTTTCCAAGTCATGGTACTATATCCCCTGTAACTGACATTCATATTCATAATTATGGATAAGAGAGATTTAATGGTATAGCTTTTGAAATTAGTACCTGTATGGAAAGGCCTCTTAACAATTTATCATTACAAAGCTACAATGTTATTCCTTCTGTTTGTCTCTGAAGGAAGAAAGTTGAGCTGTTAATAGTTACTTTTATTGAGCTGCTTTTAAAAAACTCCTTTGTAGAGCCTAAGAGTTAATCTTTTTTACCACCAGATGATTAATTTTGTTGCCATTTTAAAAGAAAAATAAAGGGATAAGGAATTTGACAATTGGGTAGAGAAATAATTGAATGGACTCGGAAGAGACGAGGCAACTGGACTGTTTTTGCAATACCTCAGCTAAGAGGTGATGGGGCGCTGAATCAAGACAGTGGCAGGGTTGGGAGAGAAGGGGATATATACAAAATAAATATCTTGTGCATAGCTGGGCTGGATTGTGCCATCTGCTCCTAGCTATTACCTGCCCATCTCAGTCTTTTCTTCTGAACAAAGACAACTAAAAACAAGTTATTTTTAAAATAAGTGGGGGGAGAAGGGAAGGAGACTGCTAAAGTGATTTTTTTCCATAGCAGAAATTTAGAGACAAGTCATAAATGCCAAATTGCATATATCAAAAGAAACCACAACCAATTTTTAAGATGTCAGTTTTTAGTTTTCAGAAACCAAAACATTAATATAAATTTTGGCTAAAGAAATACTTTATATATTTTTCTGCTATTACAGGAAATATTTGCTTTATTCTTGTTTGTAATATAACATTGTTAGATTGAAAACAAGAATCTGATGTTTACAGCAACAGATTGATATTAAGAGGACACTTTACCTTCCTAACCTTGGCAATTTCTTCTTTCCTAGGATAAAAAGTAAATTGGATCAAGGAGGAGTGGTTCAAGATTTTATTAATGCCTTAGAGCAGCTCTCTAATCCTGAATTACTTTTTAAGGTAAAAAAAAAAAAAAAAAAAAACAGCAGTATTTATTGTGACTGCCTAGCTATGTTATATATAGTGGGGGTGGTGAGGACAATAAGTTATTACCTTACTCAGGATGCCCAGAACCTGAGAGACAGTTGTAAGTGCCCACTTTACCTTTCTCTCTTACTTATTATGCAATTTTTAGTGTTTTATAGTCATCTCTACAGTGCCATTAAATATTGTATGCAGTCCTGTATATAGCTATTGTAAAACAGACTTCAGAGTAAGAGAAATCAGGTAAAATGTGTGCTTTGTAATTTAGTATTTCTCCTCCTTCTATTCTTTCCATATAGGACTGGGCTGATGATGTCAGAGGTGTATTGATGCAAACCCCAGTAAATAAAAAAAAACTTGAAAAAATGTATCAAGAGATGTATGCAATCTTAGGAACCCTAGAAGTTCCTGGCATTGGGGCCTTTAGAAAGAAGTTTGTTCAGGTACGTATGTAAAACTCGTTCATTTCAGGAATGCATCTTTTTATGAGACGTTCACTGACAATTTAAGCCAAAAATTAAGTCTACTCCCCAGATTTCTTTCAGGTTATATTCTTTTTTCATCACATATTCACTCCTGTTATGGTCCACAACTTGAAACAAGGTGCTAATGTTTATGTACTTAGTTCACACTTTTAAAGGAATTCACACATTAGTTCACACATTCACACCTTTAGAGAGCATATATAAGGAAGAGTTCACAAACCCACTAAAAGACAAGCCTACTTTTGGACTTTGGGAGATTCCTAACTAGTATTGACTTTGGGAGATTCACAAGTCAGAAGCTCACAAGCCCACTCTTGGAGGCAGAGTTAGATTCATTCCAACTTCCACCTTTGTGCTGGCTGGAGGCTGAAGGACAAACCTTTGGATTTAGAGACATTTGGAGGGAGCTCTTGGAACCAAGGAGAGAGATAGGCCTCTATTAAAGCTAACCAGGCCCCAAGAAAAGAGACAAGACTTTGAAGGACACAATAAAGGATCTGGACTTTAATTCCTGGCTGCATTTGGGGTGGTTACACTAAACTGAAAGGAAGGCTGCCTCTAGAAGCTCCTCAAGAAACCTGCTCCCAGAGAACATCACATTTAGAGAAAAGAACATTACATCTTGTATTGCACAGGGTGTCACATGTCATTCATTGACTATTAGGAAGTACCACAGAGCTATCATTTGCCTTCTGTATTCCACCTTCATAAGTTATATGTGTTTGGGGATATAGGATAGTGTTGTGAGAAGATCTCCAGACTTGATGTCACTAGAATTCTGATTGAAGGTTGGCTCTGCCTCTTGCTGTTTGACATTGACTTAAAATCTCTGAGCCTCGATTTCCTTATTTTAAAGTGAGGATAATAATACTTGCACATAAATTGTCTTATTAGTTAAAATCATGCCATTTTCCCATCTGCTGCCTGGTCTCTTTTTCTATCCTTCTCTTTGTCTAAGTTTAAAAAAACCTTTTCTCTTTTCTTATAAGCCTTTGTTTGTTTTATTTGGAGATGTCACACTTTTGAATTTATTATCAATTTCTTTCCTGCCCTTTCCTCTTCCCTTATATGACTTTTTAAAATCTGAGTTGGTTGATAAGAACTATATGCATCCTCATCAACCTGGTCATGTTTAAAATTGTATGTTGCCTTTTACTTCTTAAGTTCATTACCCCTTTATTAGGAGGGTAAAAAGCATACTTTCTCATTGGACTTTTAGAATCATGACTGACCACTGTATTGATCAAAGTTCTTCAGTCTTTCAAAAATGCTTTATAACCTATTCCATCAGGGAAATCATAGATCCAGTGAAATATGGAAGTGATATGATAAATATCACTTTAATAATGACTTTTTTTTTTAAATTTATAGAATTAAATTTAATGGTTGCTTATCCAATGCCTGTTGCCTCACTCAAAGACTCAATATAAGAAAGAACTTCCTAGCATCTACTTCAGGGGTTATGAGATAGTATATGTAATTGTAATACTTTATGAATCTTAAATACTGTGTAAATATAAACTATCATCATTGTTATGATTTTTTTTTTATTCATTTTTCCAAATTATCCCCTCCCTCCCTCCACTCCCTCCCCCTGATGACAGGTAATCCCATACATTTTACATGTGTTACAATATAACCTAGATACAATATATGTGTGTAAATACCATTTTCTCGTTGCACATTAATTATTAGCTTCCGAAGATATAAGTAACCTGGGTAGATAGACAGTAGTGCTAACAATTTACATTTACTTCCCAGTGTTCCTTCTCTGGGTGTAGTTATTTCTGTCCATCATTGATCAACTGGAAGTGAGTTGGATCTTCTTTATGTTGAAGATTTCCACTTCCATCAGAATACATCCTCATACAATATTGTTGTTGAAGTGTATAGTGATCTTCTGGTTCTGCTCATTTCACTCAGCCACAGTTGACTTAAGTCTCTCCAAGCCTGTCTGTATTCCTCCTGCTGGTCATTTCTTACAGAGCAATAATATTCCATAACCTTCATATACCACAATTTACCCAACCATTCTCCAATTGATGGACATCCATTCAACTTCCAGTTTCTAGCTACAACAAAAAGAGCTGCCACAAACATTTTGGCACATACAGGTCCCTTTCTGCTCTTTAGTATTTCTTTGGGATATAATCCCAATAACAGCAATGCTGGGTCAAAGGGTATGCACAGTTCGATAACTTTTTGGGCATAGTTCCAAATTGCTCTCCAGAATGGCTGTATTCTTTCACAACTCCACCAACAATGTATCAGTGAATAATGACTTTTTTTTTACTTTTTTTACCTGACACATATAAAATTGCTTTAGAAATATAAAACTGATAATACTTAAGACATTAATGGAGGGAATGAATATGTTGTGATTATTTTAGGTTAGATTAAAATTGGATGTAAATAAAGTTAATGTATTTTATTGGAATGTGCAGTGGGACTGTACCTCATTTGGAATTATTCAAAAGTCATTTTTTAAAAATCCATCCTTACTGGGAAATGTCTGTATAATTTTAGTACATGGGAGTCTATTTGTCATTTTTTAGAATCCTTTGACATATAGCTTTCCTAGATCTAAAGTCCATGCCAGACACACCCAAATTTTCTTTCTTATATCATACATTGATAATATGTGTACACGTGTATATGTGCACATATATATATATATATATATATATATATGTATATATATATATATATATATACATATATATATATACACACACACACACACACACACACACACATACATGTGTCTGTGTTATGCATGTATTGTATGATATAAGAAAGGAAACCCAAGCATAGTCTGATAAATATTGTATAGACACAGGCACATGCAGATAAAAGGGATGTCTAGGAAAAAATATTAACAACTTGAGGGAAGGGATCACAAAACTAATGGAGCAGAGTATACGTGAATTGAATGTTAAAGAAAACGAGGATTCTAAGAGGTGAAAGGTGATTATGGATAATCTATATTAAAAATGTATTGTACAATTAATTATCTGTGACATTTTTTCCAACCTTGAATTGAACATTAAATTTAAGCTAAATTATTATTTTCAGACCTATGGAAAAGAGTTTGACAAACATTTTGGAAAAAGAGGTTCAAAGCTACTAGTTATGAAACCCAGTGACTTCAACAACATTACTATTACTTTATTGAATAAAATGAGGGAAGACTCAAAACCACCTGGAAATCTTAAAGAGTGCTCACCTTGGATGAGCAACTTCAAAGTAGAATTCTTGAGGAATGAGCTAGAAGTTCCTGGTAGGTTAACTATTTTGTTTTGTAGATGCTGGATACACATATTAATTCCCTATTCTTATTAAGATCTTAAATGTCTGTTAAAATGAACCAAATCAAAAAGCTCTGCTATCTGTTTAGAAGCAATTTTTATTTCCCTTTTTTTTTAAGTTTTGTTTCCTTTCTTTTTAAATTCTGACATGGTAGACATGGTAAATAGAATAAGAGTATTGAATATGAAATTGAAAATCCTTATTATATAAAACTTAATTTTCTTTTTAAATATATAATAAACTTAGTATAGAACTTACAAAACTTCTGTCTGTGATTTCTTCTGGCCTTCCTTTTGTTCTCCCCCTCTCTTTTCAATGTCCTTCCTTCGTACTTTCCATCTCTTCTTTCCTCCCTTTTTCTCCTAATCTGTCCTTTTTCCTTTCACTCCTCATTTAAAAAAAAAAAAAAAAAGCCAAAACTCTTGTAAAGACATGCAGTGTCAGGAAAACCAAATTCCCACAATTGTCATGTCTAAAAGTGGTCATTGGCTTTTGCTTCTTGAGTTCGTTACCCCTTTGTCAGGAGTGTAGAAAGCATGCTTCCTCTTTGGTCTTTTGGAATCATGACTGGCCACTGCATTGATCAAAGCTCTTAGTTTCTTTATTATCTATTCATTGGGGAGATCATAGATCCACTGAAATATGGAAGTTAAATTTTGCTGGTATAGTTTATTTTAGTAATAATAAATGAGGATAATATTTAAAGTTACTTGACACATATAAGCTTCAGAAATATAAAACTGACAATACTTTATACATTAATGGAGGCAATGAATATGTAGTTATAATTTTAGGTTAGATTAAAAATGGATATAAATGAAGTTAACTTATTTTATTGGAATGTGCAGTGGGACTGCAATATAATTTATTTATCCTTGTGTTGAAAGCAGTAGACAGTCTGAAGATTAGTTGAATGATGACTCTACCTCTTGGGCCATTTTTGAATATGATATAGATTTTCTAAGTTAGATTTGTGAATGAATCCATGTAACAGAAGTATATAATGAAAGAGGATTTCTGTCTAGCCAGTCACTATGATACTTTAACCATTCAAGAGACATTTATTAAGTATCTCCCGTGTGCCAGAAACTCTGGTAGGTGCTAGAGGTACAATTACAAAAAACAAAACAAAACAAAACAAAAACCTACTCTCAGAAAGAAGAAAACATCTCAGAATTTGCACTTGGTTTTTATATTTTTAGAAAGTAATAATCCAGCAATGAGTAAGATTAAAGCAGCTTAATTCCTAGTCCTATGTATTAATGTGCTGAATATTCAATATAAGAAGTAAACTGACTTCTAAAAGCTAATATTATTTTTTTTGCTAATAAGAGAAAAGTTACTTCTATTTTTAATGGGATTTTTTTATATTTTTTTGCATACATAACACTGTGATGCTATATTACCTGTTTTCATTAGATAAATACATTTTTTAAAATATTTAAAGATTTTGTTTAAGTAATCCATTCTTTTACTCTTTTTTTTTTTTTTTTTTCTTTTTAGGTCAGTATGATGGTAGAGGAAAGCCATTACCGGAGTACCATGCAAAAATAACTGGATTTGATGAGCGGGTAAGGTGGCACGGATTATTTTATTTTGCTCTTAAGATTTTTGCTATGTGATAATCAGATCATTTATGTGGAAAAGTGATATGTGTTTACAGTTTTCAAAAAACTTTAAAATATTTTATTTTATATAGCATATTATATAACATTTAAATACTTATTTAAAAAAAAAAACTTTATTTATGTTATTTCATTTGATCCTAAACCACTCTGAGATAGGTGGAATTTTTATCCCTGGTTTTACAGATGAGTGAATTGAAGCTGAACAAAGTTAAGTGACATGTTCAGCATATGAAACCCATATTTCCTTAATTTCTAGCCCAACATTCTGTTCATTCTGATGCTTTCATCCTCACAATAGCTATATAAGGTAGTTAGGGTAGTAGTTTTATCCCCATTTTGCCTCAAAAAGCCTCAAAAAGGTTAAATGCTGTTCTAGTTAATATTTTTATTGTCAGCATCTACTGAAGTGTTTTTCACGTAGTAGGTGCCTAATAAATGTTGGGTTATATTGAAAGTTATTGGCTAGTAATTAGCCAACAAACATTTATTAAGTGCCAGTTCTGTATCAGGAAGTACCAAGATATCAAGACAAAAGGGAAGTGCCTGTCCTAATGGAGTTTATAATCTGTTGAGAGACATGTGCACATGCACAGACACAAAGGGATCAGCTGAGCTGGAAGGAGAGGGAGGCTGGAAAGGCTTCCTGTAGTGGGGAGTGCATGAGCTGAATTTTGAAAGAAATTAGGAATTCTGAAAGCAAAAATGAGGCATAAGTGTGTTCCATGTATAGGAGTCAGTCAAGGCCAGGGCACAGAAATTGGAAATGGAGTACTGTGTTTGGGCAGTATTATGAACAATACTCAAAGGCTCTGTCCTTCATCCTTTTCTCCCTTAGCAAATTCATCTGTGAATTCAATTGTTAGTTCTTTACAGCTGACTCCCAAGTTTGTTGTCTATACTTCTGGTGCCATGTCGCCATTCAACTGCCTTTTAAATTCAGTCCATTCCAAACCAAACTCATCTTTCCAAATCTGCTGGAGTTCCTCTCTTTTCTATTTCTGTTTATAATACTTTCATCTTCCTAGTCAATCAGTGAGACTCATTGGTGACTTTCCCTCTTCACTCATGCCTTACATCCAGGCAGTTCTCAGTACTATCTTGGAAATAGTCCCTCTTCTCTTCCTTTATTTGTGGTCCTGCTGCAAGCACCCTAGTTCATTATTTCTTGCCTAGCCAATTGTAATGACCACCCAACTATTCTTTATGTTTCCAGGCTAACTTTCATATAGATATTAACCTAATTCTCCCAATGTGTTGCTTTTATGCTATTTCTTTTTTCAGAAATAATCCTTCATGGCTCTTCATTGGATATCAAATAAAATATTCACTTTTTATCATTATATTTAAGGCTCTTAACAATCTTGCTTCAACCTGAACTACCTTTCTAGTTTTATCTCACAGTCTTTTCATATACTCTGCTTCTGTAGCCAAAGTGGAAAATAATCTTCTCTTTGCATCTTGTTCTCTCTTATCTTCATAACTTTGCTCATACTAGCTCCTGTGCTTTGAATGAATTACTCCAACTTCTACTCGCACTCTTCTACAACCATTTCCACTTTTAAAATGCCCTTTTTAAAGACTCAACTCTGGTGTCACTTCCTCTCTGAAGTCATATATGATCCCTCTAAAAATATTCTCCTCCTGTTTTCTTAACAGCTTTGCATATATTTTGCCTTTTACTGTAATTAGTTGTGTGAATTTCTTAATCTCTATTTGACTGTAAGCTTTATGAAGAAAGATTCCATCTTAATGTCATCTTTGTACCTATAGTATTTAGTTTTACTTGGTTCATGTTTAGAAATTTTATTGAATTGAATTAGCAGAGCTAGGACTTAGAACTAGGATCTTAACACTCCTTTATGAAATATGGGCAAAATAAAATTACTTCTTGATTTTTAGAAAGTGAATTAATTTTGCATGTAAGCAAATGATGAATAATTGTGAACAGGTCAAAAATTTGCATTGGCTCACAATCACCAGTTAGAAGATAATGTTGTGTATTGGACTACCTGCCATCTAAGGGAGTGAGTGAGGGGCAGGAGGGGATAATTTGGAACAGAAGACTTTGCCAAGGATCGCTGTTGAAAAATTACCCATGCATATGTTTTGCAAATAAAAGCTTTTAATAAAAAAATTCAAAAACAAAAAGAAGATAATTTGGCTGCCTTGTTAACTTGAGAAAAACAGGAAATTGATAATGAAATTTTGCTAGCCTCAAACATTATATGCTGTTGCATATTATCTGCATGTTATCTGGCATCACTAGTTAAAGGAAGGCTTTTGTTTCAGAATGAGAACCAAAGAATCCCTTTGGAAGGGATCTCAGAGATCATTCTAGTGAACTGTCTCCTTGAATAAGAATGACCTGTTCAGTGGCCCCAACAAGGTTCCCCCGTAGTTTCTTCCCGTGGCATCCCAATCTACTTTGAATAGTATCAAATGCTAGGAAGTTATTTCTTAAATCACATCACAACCTAACTCTACAAAGTCCTATGTGTCATAGCTATTTAGGTAACCTAATTATGGGACTGAATGGAATCAAGATTCCACAGGGGAATATCCAGTAATAAGCCTGAGATTTCTTGGTTCTGTTGGTGGCTTAACTGGTATTCAATCTCCGACCTAAAACATATAAATATTTTTCTAAGGTAAAAGTAATGACATCCATCAGAAAGCCCAAACGTATCACCATCCGAGGCAATGATGAGAAAGAGTATCCTTTCCTTGTGAAAGGAGGGGAAGATCTGAGACAGGATCAGCGCATCGAGCAACTGTTTGAGGTCATGAATATTATCCTATCACAAGATGCTGCTTGTAGCCAAAGGAACATGCGGTTAAAAACTTACCACGTTATTCCTATGACCACCAGGTAGGAATTCCATACGTTTTGTGAGTCTAAAAAATAGCCAGTTTTTACATCTTAATAGGAAAAGAAATTCTTTAATGAGAAAGTTTGACTGATGAACTAAGTCTTAGCTTCATTCTCTTGAATGGTCAGCCACCCAACTTCTCAGGGTTGTAAACATGACAAGAAAATGGAGGGAACTGAACTGCTGGAAAAAAGCAGTAACTTTAATTTTTTTCTGAGAAAAGGTGGGTAGCTATGTCACATGAATTTCTATTTTGCTTAAATTCATTGAATTTATTTATCTGGCCTCTAGATGAAAAACTTTTTAACACAAACCCTTTGAATCATTGTCATGAACCCCAAGGGGCTCACAATCTTTAAATGGGCATCACTAATCCAGAGGAAAAACAAAAACTTTTTATCTAAATCTATATTATATATGTTGACTTGTTGCTTTTTAAATTGGAGTTTTTATTCATACCTTAAATTTTTATTTCAGATTAGGATTGATTGAATGGATAGAAAATACCTGTACATTAAAGGAACTTCTTTTGAATAATATGTCTGAAGAAGAGAAAGCTGCTTACGAAAGGTAACAGTGTTTTACTTGCCCTTGGGACTTAAGTCGTTAAGTATCTGTGAAAACTTCAAAATCTTTGTCTTAAAATGCTAAATTTTTTTCATAAGTTAAATTTATAAATTCCTTGTGATCTAACCCTCTGTGAATTGAGATATTGTTTCCTTTAAGAAAAAAAAAAAAGAAGGAAAGAAAAGAAAAGTCTGTCTTCTCTTCCTTCGCTTCTCTGATATTGTAACAAGGTCAAAATTCCAAATGAAGAACTTGGTCATCGTTCACTGTTCTTTTCCCTTCCCTTCTCTTCATTACAAGATGACATTCTTATCTTACAGTCCTATGTTAAGTGTAACCCTTCCCTCAAGTAGAAGAAATACTGTTTTCCTATTTCATTGGACCTAATAGATAGTTTGTGTTTGTTTCAGGATGTTCCATTGACAAGGATTAGTCAAAGTAGTAGAAAGAGCAATCACTAAATTCTTTGTTTAGCTCTTAGCATAGTGTTTATTCTTTAAGCTATAAGAGAAAATGTCTTATGAATTTCAGAAGTTTAGAAATTTAGAATTTTAGAAAACTCTAAATATTTCCTCTGGATGCTCAAAAGCATTAAGAATTTTTAAAAGTCACTAATTCTTCTCATCTGTGTTATTACAGTGAACCATGGCATAGGTCAAATACTTTGGTTTGGAAATGAAATCCTGTATATACTGAGTCTGTCATGTGACTTGTCTTTTTATGAAGTGGAAGAACAATATTTACAGTTGTTATTAACATGAAAATAAGGCATCTTTTACAAAGTTGAAGATCAATATAAAGAATTTAGGTTGGATAAATGAATAGGTGAAGAAATAAGATGTGAGGAGGGTAATTTCTCTAAGCAGGAAAAAGATGTGAATAAAAGAAAAGAGAGAAGTGCTGGGGAGATGACAGTGTTTTGTTTTTACAAGAAATGATGCATCCTAATTTTTCCAGAGACTTTTTAAAGATGATAAATCTTAAAAGGAAGAATTCATGAGCATTATGAGAAGGTAATGCAAATTTTGAAACAGTGATAAATTCAACAAGAGGGAGAAAGACTGGAGGCAAGAAGATAGAGCAGTTTGGAATCTGCTGTAGCTGCACAGGTGTGAAAAATGAGGGTGTGAGGTAGGATTTTGTTTTCTTTGAAAGCAAAGGACAAGTACAAGAGTCATTTTGAATGAAGAATTGGCAGCCCTTAGTGACTTTATATTTTATTCAAAAGATGAGCTAAAAATTATACTAAGAATTTGAGCTTGGGTGATTTTGCAGTTTCTATAAATAGCAACATCATTCTTTTTCTGGGGATGAGTAAGGCTTGATCATCATCTATCAGAAATGGTAGGTAGAGTAGTATGGTGAAGCTTTTCTTTTCTGGATATTACTATCCAGGGATATATTCCTGGAGAAAGGCAGTGTTTCTCTTTGAATGTTTCCCTTTAAGTAATTGAGTTGTGTTCTCCTAGAAGAGAAAAACTCAGTCTCTAAAGGTTTTGAAAAGTGTATCTCCTAAAGCCAAGAATGCTGAGTTTGCCTGACTGACATGCTGGCACATGAGACACCAATTAATCAACATCTTGCCTTCACACCTCCATTCATAAAATGGAATTACAACATTGAGCTGCAACAGGCAGCTGTATTCATTCATGGAAATGAAAGTGCTTTCCACCTACAGTATAATGTAGCTGTCTTTCTTTTACCTGTTTAAAAAAAAAAAAAAGACTCGGTCAATTTTTAGTGACATTCTTACTATTTTTTTTTTTTTTTTTTTTTTTTTTTATAATCTTTGTACACACAAGTAGAAAAGTGACTTGAATCAAAAGGTCAATTAAAAAACTGACTTAATGAGTCACAGGAAATATACCATAAATGAAACAAAAGAGATAATATATATAAAGCTTTTAGCACAGTGCCTGTGTATAATAAGTGCTTAATAAATGCTTATTTCCTTTCTTGTCATAAATGTTTGAAATGCTAACTTCCCTTATAGTGAGTTAATACTTTTTATATTTGTAGGAAAAATTTTTTTTACTCTTTTACAGCAGCCACTAAAGTTGGCTGAGCTTATACAATTCTAAGTGGGCTAAGCATTTTATATATTCTCATAGGTAACAGGAGAGCATTTTAAATTCCAACTCTTGATCAGCAATTTTTATTTTTTTAAAAATTCAGTCTTGTTTTATTTGGGCTTTGATACATGTATAAAAGAAGAAAGATAATATTTTAAATAGGATAAAAAAATTAGGCTGAATGTATATATGTATTTTTAAAATGATATTGTGAAAGAGTATGATACTATATATCTATAATGTCAGCTACCAGGGAAGTTGAGGTGATCTGCTTTGTTGCTCAAGGGTTCTAAGCCATATTGGGTTGTGCTGATTGGGTTTCTAAGTTTGCCATTAATATTATAAGCCCCAGTAGTAAGGTACAAACTAACCCATATTGGAAAAAAAAAAAGTGGTAGTATAGGTCTCTAAGTAGCCTTGATCCTTCTAACCTGAGAGACCCCATCTTTTTTTTTTTTTAATGGCAATAATAATACCTTCTTCATTCACTTAAAACGTGAGAAGATGGCATGATATTGTACCTTTGTCAATATGGTTTAAAGTTTAGAGGATTGAATCATCCCTAGTCTGTTGCTAGCTAGATAAAATATTAAAGCAATATATTAAATATTAAGCAATTTGTATATGCCAGACACTGTGCTAAATGCTGGGAATACAAAAAAAGGCAAATTAAAGATAGTCCCCCTGACATCAAGGAGCTTATATTAAACTGGGAAAAGACAGCCCATGAAAGGGACCTGAAGGGAGAGTGGGGATGGTGGAGCTTTCTACATGAGAGAGAAGTGGAAAAGTAAGAGCTGAGCTAGGTTTGGAGCAGGCATGTCTGGCATGGGGACATCTTCCAGAAGAGGTCCTGCTAAGAAATTCACAAGTGAGAAGAGGAGAGTGTAGGGGTGAAGATGTTGTCTGGCTTTGGAGGAGGAAGTGAAGAAGTAGTCTGGGGAGGCATGATTGCAGTACAGTGCAAGTATATTGGATTTGTTTTGAGCAGGAAATTGTTGTATCAGCTTATTTTTCTTTTTATGGCTGTATATTTAGAAGCAGGATAAATTTTTTGAGAATGAAAATATAAATTAAATCCAGAATATCAGAGGCAAAAGCTAAAGTTCTATAAAATAATATAGTAAAAGCTTATTTTTTTTCCTCTTACTCTTCTACTAAAAGTGATACAAAAGGGCTGTTGTATTTTGAAATCACATGACCCTAAAATAGTAACTAATTTTTAAATCCTGTTTTTATTTTTGTTGTTAGTGGACCCAAAGCCCCACAATTGGAATATGGTACCTGGCTGACAAAAATAACAGGAAAACAAGATATTAGTGCCTATATGTTGATGTACAGGTAAGTCTGCGCCTTTTTTTTTTTTTTAATTAAATTTTTCTATGATTTACTAGTTAACAAGTATGTGCCAACTAGTCAGTACCAATCACTGTGCTAAGCACTAGCGACACAGAGATAAAAATGAGATGTTTCCTTACAGATTACATTCTATCCCATTATGTGTCTTTGTGTATATTTTGTACATATGTGTATAACAAAGTAATTTTGCATGAAGGATGCTAGTGGCTAAGGGGTGTCATGAAAAGTTTCATGCAAAAAGAGTTAAATTTTGAAGGAAATAGGGAATTCTGAGAGCTAGAAACAAGGCAAGAGTGTGCTGCATACTTAAGACAATAGCCTGTTGAAACATAGAACTGAGAGTGAGCACCTTATAGGAAAGAAAACAATAAGACTGCCATTGAATATGGGAAAGAGCTGTATGTAAGAAGGCTGGAATGATGGAGTCTCAGCTTGTAAAGGGACTTAAATGCCCAAGAAATTTGTATTTGATCTGAAAGGTCTGAGGGAACTGTTGAAGTTCACTGAAAAGTAGAATGACAGGGTCGGATGTTTTGGGAAAATGGCATTGACAGAATGGGAAATGGATTGGAATAGGAAAGGCTTTTTAAAATAAAATAAAAAAATTGTGGCAGACCAGATAAGATGTAGTGGGTAGAGTACCAGCCCTGGAAAAACCCAAGTTCAAATCTAAAATCTGACCTTTGTTAATTAGCTATGTGACCTTAGGAAAGTCACTTAATCCCAATTGCCTTGCCAGGGGGAAAAAAGTCAAGTTGAAGGATGATGAGCACTCATACTATGTTGGTAGCCATGAAGATGGAGAAGGATGTGGGAGATGTGTCAGAGTAGAGACTGGAAGATTCGGCAGCTGGTTGTAAATGTGGGAGGGAAAAGTGAGGAATCAAGAGAATATGCAAACTTGGGAAACTGATTGAATCTTCATTAAAATTTGGAGTTTGAAATGTTTAGTAGGCAATTGGAAACCATAGCTCAAGAGAAAAAAATCCAAACTGGATTTAGAGATTTAAGAGTGACCTGTATTAGAAATGTTTTGTGAACCCTTGGAAACTGACAAGTGAGTGAGGAAAGAAAAGAGAAGAGCATCCAGGATAGAGTTTTAGTGAGCACCCCAAGAGGAGATCCAAAAGAACCCATCTGACAGGAAGGTCGCTCTCAAAAAACCCAGAGAGGAGAGAGGCTCCAATAACCCCTCAGGCATTAACCCTGACTCAGACAAAATCCCATTCCACCCATACTATACCATCAAAGATGCTCTTGGCTTAATCTTACTCCTCCTTCTGCAGGAGGAGGAGGTGAACAGAGGCCAGGAAGACTGAGGACTGAGAAAAGACTATTGGGTTTGGCAGATTGGGGATGTTTTATAACTTTGGAGACAGTATAGTTGACAATTCTTAATTTCTGTAAATTTGCATTACAAAATTCAATTCTCCTGGCTGAGTGCTAAGTTCCATATTATATTTTGATAAGGAAAGCATTGTATTTTATATTTTGTAAGTCTTAAAATTCTGTATGAAATGTAAATTACTATTATATATTGTTGCTGCTTCTTCTTATTTCTAGGAAAACTTTAGTTTACTATTAAATGTAATATGTTAAACTGGTTCTTATTAGTGTGTTTTGAGGCGCTTTTTTTTTTCTTTCATAATGTGTTTTTATTGATTAAGGAAACCCTAATCAATCTCCAGGATGCATAGACATTCCCAGTCAGATGATACTCTAGTTTTTGCAGTTATTAAGCTCTCATAATCATAGATTTAGATCTAGAAGATTAATGTTGAAGATTATGGCTCCAGCCTGTTTGTGAAAATCTCTAGATCCTATAGAGGGCTTCTTAAACTTTTTCCACTGGCAACCCATTTTTTACCCCCCAAATTTTTAGGGACCCAGACATATGGGTATACAAATGAAACATTTACTAATAATAAGTCATAATTTTGTGACCCCCACATTCAATTACAAACCCCATGGGGGTTCATAAATCCAATCTTTAAAAATCTGGGTTTCAGATGACCTGTGTTCTTTTGATGACTTAAAGTGTTTAGTGGAAAAGAGACTCTCTCAGTTGAGAGAGAGTTGAGTACTCAGTTGAGTACTCTCCTATTTCAATAGAAGTCACCCCATTACTTGGATAGACTTGGCTATATTCTTTGAGATTTCCAACATAGCTTTCTTGATCTAACTGAGAATATATGGAGGCCCATATTTCTAAATTAATATGTTTTACATTTTTTCCTTAACTATAGTATATTTTAGTGGTAACATTATTTTTTTTAGCATTTTCTCTAATTGTTATTAAAAGATATTCTTCTTAATTAAATTTAAAATATTTAACATCTTATATACATATACGCAAAGGTAGTATAGCATAGTGAATAGGGACCTGGCCTTGGAGCAAAGGAGATCTGGATTCAAGTTCAATCGTGAAACATAGTGCCTGAGAGTCCCTGGGCAAGTCCATGCTTTTGGCAGGTCTCTAAGCCTAGTAGTTGTAGAATCAGGTACCGACCCGAAATCTTGGAGGAGAGGGCATGTCCTTATCCGGGAGTTTCCTATACCAGTGATCACACAAATATCCTCTCCCTATCTCTGTACCTATGTGAAAACCACTGGGCAACTGCCTTCCTTTACAGAAATGAATGATTGAATAGAAAAGCATTTACTGAGTGCTTGAGATGACCAAGTGCCGGGCATACAGATCACAAAAGAGGTTCTGCTTTTGAGTTCACACACTAGTTGGGGAGATGGCGCATCTGGAAAGGTTTTGATTCAGGACAGATGTCCTGGAGACCTTATGGCTATGTGGGCAGGGTAGATGGGGAGGCCTCCAGAGGACTTTAGAACACAGTGGCAGGACAGGTGACAAGGATGATAAGATGATAGGACATATGTCTTCTATCTTACCAGAAGGATTGTAGTTGATGAATCATAGCTTATACACACAATGAACACTCGTGGCACATAGTAGGTGCTTAATAAGTGTTTATTGATTGATGGCTTTGAGTGAGGGGAAGAATTGAGAGTCTTGATATGCAGTTATTCAGTGGGAAGTGGGCTAGCCAGAGAATGGGGATTTTTTTTTTTTTTTTTTTTTTTTTTTGTATCCTTTCAAAGGAACAGGGATGTGATAAGGATCATTGGCTCATTATGATTGAAAAAAGGGGAAGAAGGGATTGTTGAAGGATCCTTGCAGTGGCTAATACTTCCAGATGCCCATTGGGGTCTGGGTGACCAAGTTAGAAGATGGGGGAAAAGAGCAACCTCATTGGCAATTCTTCTTGCCAAGTGGGCCCATGGGTCAGATGGCCCTGACTAAAGGAGGGGCAAAGGACTTACTTTTATTAGGAAATGTAAGATATGTATAAAAATGACTGTACTACAAAATAGAATATGGCAAGTGTAAAAGAGAGGCCCAGACAATGTAAAGTAGGCCATAGAATGTGAGCTGATGGGATTTATCATCATGTGAATGGAATAACCAGTTGAAGTTAATGTTATACTTTTGCTATGGTACTTTTTCTATCTGTTGGGTAGATGTGATTTTAATCCTGGTAAAAATGATCAGAATTCGTCTGTGGGTTGTGAGGCAGCTAGGTGACTCTGGGGATAGAACTCTGACCTTAAATCATACCTGGCCTAGACATGCACCAGTTGTGTGATCCTGCACAAGTCATTTAACCTCTGCCTCATTTTCCTTATCTGCAAAGTCCTCTCATCCTAAGATGGTGGTTGTGGTTGAGGGATACACTGAGATATAAAGTTCTTTACAAACTTTAAGGCCCTGTAGAAATTCTAGCTCCAGTAAAATAAATTGTGGCCAGTGGTAAATGGAACATCAAAATACATTTATTTGCTACTTGAGTTTCACTTGAAGCAAATGTTTTCGAATTTAAATTTCAAGAATTTTAGTACTGCAGCAAAATAACTGTTTGGACATACATACATATATTGTATTTAAATTTACTTTAACATATTTAACATGTATTGGTCAACCTGTCATCTGGGGAAAGGTGTGGGAGGAAGGAGGAGAAAAATTGGAACAGAAGGTTTGGCAATTGTCAATGCTGTAAAATTACCCATGCATAATATATTTGGTAAATAAAAACTATAATTTAAAAAAAAAAAAGAATTTCAGGACTGAATTTCATTTTCAATAAAGTTGTGTTATTTAATTATAGACGAGCTAATCGTACGGAAGCAATCACATCTTTCAGAAACCGAGAGAGTAAAGTACCAGCAGATTTGTTAAGGTAAGTAACATCATTAACTCTTTTTGAAATAATGTGTTTTTGGCAGTTAATAAGACTTTGCTTCTGAATTCCTTAGGAGGGCCTTTGTTAAAATGAGTACAACCCCCGAGGCTTTTCTGGCTCTTCGATCCCATTTTGCCAGTTCCCATGCCTTGATGTGTATCAGCCACTGGATTCTAGGAATTGGAGATAGACATCTGTCCAATTTCATGATCAACATGGAGACGGGAGGCATGATTGGAATAGATTTTGGTCATGCATTTGGATCAGCAACACAGGTACACTTTTTAGAGCCTCTAAAGTATGGTATTGAACTGCTCTTTTCTGTTGATTTAGTTGTCATATGACAGTCTAATATTATGAAGTAGTTATGGCAGGACCCTATAAATTTGATTATTGAGATTTTTCCACCCATTTTTACTTTTTTGTGCTATAGGATATTCACAGAAAAGACACGAGTTCACATTCCCCTTGATGTTGTATACAAATACCATACAAATGCAGTTATGGTAAAGGATGGTTTTAACCTTATAGCTTGGGATTTTTAGTAAACATTTATCTTTTATTTTCTGTATGATTTTTTTCCTCCTCTTTAGTTTCTACCAGTTCCTGAGTTGATGCCTTTTCGTCTAACTCGCCAATTTATCAATCTAATGTTACCAATGAAAGAAAATGGTCTTATCTACAGTGTCATGGTACATGCTTTAAGAGCTTTTCGCTTAGATCCAGGTCTTCTCATCAGCACCATGGATGTATTTGTAAAGGAACCTTCTTTAGACTGGAAGGTAGGTTTTGTTTATATTAAGATTTCTGTTCTGCTGTGTCCTCAATTATAAATCTAAGAACTTTATAACTTTAGAAACTTTAGAACTTTAGAAAAGTTTTTATAAAAAATCTTTGTAAACACATTTTTATTGCTTTGCATAGTGTTATTTAAAACTAATATTTAAATTGTACATGATAAATGTCAGGCTCACCTTGCCTGAAAACCGCTATATAAAGAACTAAGCAAAAACCAGAAAGTAAAAATAGTTGATCATATTGGTTAAGGTGGAGGAAAGGAAAGCTCAGTGGAGGTTGACATCATTGAGTTACGGATGGAAATATAGTTCTTTTGATGTTCTTTCTGTGACATATGGTCTGAAGATTGAAACATTTAACAATGAGCTTACCTAAACCACATATTTATTTTCCTCCTTATATATACCTTAGAATTTCTTTGTAACCCATAAAGAATTAGTTAGTGAACCTCTTCATGAATAACTTAACTTCAGTCTACTCTAGTAAATTAAATTCTAGCATATATTTTCTTTTAACACTGCCTAGTTATAATCAAACATAGACATCAATTTGCCTAGAAACCTTTTTTGAAAATTTGTTTGGGAATTTGTTCTATGTGACTATGGTCATGATTTTATAATTGCTAAGTAAGGGAAAAAACAGTTTTGTTCTCTCCTAGAATTTTGAACAAAAGATGTTGAAAAAAGGAGGTTCCTGGACCAGAGAAGTAAATATGACAGAAATAAACTGGTATCCTTTACAGAAAATAAATTATGCCAAGAGAAAGTTAGCAGGAGCCAATCCTGCAGCCATTACCTGGTAAGTGTTACCCATGAGACTTTTTTGATTTTGTGATAATGACCAAAATTGTCCTTGCTAAGATAAAGAAAAGAATCTTTTTTAAAAAGATAGTCATAAAAAATTATTCTGAAACTGGTGGTGAAAAGAGGGTTTGGAAAAGAGTGGGAGGAGGAAAGAGTTATTGACAAATTTTGACAAATTTTATTTGTATATTACACAGTTTTCTTTTTCCTTCAGCTCTTTTAACATAAAGTTAAAGGAAGCTCAACTAAACAGGAAAATTAAAAAGCATTTTGATTCCCTGTCACAACTGAATTCCTAATACTTATTCTTATTGATACTAGGTTTTCATTTAGAATGCTAATTTAGACTCAGTATGAAGAATTTTTTCTAACAGAGTTCCAAAAGTATAATGATTTGCTTGAGTTTCCTATGACTGTAGGTATTTGAGTAGAAGCTGCATGATGATGCCTTCATAGGGGTGTTGTAAAGAAGATTGATGGATCCATCAGGGACTGTATCTAGATGATCTGAAAGGCTTTCCCCAGTGCCAAGAACAATGTTCCTGAAATTTAAGCAAAACTAACGGTCTAAAACCTCTTTTTTGCTTCTGTAAGTGAAAGGAAAAAATTAGTCTTTGGAATTGAGAGCAAAATGGTCAAAGAAAAACTAGATGAACTCAGTAGCTTTTGCTTAAGGAGGTAATCTCTAAGGTCCTTTCCACTTTAAAAGTCCCATGATTCCATGGAATTGGACTTGTTAAATTTAAGTGATGAAGTGAAAAGATTAGCACAGTAGAGTTAGGAATACAGCCATAGAAAGAAACAAATACATGGTTTAAAATAATGTGTTCTTTATTTCAGTGACGAATTACGCCTGGGCCATGAGAAGGTCCCTGCCTTTGAGTGCTATGTGTCTGTAGCTCGAGGAAATAGAGACCACAATTTTCGTGCTCAACAACCAGATGATGGGCTCTCAGAAGAGACTCAGGTCAAGTGTCTTATGGACCAGGCTACAGACCCCAATGTGCTTGGCAGGACTTGGATAGGATGGGAGCCCTGGATGTAAATCTGTAGAGAAGAGGAAGGTATCAAAGAAAAATTACCTGAAGTTCTTAGAAGTAAATAGACCTATCTTTCTGAAACACTGAAGAATAGAATTCTAGTTTGAACTTTGTTTTGTGAAATTGAAGATAATTCACCCATGATAAAATTAATTCCATTGTAAACAGAATAAGGTTTATAACAAAAGAAAAAATACAGACCCACACTGAGACCAAAGATGAGATGCTTTTTTACTATAGCATATTTCTAATGCTTCAAGTTAGATAACCACCTGTATCCATTGGAATTTTATACACTATCATCTTGAAAAGTTCTTAACAAACCAACAACTAATGAAGTTGAAATTGTCATGCATTATTAAAACTGATCATAGAAATGGAAGGTAATGATTCTACTTAATAGCAAGAGTCTGAAAAAAAACCCCAAAAGTTTATATTAGTTTCTGCTTTTAATTACTGTCCTTTTAGCTCTTTTTTTTTTTTTTTAAATAACTAGAACAACAATAGACCCATACTAATGCCCTATTTTGGATCATTTTATAAGTTTTTTTTTTCCTTTCCCAGATCTGGCAGATTTAGTTAAAAGAAAAATCTTTGAGAAAAATTTGGCCTGCATGACCAAGTTCTGCTATTTTGATCCATAAATGAGAAAAAGATAAAAGTGCCTTCAGTTAAACATACACATTTACATTCCTCTCTTATCCTCAACACAAGATAACTTCAGTAAACCCCTAAGAATGCTGATAAATGATACCAAAGTACAAAGCATTTTGTTTGTGGAATATTAAAAATGCCTCCACATTTGAAGAAATCCCATGCTTCCAACAAACTGTAAGCATTATAGATCAATGAAGAACTCCTCTAGAATGAACAAAATGTGTAATTAAAAATCATGTCTTTACTTAGCACTGAAGACTTAGCTCCTCTTAACATGTCCTCAGGCTAGTGATGTTTTTTTATGGTGACTAATTTTTTGGAACCATTGTTAGAGACTTCTGTGTGTGGAATAAGATTGGGCTTAAATGATGACAGGTATAATAAGATTAATAATGGACATAGCATTTCTGGAAATATGAAGCCTAAAGTTATGGTTTGTTAAAAGGACAATGAATGATACAGGTTGGTTGGTTATTTTGGGTTTCTTTAAATTTCATTAGAATAATTTAACTTCTGTAGTAATGCATTATATCACTAGTTAATTCTAGTATTGTCAGATGACTCCCATTATGGCACTGAAACCTTTATATTTTGTGAGGAGTTTTTTCAACAAGTGACATTTATTCAGCCAAAATATTTTATCTTTTCAGGAAAAATAAGTGAGAATCATGTATGTGAAAATCTACTATGTATATAAACCAGTGGATACCCTTTGCTGCAACATGGAGACAATCAAACCAGAATTTAGTTAAACTTTTGATTTGGACAATTCAAAAATACTCCATTTTCTTTATTATAATTGGTTTTTTCCTCTCCACACATATAAATGGAACTGAACATATTCAATCCTGATTTTAAATGCTTGTCTTCTGATGATGTGGAATGACTTTGATTTATCTGTATTATGTGAAATCACTGAACTTGTGTCCTACTTTTTACATTTTATATCAATAAAAGAGATATCACTTCAAGCTTACGGTATGGAAGTGTCATTTATCAAAGCTTTCTGCTTGAAAATAACAATGTAACTAATTAAAATTGCAATTAAAAAAAATACCTGAGCTGCAAACTTACCTTTTGTTTAAAAGACCACTCTCATCACACTTGAGGGACATGACTGACTACTTTGACTTGTAATCAAAGAGCAAAATATAGGCTTGTGATTCTTGCCAAGCAAGATTATTTGATTTTGCAAATAGTAATGTCATTGCTGGAGCATCACTCAGTGATAAAATCTCCTGAAAGCTACCCCAAGGCATAGTACCCAAACCAACAGCTTTTAATAAACCTCACCAATGTGTTTGCTTTTATGTCAGTATTTTATCACAAGGACCTTGTGTTGTAGTGAAAAATAATAATTTACTTAAAATAGAAGGAATTGTGTTATCAAGAAGTATCAAATGACAGACAATGAAAAATATATCAAAAATTCTCACCTCCCAAGCTACCTATTCCCATAATCCTGATTCCTAGCTTCTCAAGAAACTAATAATTTGGTTACTGTGCTTGAACTTACTCCTGACCTGTTGAGACAGGGATAGAGGTATGGAACAACTTGCCACCATGAAGGCTGATCTGGGGGTCTGCCAGAATGCCAAGAGATCGGGAGCCCTGCTGCTGAGAGTGGGAGATGAAGTGTCCTGCACAGGCTCCCCAAGGCCCACCTTGGCGTGTGGGAATGAAACCTGAAGCAGTCGGTGTCAGGGCTGTGCTGCTGCCGGCCCAAAGGGAAGAGAGGGGGAGGTCATCTTCTCCTTGGCAGGATGCAATGTGCAAGCTAATTTTTTCCATTTGGTTGCTTTCCGAATACTTTTTCTTTTCCAAAGTCTCAGAAATATCCCAATGATGCTTCCTACTCTGATAGATACTCTCCTGGGTTCATAGTGAGCTCAAATATTACCTAGAGTAAGATTAAAAAGAGATCCCTACTAATTTATTTTGGGGAGTAAGGCAATTGGGGTTAACTCAGCTAGTAAAGTGTTGAGTGTTTGAGGTAAGGTCCTCCTTACTTCAGGACCCATGTGTTCCTGATCCCTATTAATTATAATGGGAGAAAGACATTTAGTTTTTAAGGAAGAGCTTTTACACTTCTAAAACTGATGAGGTTTTTTGTTTTGCTTTTTCCTTTTTTGCTGCTGGACTAAAGCCTAGTTTTACTCCATCTGGTTCTCCAGTTTCTTGATAGAGAATCAGAATTTGGCATACCCTGCAGCCTCCGACTTGCAAGGCAATCTGGCTCCAGGTGTGGGAACCAGTAGAAATAACTGAGATCTCAAAGACAAGCTGAAAGATGTTGCCAGGAAATTGAATAGATTAAAACCATTTTTTTTCCCAAAGAACTGTGAATTTGAAAGGACAGTCCTGAATGAAGTACATCAATGTGTTCAGAACACTAGAGAAAAAAATATATTAGGGATGTGGCAAAGGAAGGCCCCTTGTTGTACCAGACAATAAATAACCAAATAAAAATGCACTTGGAAATACATGGCACTGCATTTGTTTTCTAATTTCCAATGGATCTGTTATTTTAACAACAGTACAGTGATCTGTAATTCATTTTTTTTTATAGCACATTAGGTGGGCAAAACGCTTTCAGTTGCTCCTTTGGGATTGGCTCATTGAACATTTAGTATGGATGAAGCACTATGGGAAACTGAGGCTTCCAACATGGAATCAGACTCTGTCCATGCTCTCATGGAGCTGACAATCCAGTAGTTTGATAGGAACATTAATGAAAGGTATTTAAATGCTTTCAATAGGTAAACAGGTAAAACACTTTAATTTAGAAATTAGCTTTATTGTCATTTCTTTTTTTAATGTTTTTTAGATTTTTAAATTTCATTTGTTAGACATTTAATAAATGCTTATTAATTGTAAATTGTAAATATGGAATACTTACTATTCCAATGAATCTTTTTCTTGGGATATTCTTTAAGGTAAAAGTTATTCACCCATATAGTTTTGAGAATGTCAAAAGTCATTTGGTAAACAAAGTAAATATTACCATACTCTGACATGGCATAAAATTCAGCCAGCTTGCTTCTATGCATCCTGAAATGGTTTGTCATGCAGAATTTCACTAAGGTTCATTAACTGAGATGCTAACTATTTAGTAATTGATATAAGGGGAGAGCATACTCAAATGATCTATCACTAGGAAAAAAAAAAAACAGCTGTCTAGAAGGGATATTGCTAGGGGCAGGGAAGCATACATAGATCTTTATGAATTTCCATTTTCATACACTTTTGTAGCAATCAAATTGAAGGCTGTTCAATCAACGAAAAAGGAAAAAGAAAAAAACTAAAACTATGTATTTAAGAGGTTGGTCCTTAGCCCTTGATGAACAAGCTCTGACATAAATACCTACCTGGTGTCCATGTAGAGAAAAAGATATGGTTCTTGTCCTCAAGAAGCTTGTCTAAAAGTAAACCAAACAATTATAAAGAAATTCTTAAAACAAGCTAATTTGAGTCAATGCATTAAGCACTAAGAACTCTGTTCAGTTTGATAGTGCAGTGGTTTCAGGGGTATTACAGATACTTGCCAAGGAAAAAGTAGAAAGATGCATATGGTGAAAAGTTTCTAGTCTTAAAACATCTTCAAAGAAGCTTGTGTAATGACTTAGAAAATATGGAATTTGGATTGGTGGAAAGGAAATTTTGAGATTTGCAATAAGGAATCTCGGCTTGTGGATAAAGAATATTAATTTTAGAATATGGGCTGGTGAGAATTAAGGACAGAAATGAAAAAATTGGTTGGGAGGCTGTTACTATGTATGGTAGTCCACCCAGTCAGTAAGGAGGATTCGCACCAGGGGGGTCATGAATATGATCGTCGCTTTGTACAAATGAGTGATATTTCCAAGATGGAACATCTAGGCTGCAATGGGTGACTGGGTAAGTGTCACTGATGGAGAAAGGGAATCTAGGAGAAGAGTGAGGATGTATGATGGATAAAGTGCTGAGCTTGGAGTCAGGAAGACTCGAATCACATTGCACTTCAGATATTAGCTGTGGAGCTCTGGATAGATCTGTTTCCTCATCTATACAATAAAGGGGTTGGATATAATGGATTACTTGCTAGGGGAGGTAGTAGGGAGAAGGGGGGAAATTGGAACACAGGATTATTCAAGGATTAATGTTGAAAAATTATACATGTATATCTTTTGAAAATTAAAAAGCTTTGGGGCGGAGCCAAGATGGCGGAGAAGAAACACACGTCTCTGTGAACGTCCTCATTCCCTCACAACCAATTAGATAAATTAAGTCTCAGAATTAGCTCAGGACTGATAGATACCACAAGGACTGGAAGCACGACTTACCAGCTGAAGAGAATCTGGAGTTTCAACAGGAAAGATGACATGATGGTATACTTAGAGAACCCCAAAGACTCTGCTAAAAAGCTACTAGAAATAATTCAAAATTTCAGCAAAGTGGCAGGATACAAAATAAATCCACATAAATCCTCGGCATTTTTATATATCACTAACAAAATGCAACAGCAAGAGATACAAAGAGAAATTCCATTCCAAACAAATGTTGAGAGTATAAAATATTTGGGAATCCATCTACCAAAGAAAAGTCAGGAATTATATGAGAAAAATTACAAAACACTTGCCACAAAAATAAAGTCAGATTTAAATAATTGGAAAGACATTCAGTGCTCTTGGATAGGCCGAGCGAATATAATAAAGATGACAATACTCCCCAAACTAATCTATTTGTTTAGTGCTATACCAATCAGACTCCCAAGAAACTATTTCAATGACCTAGAAAAAATAACAACAAAATTCATATGGAAGAATAAAAGGTCGAGAATTGCAAGGGAACTAATGAAAAAAAAGTCAGAGGAAGGTGGTCTAAGTGTACCTGATCTAAAGCTATATTATATAGCAGCAGTCACCAAAACCATTTGGTATTGGCTAAGAAATAGACCGGTAGATCAGTGGAACAGATTAGATACAAAGGACAAAAAAGGGTACATCTATAGCAATCTAATCTTTGACAAACCCAAAGATTCCAACATTAGGGATAAAAATTCATTATTCGGAAAAAACTGTTGGGAAAACTGGAAATTAGTATGGCAGAAATTAGATATGGATCCACACTTAACACCATATACCAAGATAAGATCAAAATGGGTCCATGATTTAGGCATAAAGAGGGAGATAATAAATAGATTAGAGGAACAGAGGATAATCTACCTCTCAGACTTGTGGAGGAGGAAGGAATTTATGACCAGAGGAGAACTAGAGATCATTATTGATCACAAAATAGAAGATTTTGATTACATCAAACTAAAAAGTTTCTGTACAAATAATACTAATGCAAACAAGATTAGAAGGGAAGTAACAAATTGGGAAAATATTTTTAAAAACAAAGGTTCTGACAAAGGTCTCATTTCCAAAATATATAGAGAACTGACCCTAATTTATAAGAAACCGAACCATTCTCCAATTGATAAATGGTCAAAGGATATGAACAGACAATTCTCAGAGGAAGAAATTGAAACTATATCCACTCATATGAAAGAGTGTTCCAAATCACTACTGATCAGAGAAATGCAAATTAAGACCACTCTGAGATACCACTATACACCTGTCAGATTGGCTAAGATGACAGGAACAAATAATGATAAATGTTGGAGGGGATGTGGGGAAACTGGGACACTAATACATTGCTGGTGGAGTTGTGAAAGAATCCAGCCATTCTGGAGAGCAATCTGGAATTATGCCCAAAAAGTTATCAAACTGTGCATACCCTTTGACCCAGCAGCGCTACTACTGGGATTATATCCCAAAGAAATACTAAAGAGCGGAAAGAGACATATATGTGCCAAAATGTTTGTGGCAGCTCTTTTTGTTGTAGCTAGAAACTGGAAGATGAATGGATGTCCATCAGTTGGAGAATAGTTGGGTAAATTGTGGTATATGAAGGTTATGGAATATTATTGTTCTGTAAGAAATGACCAGCAGGAGGAATACAGAGAGGCCTGGAGAGACTTAAATCAACTGATGCTGAGTGAAATGAGCAGAACCAGAAGATCACTGTACACTTCAACAACAATACTGTATGAGGATGTATTCTGATGGAAGTGGAAACCTTCAACATAAAGAAGATCCAACTCACTTCCAGTTGATCAATGATGGACAGAGGTAGCTACACCCAGAGAAGAAACACTGGGAAGTGAATGTAAATTGTTAGCACTAATATCTGTCTGCCCAGGTTGCATGTACCTTCGGAATCTAATGTTTATTGTGCAACAAGAAAATGATATTCACACACATGTATTGTATCTAGAGTATATTGTAACACATGTAAAATGTATGGTATTGCCTGTCATCGGGGGGAGGGAATAGAGGGAGGGGGGGTAATTTGGAAAAATGAATACAAGGGATAATATTATAAATATATATATATATATATAATAAAAATAATAAAAAAAAAGAAAATTAAAAAGCTTTAATCAAAAAATAAAATAAAGAGGTTGGAATCAATGGAATATAATATCCTTCAAGTTTCAAGAGTTTCTAAGTGTCATTTATTCTCCAAAAAAAGGTCTTCCATAAAGCAGCAGCCTAGTATGGTGGCCTAAGAATCCCTGCTGCTTTGGGGCTATGTACCAACTCTGATGAGGATTTTAGCTCTCAGACATCTGGTGGCCATCCTGACCTTTCAGAACCTACAAGCGGATGACTCAGTCTCTTTCATTTCCATCTCTCCTTCACCTAAGCCAGGAAAGGGTAAGAACAAGGACAGAAGAAATGCAGGGCCTCATGTCAGCCAGAGTGGGAAGAAGGGACCCGGATCAGCAATAGGAAGGCCATGTGCCCACGCCTCGAGCCAGCTCCAGCTGAGCAGGGGCTCAAGGCCCTTTCCTTCAGGAGAAGCTGGCCACACCTCCCTAGTAGCTCCCAGAGATAAGTGGTTCCCTGTCCTGTACATCCCCTTCCACCTTCCCATCCTCTCCCCTCCCCCCCCTCGCCTCCGGATGCAGGTTCCCCAGACCGCTCCATCTGATGGGCAACCAGCAGAGCATCCTACATGTTCTCTTGGTGCCTCAAGTGGCCACGGCCACATATACACAAATGTCACTTGGTTTTCTGATGTCAAAAGCTCTAGATTTCATCAGCTTGGTACACAGGTGGCGTTCAACCCATTCATCTGTGCAGCTACCACTACTTGCACTAGTTCGGGTAAACATGTAACAACCAGCTTCCCCAGAAGAAAAAATAACTCAGACACACTTTTAAGTTAAATTTAAATTTAACATTTTTGCTATCATTTTCTTTTATTATTATTATTTTTTATTACAAATTTTTTTTTTTTTTGGCTGAGGCAATTGGGGTTAAGTGACTTGTCCAGGGTCATACAGCTAGGAAGTGTTAAGCGTCTGAAGCCACATTTGAACTCAGGGCTGGTGATTGAACTCACTGTGCCACTTAGCTGCCCCCTATTGTTTTCTTAAGCCTAGACACTAAACAAAGCATTTCAAGGGCCTGCCTCGAATTGTGACTGAGGACAAAGTGCTGCTGAGCAGAACATGGTTTCAGGGGCTGTGCTGTGGGAGGTAAGACAGGCCATCTTACTGAACAACTCTCTGAAGTCCAGAGGGAAAGGCCAAGGGCCGATGATGGGCAGTACAAGTATTTAAATTCTGGAAGAAGGAGGCTTCAGTGCAGCTACTTCCAGAGGCCAGCTTGAATGTGATCCATCTGGTTGGCTGGAGGCTGGGTGAAAGGAGGACCCTGCGTGAGTGCTTGCTGTCAGTTTGTCAAGCACTCACACAAAAGGAGCTTCAAGTGGAAATGGCAATATTGCTGCTGCCTTTCTGCTTCCTAGTGAGTGGGGGCCCTTTGAGGTAGGTATACTCTTAGTGTTCACCTTCCCAGTGATCTTTGCTCTCTTTTCCTATATGCAGTAAATGGGTTTTAATCTAGGGGCAAAATTAAATTTTGATAGATCTACTTCCATTAATGTCCTGAGTGGGGCTACAGGACATATTATCTCTTTAAAAAATGAGGTGCTATGTTTAGCATATATTGGATTGCTTGTTGTCTAGGGGAGGGAAGGAGATGGGAGGAGAGGGAAAAATTTGGAACACAGTTTTACAAGAATGAATGTTGAAAATTATACACATGTTTTGAAAATAAACAGCTTTTAAAATAGTAGGAAATTAAGTTAGGTAGAATAAAACCATATTAAGGTGAGCCTTTAAAAAATGAGGTGCCAGGACATACTATCAGTGCAACAAGAAATTCTGTGTGGTGGTAAGAGAAACCAAGTAAATGGCCTTTAGTTTAAAATGAATCCAACAGGATGTAAACTCTTTTGAGGGCAAAGGACTGTTCTATTATGGTCTCTGTGTCCCAGTACTTATCACAGTTCCTTGGATTGAATTAAATGCTAATTGATTTGGGGGAAAAAAAAAGGGGGATCAGCTTTACCTGACTTCAGCAATCTTTTATCTTACCTTCCAAAGGGCCTAATAGAGTGATGCACCAAGAGCCACCTCAGAGTTCTCAAGGTTTGGAAGCTAGAAGTCATTGATAAGTTTCTTATTTATGAGAGTTTCAACTTTGCCCAGATTTGCTAAATGATTCACTAAACCCTTGTTAAGTCAATATGTGACTCAGCCTATACAAATATTACCCGAATGTTTGGAGACAACCTTGCTTTCATTCCTCTACATTACTTTAAAAAATTAAAAAAAAAAAAAAAAAGAAAGAAAAAAGAAAGAAAGAAAAAGGATCCTTTGTCTGAGCTCTATGACTTCACAGGGGTGAGATCTGTATTGGCAAGAATCATTTCTATTCCACTTAAAAATCCCTTTTATATTGTCCCCCAAACTAACACATTGCTTTGCACATGGCAGGGATTCAATTAAAGTTGCTTGCATTAATGACTAACTTGTGTCAAAAGTAAGTTCTCAACCCAGGCTCATCTCTAAAGTGTATATGGGGGGGGGGGGGAAATGTCTTTCCCTCAACTTATCATGTTATTATTCTATCAAAGCTTATATACACTGATTAATTTTGATACTTTATTTTTTTTAAATAGACTATCCCTTTTATTTCAGTGTAGGTGGAATAGTCTTAGGCTCCATGACAGTTATCACACTGGTAGAGTTTTTGGGATTTAACTTTCGTGATTTCTGGTATAGAATATTGTCACTGAGGAAATTCCTTCTACCTCTTCAGATCCGCACCTGCTCTGGAATTGATAGTCTGAGATAGTTGCCCATGGGACTAAGAGGTTGCCCAGGAGTCTTCCTAATTCTAGGTCTGACTCTCTATCTACTGCTCTTACCTATTTGCCAACTCACATTATAGAGTACTTATTATAGAGTCATAAGGGCAAGAAACCAGAGCAAAACACTAAGTACCCTTGGAAAGCAACATCAAGACTTCAGAAAACTCAGGTTCAGCCAAGATAATCTCTCCAGATATAAACAGTGTCCAGCCTTAACATAAAGTCCAAAGTCAGAAAACAGAATAAGAAAAAAAAAATCCCACCATAAAAAACTCAAAAATGAATGCTCAAAATACAAATCCAAGAAAATCAAATGATTTCCAAATATCTACAAGCAAAGCTTCAAAGAAAAATGCAGCTTGGGCACAAATTCAACTAAAATTTCTAGTAGAAGTGAAGCAAGAGGTTTAAAAGATTTTTAAAAGTTTTATAAATGAAATGAGAATGCTGGAAGAAAAAATTGGAAAAGAAATGAGAGTTAGAGAAGATATAATTGAAAAGGGAATTAACAAGTTGGTACAAAAGTTATATCTTGCCTAGGCAACAAACTGAAAATTAGAAAGGATCAAATAATGACTCCATATGACAATAACGAGAAAATTAACTGAAAACAACTTGAATTACTATGGTTATTTACTGCAATGTAATATGTAATTAATCTATATTGTACAATGAAGAATTGTTAATGCTTTAGCTATTCTCAATAATACTATGATCTAAGACAAGCCCAAAACACTAATAATGAGAGAAAGACTTGATAAATAGAAGCATGCTGTTTTTTACTTTTTCTTTCATTACTTTTCTTTTGAAATGACTAATATGGAAATGTTTTGCATAATTGCATATGTATAATCTGTATCTGGTTGCTTATTATCTCAGGGAGGGGGATGTGAAAGAGAGGAGATAAAGGGATAGAATTTGGAACTCAAATTTTTAAAAAAATGTTTAAAATTGTTTTGACACGTAATTGGGGGAAAAGAAAATATACTAAATTTTTTTAAAAAAAGAATGAGGAGCAGGAAAAGGAGGAGAAAGAAAAGAAGGAGGAGGAAGGAAGACAATGGCAATGACAACAATCTCATTGCAAAAATAACTGACCTGGAAAACTTATTGATGAGAAAATATATTAGACTCATTAGACTTCCTGAAAGCAATGATGGAAAAATAATCAAGAGATCATAAAGAAAACTGCCCAGATCTCTTAGAACCAGGGGACAAAGGAAAAATACTAACAGCTAAAAAGATTTCAAGTACCAAAGAGCCACAGTCAGGATCATGCATGATTTAGCAACCACCACTCTACCAAAACTGAGAGCTTGAAATAGCAAAGGATACAGGTTTCCAACCATAAATAATCCTACAAGAGAAAAAGTAGATTTTTAATGAAATAGAGGATTTCCAAGCACTTCTAATGAAATGATTAGAGCTGTATAGAAATTTTGAAGTGCAAATACAGGATTCAAAAAACATAAGAAGGTAAATATGAGCAAGAAAACATAAGAGACCAAACTAGGATGAACTGTTTGCATTTTAATGAAAGAAGATGATACATATGTCCTCTCAGAATCCTCTTAACACCAGGGGTCACACAGAATGAGTCTAATTAGACAAAAAAGCCAAGAAGTGTACCTATTCTATTTTAATTTTTAAAAAATTTTATTGATGTATTTGTTTTTATATTACATAACTCTCACTTTGAGAGGTCTCTTATTATCAAGTAAAAATTAAGTAAAACTAATACTGTGAGCTCACTTGAAAGTCATGCAATATTTCATATTTATAGCATCCTGCACCTTTATTTAAAAAAAAAGGTAACAAAAATCTATTTTCTTTCCATACTATTTCCTATCCCCTTGGGAAAAAGTGTTTTTTTTAACATATGGGTGTGAGTTGGAATCCTAGAATTATTTTAATATCTTTTTTCTCCAATTAGTAGTGATTTGGAGTATTTTTTTTTAATGTAGCCATAGATGTCCTGGGTTTCTTCCTTTGAGAGCTGCCTTTTTATATCCTTAGACATTTATCAGTATTCTTCTTCCTTCTACTGTACAATCTGACTAAAATGAAATAATTTCCCCCATCTTTCTTCTCCTCTTTTCTCTTTTTCCATTCTTTTCAAATCAATGACTTTTACTCTTTTTTTGAATAGAGAAAATTAAGCAATAATATGGAATAAAGTACACATAAATCAACAACTCACATATAAAAAAAGATATGCTCCAAATTGGTAAATGATCTAGATATAAAAGCTCATATCATAAGCAAATTAGAGAAACGTGGAAAAAATTAACCTATCACATTTCCTTTTAGTCACATTGCACAGTAGAAGGAAGAAGGAAAAAAAAGGTGAGGGGAGTGGGCAATACTGGCAATTTACCCTAATCTGAACTAGTCAAAGAAGGAAGAATACAAATACGTACACTGAATTACATTTCATTGAACAAGGAATCAGGAACAAAAGGGGAGAAGGGTGAAAGGAATGCAAAAAGGGCGGGTAGATTAAAGGAGCAATGTCCTAAGCAAAATAAATTCAAATTAAGGATATTTATAGTAAAAATCCTTATAACAAAAATATTTATAGCAGTTCTTTTTGCAAAGTTAAGAATCAGAAACTTAGAAAATGCTTGTTAATTGGGAAATTGATGAATAAATTATGGATAGGAATGTGATGCTGTGTTAAAACTGTTGTGTTTTAAGAAATAATGAAGACAGAGGTTTCAGAGAAACTTGGGAAGACTTGTATGAACTGATAGAGAGTAAGCAGAACCAGAAGAACAATTTATATAACAACAACAATTTTGTAAAAATAAACAAATTTAAAGACTTAAGAGTTCTGACCAATGCAAGACTAACCAAAGTTGCAGAGAATTCATGATTAAAACCTGCTACCCATCTCCTGAGAGAGAGGTGATGGACTCACAATGAAGAATGAAATACATTTTCTTGGACATGGCTGATGAAGAAATTTGTCTTGCTTGACTGTATATATTTGGAAAAGGGGGGCTTGTTTTTCTTTTCCATTTAGGAAGGAAAAAGGAAAAAGGTGATAGGGTAGAGTACTCATATTCTCAACACGGGATGAAAAGTTTCAGGCCTTCCCCTGGGGCTGGGGAGGGTCTAATAGTCTAAGTTGTTTTCCCAATATTAAAAACTTCCTGTTTGGCAAGAACTATATAGCCCAGAGTTAATATACTTGGACCCTGATCAGCTTCCCAGCTGAATGTTTCTCTCTTGTTTCTGGAACCTTGCTTAAAATTGCAAATGCAAGTGTTTCACAGGGTTACTTCTTGGACCTCTAGAGTAGATACAAACTGTAATTTATGCTAAAGCATAAGGCCAAAAACAAAGAAAAATCCCAAATTAAACCCTTTTGACAGAGAATAATGGAAAAGTTCTTCAGAGCAAGTAAAGGCATAGAATGCTTATTAACAGTCCCATTTTCCCTAAGTTGATCTTTTTTTTTTTTTTTCAAGGTAAGTTTATCTAAACTTTTAAGGTCCTTTCACTCTAAATTCTAAGATTCTAAAAGCCTCAAGAACTACTTCTGTACCAATTAAAACAAAACAACCCTGTCCCAGGAGGGTTATACTTAACATCTGAGAACCAGTCAGTGTGAACTTTTGCTCAAGTTTTCTCATTTTACAGATAGTCTATTCATCATTCTCTTACCAAGATTTTATTATTAATTGATTTATAGGATTATCATAATATTAACTTTATAACTGCAAAATAACAATATTCATTAGAGACTTCCTCACAAAGCAGCAAACCACAAAACTATTTTGATTTTCAAATTGTCATTTAAAACAAAGGAAAAAAACTGCTAACCAAATAAAAAGAGACTAAATAGGAAAAGAATTTTTAATTTAAAAAAATTTTAAATACTTAGAAGAGCCCTAAAAATAATAGAAAGCAGAGGAGTTTAAAAGGACCTGAATGTATCTGTCTTAATTATTGGGAAAAAAATCAAAGGCAATGATGGGAAATAGGATAATTAAAATTATTTTTTAAAAGAAATAGTCATAAATTAAGGAAGACTTAGCAAACCAAGAAGTTCATATTACAGTAAAAAGAATTTGGATCATGAATTCAAAGCAGCTGTTCAGAATATCAACTCTATAGTTGGGTACAATGCAAAGACTGTTGGGTTTGAGGTAGGAGTCCTGGATTCAAATCCTGCTTCTGTTACAAACCACTTGTATGGTTCTGTTCAAGTCACTTAACTCTTCTAGGGCCATTTTCTAGCCTGCCTAACCAAAGCCATCATCAACAAGAATGCTGGGCTTAGGTGTGTGCTAGAACCAATTTGTAGGCATATGGTCTCCCTGAAAGTCAGTAGTTAAATTTTTCAGTGCAAGCCTTTACACCTTGAAAATTGCCAAACAAACACTATAAATCCAGACTTGATTGTTTTGTTGACTTGTGAAAGTGATATTAAAAAAGGGGGAAATGCAGATTAAAAGCATTTCATATGTGGGCCTGCTAGTGATGCAGTGGATAGAACACTGACCCTGAAATCAGGAAGATCTGAATTCAAATTTGGCATCAGAAATGTATTAGATGTGAGACCCTGTGAAAGTCATTAAACCCTGTAGTGCCTCCCCACCCCAGCCTCATCAGTGTGTCTTATATAAATTCTCCCCCTTCCTCCCCAAGAAAGCTGGTTGTTAAATATTTTCCAGCATACCATAAGTAGGACTAAAATTTCTTCCCTTTCTAAATATTGTAATTATTCATGCTGATGGCACCCTTAAATGAATGAAAAGGCATTTTTTAAAAGTTTTTTATTTTCAAAACATATGTACAGATAATTTTCAACATTTACCTTTGTAAAACCTTATATTTCAAATTTTTCTCTCCCTCCCTTCTCCCCACCACCTCCCTTATATGGCAAATATTCCACTTATATGTTAAATGTGCAATTCTTCTATATATATTTCCACAATTATCATGCTGCACAAGAAAAATCAGATCAAAAAGGGAAAAAATGAGAAAGAAAACAAAATGCAAGCAAATAATAACAAAAAAGTGGAAATACTATGTTGTGATCCTTTGGTCATTTCTTACAGAACAATAGTATTTCATGACATTCATATATCACAACTTATTCAGCCATTCTCCAATTGATGGGCATCCACTCAGTTTCCAATTTCTTGCCACTACAACAAGGGCTGCCACAAACATTTTTGCACATGTGGGGTCCTTTCCCTCCTTTAAGATCTCTTTGGAATACAGGCCCAATAGAAACACTGTTGGATCAAAGGGTATACGCAGTTTTAAAGTCTTTTGGACATAGTTCCAAATTGCTCTCCAGAATGGTTGGATCACTTTACAACTCTACCAGTGTCCCAGTTAAAAAAGCATTCATTATTCAATGTGATGACAAATTAAAAAAAAGTCCTCTTTTCAAGGACCAATAGTGATAATATATATATGTAAGAAAAGGGTAGCCAGGGAAGGGAGTTTTGGTCTGAGAAATTAAAGGATGGTGAATATGATCCATAAGGATGGCCAATCAATGTGACCTTCCCAGAAGTAATAGTTAATATTGATTTGATTAATGTATGTAACAAGCAGGAGGTAGAAAATGGAGAACGTTGGTATAAATGGCACCATGGGTAGCTGGATGGGGTGTGAAGCATAATCTGGTCTGGTAAGCTAGGTGGGTTTGAATTCACTCATGAGTTTATCTCAGTCCCTGAGACCTGGCGATATGAATTCCGGAAATATGGTCTAAACATCATTTTTTATCCAGGGAGGGAGACACAGGCAGAGAAGATGGCAAACTGGCTGCAGCTGGATGGGATGTAATCCATTGTCCAGCTTAGAATTTAGTCAGAATATACTAAACAATTCATTACAAAGTCCAGTAGGACATGTCAGGTTTGACAAATAAAATGCTAGCTCTTCAGAGAGCTAGCTGTATTTATCCTCCTGGTATAGGCTTGGGATACTCTTTTTAGCACCTACCAGAGAACATTTTGTCCTAGTAGAGAAAATGGTCAAGGTAGTGCAAAGGCAAGAGCCTTGAATTTGTATCCTAGCAGATGTTTCCAATTCTAGCTTCGCCTGAGCCAAATCTAGAAAATGAGGGTGTTCTTTTCCAGTTTTAAATCTAATATATTATGACCCCAAGACTCTTCAAGTATAGAATCAGTAAAACGTTGGGGAGAAAATGTTTCTCACTTTTTGCAACTAAAGTTAAACAACTACAAATGATAGGAATGCAGAGTATATTACCCCTTAAGATCAAATGTTAAAGATCTTTGATATTCACATGTCATCTGTCTCTTGGGCACCTTGACACAGAGCAAGTTCAACTGATGACAGAGCAAAGTGATCTAGGTCAGGAATTAGGGTTCCAACAAAACATTCCTTCAGACCAACTCCCTGAATATGGGCTGAGCATTAATTAATGTCAGATGACTAGCAAGTCCAAAGAGTACTTTTGAATGGGATATATTCTCAGTGGTTGGTATGAGTGAAATGAATAACCCTGAATATTTCAGGCTGGGAAGAAAAGCTGCTTGAACACTCCATAGAACATTGTAGAACCTCCTAAAAGAGACTTATAATCAAAAGAGCTTAGCCTGTTCAAGCACACAGAAAAAAACCCAAAAGGTTAAAAATCTCTATTGTCCAGATTTTAACTTGCATTTAGAAAGACATCCTAGAAAACTTGTATCTGCAATGGACAATACAGAAGGATGAGTTGTGGTTTAACACAGGGAGAAGAACAAGGTGTATTGCTTCAGGAAATTACTAAACTCATTCTGAGTTTTCTATGAAAGAAAAGGTCCATTTTATAGTGTTGCTATATGACATCTTGATATTGTCCAAACTGATGTCAATGTCAAAATGATGGAATACAATTATATTTGAAGAATAAAAAATTAATATCCCACAGAGGGAAATGGGAAGGCACATGTTAGGTGTGAGTAGGCTACAATATCTAATCAATAGGGAACTTCAAAGAATAGGAGTAAAAGATATAATCAAGGAACTGTATGAAAGGAAGGGAAGGTAGGCTGACCGTCTGGTGATAGTGAAGTCGGAGGACCGCCAGTATTACATTAGTACCCTCAAGATGCCAATGGGAAGGAAAGAAGGCCTCAGGTCACTTTTGGTGAACTTATGGGAGGATGTGGACAAGAGGCACACATGACTAGCTGTCATGAGGAGATTGTGATCCACATTGTTGGAGGGAATTCCTATAGTGATGGAATCACAGATTATCTCACCAGCTTGATTTCATACTACTTTATATTTATATGTACTAAACTTATGACAAATTATATGGTACACAACTTATTCATGACTTTGTTTTTGCTCTCCCTGTTCTGGATGCTGAAAATGCCCCCCCCCCATTTCTGCTTAATGAAATTCTAATGATGTCCCAAAGTCTAACTTAGGCATAGGTTCTTTCATAAAGCCTGGTACACCAAACCTCCGTCCCTTTCCCTCTTACTGATTCTTATTTATTTTTTTAATTAATATAAGAAAAAAAAAAACAAAACAAAACTCTTGAATAAATATGCATAGTCAAGTAGAACAAAATCCCACATTGGTGATGTCTCCAAAATATGTTGCCATCTGCTGCCTGATTCTCTCACCTGTCTGTCTGGTGGGGGAACATATTTCATCTTTGTATGTTTTTCACGATATCTTAATTGTGAATTTATATTCTAAATTACAGTTATCATTATGATAGGTATCATCTGCCCAAATAGAGGCAGCACGGAGTAGTTGTGGATGGAGTGCTGGATTTGAAGGGATACCAGGTTCAAATCCTGCCTATGTCCCTTACTGGCTATGTGCCTAAGGACATAGTCTCTCTCAAGTTCAGTTAGCTCTCTAATATTCATCTGCTAAGTAAGTGAGATTTCACATGAAAAAACACAAATCCTAGACTATGATGAATCTATTCAGCTAAATTACAAGCTCTGTAGGGAAAGAGACCTCTTTCTTATTCATTTCTGTGCTTCTTGATGTCCAGCAAAATTCCTTGTACACTTTTTTGGGTCAATTAGTAGTATTCTAACTATTCATGATGAAATTTGGGGGTTTCTTCACAAGGATACTGGAATGTTTTGCCATTTCCTTCTCCAGCTCATTTTACAGATGAGGAAACTGAGGCAAATAGGATTAAGTGACTTGCCCATGTGCAGTCCAAACTGCACCAATTACACACAAATGAGCTGCAACTGAACTCCAATCTTCCTCATTTAAGGTCTAGCACTCTATCTCCTGGGCCACCTCACTGCCCCGCCTTGTGCAAGGCAGGCATGTAATAAATAGTAAAACCGAACTATCCTGAGAAATTCAGTGTTTAAGACTGCTCTAGTTTTTGGAGGGTTTTTTTTTTTTTTAATTTAGTCAGGGAGATATATAACAGCTACAGAATTGATTTGCGAAAGTGAAAATACTGAATAATAGCTAATCATGACAAACATTTTCAAGATTTGTACTAAGAGATGCTATCAATTCAAAAGAATGTCTTACTAGAATAATTGGAGATGGGAAATTATAAAGCCTTAGTAGGCTGATGCAAAACCAAACCACAAGGTGGCACTCTTCAGTAGCCTCATGCCCAGAAACATGTTCACTAATATGCAAAAAAAAAAAAATTTTCTGCCAAGAAGTAGATATAAGAACAGCTGAGAAACATAGAACTTTTTAAAACCATAACCTTTGTAAGTTTTTCTATTCAAATTATGCCTGAGAACCCACTGATTACAATAGCACTTTTGTGGTTATTGGGACACACAGAACTATATGGCCCCCCACTTCCTCAAGCAAGGCCCCATGCTCTTGAGGTGGGGAGATACACATAAGGAAAAACCATGCAGCCAAGTAAAGGTGGCCGGTGGCGAGATGAGTTCATTTTCATGATTCTACTGTCTTTTGGTCCAGAGTTTAAAGCGAACAGAAGCATGTGTTGTGCTGAAGAGAATTTCCGTCCAGGATGCACTGATTTACATATAATATATCCTGAGACACACAAGGTTTGCGACTGTCATCTTGGAGACCGCACAAGTCTGGCTGAAAGGACCTAATCTCTTAGGTCTGCTGAAACATTTCGGGTATGCACTTTGAGACTATTCTCTCCAGATGTCTGGACACTTAAGTGGGAAAATAATTAGAATATTCTCCTGTTGAATTAAAAGAGGGAACATAAACACGTTTCCCCTTGCCTAGAACTTCCTGAAATATTTCTGCGAAACTTTGTCTTAGCTCAAATATGGGGGACGTTGGAGACTCAAAAAATTTTAAAAAAAAAAAAAAAGTCACAAACGTCTATTTGCAGTAAGCTTATAAAACTTCCCGGGAGCCACTGCTTTAGTGAGAAAGCATGGAGCCCGGGAACGGCCCCTGCTCATCGCAGTATCTACAAACATCTTGGCTGAACCTTAAGAAGCTCCTCTCCCTCCCCCTGCCATGACATCTGTCTTTTTTCTCCCAGCTGGCTGACAAAGATGGGCGGCTGCTGCTGTTGTCTAGCTGACAGAAGTGTGTGTATGTGTCACAGAAGCCTCCACCATTGAATCCTACTCCCCCCCTCAAAAAAAAAAAAATGGTAGTGGGTGTGACTCTTGGACTTGATCAGTTTCCTCTCCTGATACTGATTCCAACCTGAGCGTGTCATTTGGACCGAAGCACAGTTAAGTGAGAGGGAGTTAAGTTTCTCTGCTTATTGATGTTGACGGCAGGCTTTTCAAAGGGCTTTTTCGTCCCAGTTACAGAATAAAACAGGAGACCGGATGTGAAGAGATTGTTTACAAAATTAAACACATTATGGTCGGAGAATTCAGACTCCAGGGTCTGCATGATTCTGGAAACGTGATCGGCAGTGGCGATAGTGCAGTGACTGAAAAATATTAACAACTTCCCGTCTTCACTGAGCTGGGGGTGGGGGCGCAAGGAGAGTCAGTATATATAAGACATATGGCCCAAACTGCACCAAGCCTTTGGTTATAGCCTCAGCTATATGGTTTATGGGTCAAAAGTTACATGCATATACACACAAATAACAAAACTCAATTTCTTGCCTCAAGAGACCATTTCGTTATCTGTGTCTTCGTAACCTTATGCACAGTAGAGACATTTGCTTGCATTTAAAGGCTCATTAGGCAGCGAAAGAGTCCGTGCCAGCGCACTCGCTCTCACTTTTTCCCTCCCCTAGGACTAGCGCTAATTCCCGGGGGCTGCCTGTCACTTCATTCTCCAGTCCCTCGCCTCCGGGGAAGGGGGGAATCACGTGGAAAATGGCCACTACTCTCTCCCCTCCCTTATCTAAATGGCCTAGTGACCTTGCTCTCCCAAGAAGAGGGAGCACCGGGGCCCTGGGACCATTCCAGTGGTTTGGCTTCCCCTCCTTTCACCTGAGGAATGAGGTGGTTCAAAGCCCCATAAACAGGAAGGAGGGGATGAGAACACCGAGTCCTGCACGTTGAAAAACTGGCAGAGGGAGGGTCCTTCCCAGCAGCCAGGCCCGGGCCGTATCCCGCAGGGGGTGGGGGAGGGCGGGAAGGAAGGGAGGACAGCCGCATGAGGAAGAGCGCGCAGCTCTCCGGCCTCCTCAGCTCTCCACCCCCCTGGCTCCCGGCTCCCCTCGTGGCCCGCGCGGCTCCGAGGTGGGTTTTGCGCCCGCAGCTTCGCACGCAGTTCTGAAGGAGCTCGCTTCCCGGGCAGCCCAGTATACCCCCCTCAGGCGGCCGGGCCAGTCCGGAGCCAGAGGGGGGCTGGGGCAGCCCGTCCCCGCCGATCCCGCCCCTTCCCGCTCTCCCGCCCCCGCACCAGCTCTCCCAGGGTTCGGATAACACCGGGCGCCGACCCGGGGGCGGGGCCTTCACGTCACAAGCCCGGGGGTAGAAAAGGGACCGGTTTGGGCTGCACCGACCCGGTGAGAGTCTGACAAGCATCTGGCCCGTGGGAAGCGGGAGGGAAAAGCCAGGGGAACCAGAGGGGGATGAGGGAAGTGAGCGAGGGAGTCCCGGGGCCAGCGATCGAGAGAGCGAGCAGCCAGTCCGAGCGTCCCGCGCCCGGCGCCCAGCGCGTGCCGGCCCCGGCTGCCAGCCCAGCCCAGGAGCCCCCAGCAGCTCCAGCGGCCCCAGGTGCGGGATCCGGTCCTTCAGGCGCGCGCAGCCCGGGGCTCGGCCCTTCCCCGCAGGTGCCCGCCCGGCTCCATGAGCACCGCGCTTTACAGCCTCGACAGCCCGGCATGCTACAGGAACTGGTCCATGGAGCCGGCCAACTTCTATGAGACGAATAAAGGTGGCGGCGGCGGCGGCCCCGGGGGGCTGGGAGCCTCCTGCAAGCCGGGCCGGGGCCCCCTGAGCGGCTGCGAGGAGCACAGCGGCGGCGGCGGCGGCGGCGGCGGCGGAGGAGGAGGAGGAGGAGGAGCGGGAGGCGGCGGCGGCGGGGGGCGGCGCTAACCTGGCGGAGCTGAGCGCGGCCGCCCCGGCCATGTACGACGACGAGAGCGCCATCGACTTCAGCTCTTACATCGACTCCATGTCCTCCGTGCCCAACCTGGAGCTGTGCCACGACGAGCTCTTCGCCGACCTCTTCAACAGCAACCATAAGCCGGAGCGCGCGGGCGGCGGGGGCGGCGGGGGCGCGGCCAGCCACGCCAGCGCCGGGGACTACGAGTACCTGCCCGGGCACCCCGCGCACTCCCACCCCCCGGCGCACAAGGACTTCGCCAGCGCCATGGCCAGCCTCCTGGGCGCGGGCACCAGCGCGTCCCCGCCGGGGGCCCTGAAGCAGGAGCCCGACTGGAGTGACAGCGACATGTCGTCTTCCCTGCTGCCCTCGCAGATCGCCACCTGCGCGCAGACCATTATGAACCTGTCGGCGGCCGGCCAGCCCACCCCGCCCACCTCCCCGGAGCCGTCGGGCTGCAGCTCCAGCTCCAGCTGCTCCAGCGGCCGCTCCCCTGCGGCGCCAGCGCCGCCGCCGCCACATCTGGGCAAGGAGAAGAGCGGCGGCGTGAGCGGCGGCAAGAAGTCTCTGGACCGTTTCAGCCCCGAGTACCGGCAGCGGCGGGAGCGCAACAACATCGCGGTGCGCAAGAGCCGGGACAAGGCCAAGAAGCGCAACCAGGAGATGCAGCAGAAGCTGGTGGAGCTCTCCTCGGAGAACGAGAAGCTGCACAAGAAGATCGAGCAGCTGACCAGGGACTTGTCGAGCCTGAGACAGTTTTTCAAACAGTTGCCCAGCTCTTCCTTTCTCCCGGCCGGCACCGCCTCCTCGGGCATTGACTGTCGGTAACTGGGACCGAATGGGGGTGTCGGGAGCTGCCGAGGGCGACCGGGAACTGGGCCGGGGCGGGGGGAGGGCGGCGCGGGCGAGAGGAACGGGTGGGCAGAGGGACAGAGACAATTAGTCAAACTATCAATACCTCAGAGACTCCAAAGATCACCTTGTAGCAGAAAGTACCCTACGTGTTTTCACAGCCTGTTCTGTGGCATGCGGCAAGAAACGTGAAATCGTCGGTGGTTTTGTTGCTTTCGGACGCGGTAGCCGGATGGAGCTACGTTCTGGATTAACACACACAACCAAACTGCAAGAGAAGCTATAAAATGTTTTCCTTAAATTATTTTTGTAATGGTAGCTTTCGTTTTGTTGTTTTTTTTTTTTTCTACATCTTACTCCTGTTGATGCAGCTATGGTACATTTGTAAAAAAAAAATGATTTTAAAAAACCAACCTTTGTATTGTAGATAAGAGGAAAAAAAAAACCTGAGCATGCTCAACTTTTTATATTAATTTTTACAGTATTTCTAAGAATAAAAAAAAAGCATTTTAAATCACTTCTGCTTCTTGTATTCATAGTGAAATGGTCAGAAAAGCTCGTAGAGGAGGCCACAGGTGGATCCACCTTTTGGCAGCGCAGGGAGAGGCCGGAACGTACGGCTGAGAAACTTGCTTGCACCGACAGGCAGGTAGCTCATGTGACTCCGCGGTGTAAAAGTTCATTCCCTTGTGGCTTGTGAGTGAGTCAACACCAGGAAGGCTCAGCAACTCCGACCTCCTCGCCCGGGCGGGGGAAATAAGCTTATTTGTTAGCCAGAAGGGGAATCCATCATTGGTATTTCGACCCCCAAAAATCTACCCATTAGCACTTTTTAGGAATACTGGAAAACTTCCTTTTAATTACATGCCGAAAATAAGCCATGTGCCACGTAAATTTATATTCAAATGTAACTACCATCGAATATTTGTTTTTAACATGTCTGGGAAAATATTTTGCGGGCTGGGAATCCATGAACTACCTTAATCTTGTGGATATTTCTCCCCCCCAAAAAGGTTTCTTAATCTATTCAAATTAATCCACCTTTCCCCTTTTTTAAAAGCTCATCTCTCCTAAGCTTCGGGGAAGGGTTATTAGCAATAAAGTAAACATAGTTTTAATATTAACAAAAAAATCGGTCAGAGGAAGAGTTAGGATCTAATTAGATGGCCTTATAATTAATTCCTTCCAATGCAGGTAGGAAGAAGGGGGCGATGGGCTAAAATAACTTTTGAATTATTGGTGGATTTTTTCTGCCCAGCCTTGTTTACGTTGCTCCTGGGTTTTCTAAAAGAATTGTAAATTAACTTTAAAAGTGTAAATATGTTGTAATAACCCTTCAAGTGATTAAACATATTCTAATGTCTAGTTTGCTCTAGCAGAAAACCTGACTACATTTAGGCATTTTTAAGCCTTGGGAAGAGTCAGCTACTTCCTTTGGACCAAAAAAAAAAAAAAAAAAAAAAAGTGAAAGGTTTAAGGCAGAAGGAAGAAGCAGTAATTCTCCTTTTCCTGGCCTAACATACCTCAAACCCGAAAACAACAATTTGGGTCTGTTACATTGACTTTTTCTAATATAAATATATAAATATTCAAAAATTAGTCACACTGGTAAAGCAAGCAATATTTTTAAAATCTTTTTAGGGTGCAAAGAATTAGTTCAGGGCCTCACATTCAATTTAAATCACTGCCAACAAAAGGAGAGTAAGTTAATCATTCTTATCTTGGATTTGGGTAAAAGGGATTCTCAGTTGTGGGGAAGACTTAGAATATTGCCTACAGGTATTTAAAATCTACCTAATCTTTGTTCTGGGTCCATATTTCACAGTATGATTAGGCTGTAAAACTTCTTATCTAACACTTCCATTACAATACAGTAGATCTATGATTGCATACTAGTTAACTATCTACACTTTATGAGAAACAACTTCACCTTTGCCATAGTTTTTCCGCATTTTTCTAAAAATAACAAAGTTCCTGAACTTTGGATATTTATTGTAGAAGTATAGGCTCCTTCAGGAGAATGTTAAATCAAGCATGGGGGGTGGGGGGAGGGAAGGTAAGGGATCCTGAGAATCACAGTAAAAGGTGTTCAATTTTTAATTTTCCTCATAAGTTTAGAACATTTATCAAACTTCATTTAGAAATTTTCAGCTTTTAGACTGTAAACACTCCAATAATATATTGCTATAATTGCAAATGATGGTGATGATACAATTAATGACTACAGAAAAAAAGTGTATTTTAATAATAGTCCAGTTTTCCAATGTGTTCCCAGAGAAATTGAAAATAAGTGGCATTTCAAGATCCTTTTTGTTATTAATATGAAGCCTCTTGGTCCTTAGTTAACAGTAACTTTAAAACAACTTTGTAACAACTTTGCAAAGTTCCTTGACACTATGGCAACAGCCAGTTATCATCTCAGTTTCTTCCTGCTTGCAGAAATTCAATTTCTTCCAATCCGATGCAGCTCGTTGGGTGGTTGGTTATGGTCTGGATGAAACAATTTAGTGGCCCCACCTTCTTTCCTAGCACACTCTTCACTTCATAAACCTGTAGTGATAAAGTAATAATAGGATTAGGCCAGCATATTTTATCATCCCAAGCATAGAGTTCTAAATTCCTCGGCTTAGTAACCGAACTTCTTCCATTCAAATGGAAGGAAAAAAAATCCATAAGTTACAATGGAATGATTTATGGTAAATGAAGGAACTGTTCTGGTAACTGGAAAAGAGACTGCACATTTATATAGCATCTACTATGTGCCAGACTCTATGATAAGTGCTTTAAAAATATTACTTAAATTGGTCCTTGAAATAATCCTACAAAGGAGGTGCAGGAACCTTACAGTTGAGGAAACTCTAGCAAACAGTGTCATTTACCTAGGTCACAAACTGTCTGAGGGTCACATTTGAACTTATGAATTCCTGATTCTAGATCTTTTTTTCTAACTGAATTACATCCTTATTTTAAAAAAGAAGAAAGAAAGGAAGAGAGAGAAAGAAAGAGGAAAGGAAGGAAGGAGGGAAGGAGGGAGGGAGGGAAGAAAGGAAGGAAAAGAAGGAAGACACCCAAATTCTCATCTTACCGATTGTCCTTAGATGAGGAATCATAGAAAATAACATAATAAAGAATAGGAAAAGCTCGGTAGGCATGTAATCCATTCTTCTGATAGTACTGAAACCCATTTTGTTAGAAAATGGTTGAATAAATGTATAACAGTATATTTGAATAAATATATTGACAATTTGTTTTCTCCTTTCTTTAGGAAACTTCCCTAAATCTACCAGTACTTGTTTTCCAAATGTTTCCAGAGGAAATGCCTCAGTTTCCCCTAACCTAGATATTTCTTCTGTCCAACCTGCCTAGACTAAGCTACCATTTTCCTAACTCTAAGCTCTTTTGTTTGCTGAATGCTTGTGGTTATTGGTTAATCCTCTTTGCAATTATCATTCTTTACTATCCTATGCATTTCCAGAAGAAAAAAAACACTTTCTCCAGAGAAAGGTGCCTGCCTTCAGGAGGTTTTTTATTAGGGTAGTAAAAACAAGACATTTTCCCCTAGGGCTAAAAACGGTCTAGAAGTATAAGTCGAGGATAATGGTAAGACCCTAAACTTTTAGAAACTGGGGTTTTGGAAAGCAGCAACTATGTGTCTTGGAGTCACCTTTAGAGACAGTACCAGGGCTTACAGTGAAGTTAGGAATACCTGAGTTCAAATCCAGCCTTACCTGCTTCCTGACTGTGTGATGCTGGGCAAATCACTTAACCTTAACCTCAGCTTTCTCATCTCTAAAATGGGGACTTTAGTATCACCTATTTCCCAAAGCTGTGAGGATCAAATGACTTAATACATGTAAAGTACTTTACATGGTATGTGGCACATAGTAGGTGCTATATGAATGTGACCTATTAAAGTTCATCTCCGCATTTGATCCTGTTATTGATATGGGAGAACCTGAGTCAGGGAGTCCTTTAGTTGCAATAATGATTGCAGTTTGGCTGAGGACAACATGAATCCAGGCTGTCTGATCTCTGCACAAAACAGACCTCTGTTGGAGGCAAGCCACTGAAGCCCCACATACGGATGTTGGTCAATAAAGTACAATCACCTTCACAGTCCCCAACTCCCCAAAGTCCTCAGGAGGGGAAGCAGGAATAAAAATGCAGACTTGGTCAGGAAGGGTCACGGCAGTAATGTCATAGATAGTTCAAGAAAGTCTTCTAGGTGGAAATAAGGATAATAAAGGAAATGATATACCTAACTTGATTAGATTTAGGGTCTCAGAGAGAAGACTGTAGAAACTGAGTGTGGTTCAGAACATAGCATTTTCACTTTTTTTGTATGTTGTTTGTACGTATTTTTTTTTCCTGGTTTGATTTGATTTTTCTTATGCAGCAGAATAATTGTATAAATATGTATCCATAAAAAAAGATTTAGGGTCTAATCCTTTTATTTTACAGATGAGAACACTGAGAACTACAGAGATAAAGCTATACATCCTAGATCATAGAGGTAAGAACAGCCAGGATTCCCAACTTCATTTTAATTCTATTTGGCTTGATTTTAATTACTATTATTTTTTTGCTCATGGCCTCTGAGTTCATCTTTGGTGCAATATATGATATCTGCTGAGTTTTTGTTGCTTTATCTCTTCTTGTTGTTTATACAGCTTTAAATAACTTAGTGGAAAAGAAATGAGATTTGCTAATAAAGAGTACTTACTACTCAACTACTTAAAGCAAATAACTGTCCCTTCCTTTGTGGCAAGTATTTATTAGGACCATCTCAAGCTTCTTGCTGTTGTGAGCTGGGCTTTCTAAAGTAAATAATTTAATAAATTATTATTGGAAAACCTTTATTTAGGTTGAACATGATTTTGTAATCAGGTGATTAGGATTAAAAGTATTGATTTGCCACATATAAACCCTAAATTTAAACATTTCCTGTATATGATAATTTATAATATGTGGATGCCTAATAAAAGTGCTATCTTGTATATGACTTCTTGTTACCAGTGTAAAGGAGGTCATGTTATAATGAGGAATCAAACAGATTTAGGAACCTGGGTCAACATCACTCTAATATAAACTCACTAAGTTATGTTTGGTTTTTTATCTGTAAAACAAGGCAATACTATCTGTCCCTTCTAATAGAAGACATAAAGTACTTTGGCCTTCCTAGGGAAAAATGAAGATAAAAGTGTCAATAAACTCCATTAAAGAGACACAACGCTGGGCCATTGGATTTTTATTTCTAAAGGTAGGCAAATACTTAATTTAACTCACAATTGCCTTTATTCAATTGAATTCAGTAGACAGAACAGAAAATTGTTTATGTTCCTCTTTTCTTCCCCTGTTTAAAAATCTTCAATTGCTCCTTTTTTATCTGCAGGGTAAAATTAAATTTTTCTGTTTGGCATTTAAAGCTCTTCATGATCTTAGCTCCAGCCTAACTTATCAGGTTTAATATGCATTACTCCCCTTTATACTTAATAGTCAAACCAAAATGGCCTTCTTGTAGTTCCTCATAGACAACAATCTATCCCAGTCTCTATGTAGTCGCATAGGCTGTCCTATGCTTGGAATACACTTATCTCTAACTCTCAGAATTCCCTCCCTTCTTTAAATCTCAGACTCAGTGCTACCTCTTCTATGAGACCTTTTCTGATTCCCTCCCCTATCTTCTTATGCTAATTTTTCTTGGGAAATCATTTATCTATTTCATATTTAACTAAGTAAACACCTTCTGTTTTTCTCATAAAATACAAGCTCTTTCAGGGCAAGAACTATCTCACTTTTGTCCTTCTAGTTCCAGGACTTTCTTATATAGTAAGCCCAAATTAAATATTTGCTGGATTGAATTTATTAAATTATTACAATTGTGAAAAGCTTTGTGCTGGGCAATGAGAGTGATACCAAATTTTAAAATGATAGGGTGCCTGTCTTTGTGAAGGAGCTGATAAAACAATGGACTCTAGACTCTGAGCCTGGAGTCAGGACCTGAGTTCAAATCCAGCCTGAGACACTTATTGCACTTAAACGCAATGTGATCATAGGCAAGTCATTTGGGCTTTGTTTGCCTCAGTTTAAAAGTACAGATAATAACAGCACCAGTTCTTCTGAAGATTCTATGAGATAATATTTGTAAAAAGTGCCTGTCACATAATAGGCACTATAGAATATTTATTTCCTTCTACTCTCCTTTCCTTAGTATATAGAAATAACAGATCTAACACATAAGTTGGAGAGAGGAAAATAAAGTGCTATGTGAGGCTCATAGGTAAAAAAAAAAATCAAGGAAGGCTCCGTGAAGCAGGTGTCATATGATTGGACATGCTAGGCCCAGGTCACTTCTTTTTTTATTTTAATTTTTTTTATTTTTATTGTTTTTATTTACCAGATATATGCATGGGTAATTTTACAACATTGACAATTGCCAAACCTTTTTCCCCTTCCCCCCTCCCTTCATAGTCCCCCCCCCCCATGGCAGGTTGACCAATACATGTTAAATATGTTAAGAGTATAAATTAAATACAATATATGTATACATGACCAAACAGTTGTTTTGCTGTACAAAAAGAATCGGACTTGAAATAGTATACAATTAGCCTGTGAAGGAAATCCAAAATGCAGGCGGACAAAAATAGAGGGATTGGGAATTCTATGTAGTGGTTCTTAGTTATATCCCAGAGTTCTTTCACTGGGTATAGCTGGTTCACTTCATTACTGCTCTATTGGAACTGATTTGGTTCACCTCACTATTGGAAATGGCCACATCCATCAGAATTGATCATCACATAATATTGTTGTTGAAGTATACAACGATTTACAGGACCAGGTCACTTCTTGAGGAACATTACTCTGGTCACATTATAAAAGCAGGGGTGGGAAAGGTCTGGTAGGCCATAAAAGCCCCTCAAAATCATTTACTAAGGCAACTGCAGAGATGATGAACTGAAAGCTAAGTACAACAACCTCTTACTCCCTGCTTGAGTTCTAGAAGTTGATAATTTTGTATGGCTCATAATGTTATAAAGTCCTTCTAACAAATATGCATAGCCAAGCAAAATTAATTCCTGCACTGTCCCTGCTGAAAAATACTTCTTTCTTGCATAAATTTAGTAAAATTTAGTAGTAGTGAAGGCTTATACCTGAAGGGTGACAGCAATGGGAATTTTGCCTGTCATTCATCATTCCCATCCCTCTGCAAATCCATCTTCAACATACCTTTCTGGCTTTATCTGTCACTTGCTTCTATATGAATCCCCTGCCAGACTGGTCTACTCATAACATCCCGAACAAAGCTGGGCACTGAACAAAGAGGGGGGGCCCTGAACTAAACTCTCCCTCCAAACAGTCAGTTTGTCTCTGTTGTGCTCTCGATATTGCTCCTTCCTGAAATTCTCTCTATGCTCCTCTACTTCTAATGCAATACTCTTTATCATTATCTTACACCCTTTTTGAAGCCATTTTTGAGTATGTGATCTCTTATGGCCCTTATTTGTCTAGATTATCTTCTAAAGTTTCATCTTTTCAAGCATCTTTTTTTCATCTTTTCATGGGGTCTTGCCTCTCCACATAGTCTATAAATTTTATAAGGCATATTTTCCCCCCTCCAACTGGGGTCCTTAGCTTTTTCTGAGTCATGAGTCCCTTGTCAGTCTGGCAAAATTCAGAATTTAAAAAAAAATTTGAATGCTTTTTAAATGTATAAAATAAAATACCATGGAATTATAAAAGAAACTAATTCTATTGAAATACTGTCTTCAAAATATTTCTTAAAACTCAGAATGAGAATTTTTGCCTCACAATCATTAGTAAAATGCCTCAAACATAGTATGTGATTAATAAGAATGATGACTTAATTTTTATTGCTGCGTTTGTCACAGCTAGGGACCCTACGAAAGCTGGGGCAATCTGGAGGCAGAGATGAAGAGCCAAATGTTCTAGGCACTAAGGAAAGCCAAAGAAGATGCCCAGAGATGAAAAATGGAATATTGAGGAACAGCAAGGAGACCATTGTCAATACATTGAAGAGTACATGGTGTGTGCATGTGTGTGGGGAAGTTATAAAGGGCTTTGAATGTCAGAAGTTTTTTTTTTATTTGATTCTGGCGGTGGTAGGGAACTATGGTCCTCAATAATTATGGCAGCTGCCATCACTCCCAGGAGTTTATATAATGTTCAAGGGCTGGAGAGGACTTTAGAAATAGGAAGAACTTTAGAGGCTGGAAGGGACCTTAGGGATTAGAAGAACCTTACAAGCTGGAGGGGACTTTAGAGGTCATTCCTATTTTACAATAAAGAAACTGAGATCAAGATAAGTGAAGCATTCCTGGCCTAGGTCACAGAAGTAGAAAGTGGTAGTAGAACTTCACACCTGTCAGATTGGCTAAGATGACAGGAAAAGGTAATGATGAATGTTGGAGGGGATGCGGACAAATTGAGACACTGAGGCATCGTTGGCAGAATTGTGAACGGATCTAACCATTCTGGAGAGCAATTTGGAACTATGCTCAAAAAGGTATCACACTGGGCATACCCTTTGACCTAACAGTGTTTCTATTGGCTTGTCTCCCAAAGAGATCTTAAAGAAGGGAAAGGGACCCTTATATGCAAAAATGTTTGTGGCAGCCCTTATGTAATGGCTAGGAACTGAAAACTGAATGGATACTCGTAAGTTAGAGAATGGCTGAACAAGTTATGGTATATGAATATTATGGAATATTATTGTTCTGTAAGAAACGACCAACAGGATGCTTTCAGAAAGGCCTGGACATGAACTACATGAACTGATGCTGAGTGAAATGAGTAGGATCAGGAGATCATTGTACATGACAAGAAGAAGATTATGTGATGATCAACTATGATGGAGAGGGCTCTTTACAACAATGAGGTGATTCAGGCCAATTCCAATAGATTTGTGATGGAGAAAATTATCTGCCTCCAGAGAAGGTACTGTGGAAACTGAGTGTAGATCACAACATAGCATTTTCACCTTTTTTATTGATATTCTCTGCCTGCTTTTTTTTTTTCTTTCATTTTTTTCCCCTTTTGATCTGACTTCTTGTGCAGCATAATTATGAAATATGTTCAGAAGAACTGCACCAATATATATTGGATTTGTCTAGAGGAGGGGGAAAAGGAGGGAGAAAAATTTGGAACATAAGGTTTTGCAAGGGTGAATATTGAAAACTATCTGCATATATTTTGAAAAATAAAAAGCTATGATTATTAAACAAAAAAGAAAAGAGAAGAAAGTGGTAGCGGGGTGATTTGAATCCAGGGAGTCCAATTGCCTCTGGACCCTTTTACTACATTGTCTAACATCACAACAGACATCTATCCTTTCAGGAAGCATTGAAGGCCCAAGATGGTAACATATGAACCACCAAAATTGTAACCCAATTCTCAAAAGGCCTCCCAGTTATAAACACCCCTCACTTCCATCCTTCCTATGCTTTCTCAGCTGCAAGAGTGGCCTCTCCAAGGTCATGGTCTTAATCAGAAGAGAGCCCTTGAACTTTAGAGCCCTATTTTTAATACCACTTTGAAACAGACTTTGGAATGCCCCATCTCCTTTTGGCCACAGGTGAACTCTGGAAGGAGAGGTCAGCTTTGGTTTGGCAGGGTAGAGTTACAAGAATGTAAAAACATTTGACCACTGACTGTTACCTGGCTGGACACTAGTTTAATTTACCACTTTGGCAGGCAACTCATTTAATGGTTCTAGCCTCTCCATTGGAAACAGCATGATTAAGGGGAAGAACACTGGGTTTGGAAGCAGCTGAGATGAGGTAGCTAGGAGACCCAGAGCAGAGGTGTTAACCATGCACCTATGGGCATGGCCCACAACATTCTTGATGCATCTGGACCTGCTTAGAATGCAACTGGGAAATATTTAATAAAATAATAAATAAAAATTCGACATAGATAATGTTAACTTGTAGTTTTCTGAGTCATCATGTGAGATACAAAAGCTTAGCAAATAAAGTGCTGGACCTGGAATCAGGAAAACCTGAGTTCAAATCTACACTCAGGCATTAGTAGCTATGTGACCCTGGCAAATCAATTAAGCTTTGTCTTGTCTTAAAACACTAGAGAAGGAAATGGCAAACCACTCCAGTATCTTTGCCAAGAAAACCCCATGGACATTTACTAAACTAACCATGGGACCATGGGCAAATTAACCTGTTAGCCTTATATTCCTCACCTATAAAATGAAGATAATAATAGTACCCAGATCATAGATGTGCTATGAGGGAAAAATGAGATGATATTGTAAAGTATTTTGTAAGCTTTAAAAGCTCTGAATTTATGTTAGCTATTTTTGTCACTGAAGAACTGGGCCCTGAGGCCTTAGGTTACAGTCAGCTGTAGGCCATCTGATGAATGGGGATATGAATCTTTGCTCTAAAAGGATAGGCTTTGCTACAATAATAATAATAGCTACCATTTATCTAGCCCTTGCTATGTGCCAGACACTATGCTAAGTCCTTTACAATTATCATCTCATTTGCTCACCACAACCCTGGAATGGAGGAGGTCTTATTATTCCCTATTTTTATAGATGAGAAAACTGAGACAAACAGAGGTGAAGTATCTTATCCAGGGTCACATTTGAACTCAGATCTTCAGGTACAGCATTCTATCCACTGGGTCACCAGCTGCTTTATAAAATAGGTGTGGTTTTGAAAAGCTACTCACCAGTCAAATAATTATAAACAATTAATTGGAAACCTAGGATGATTCCTTCTGTAAAGACAATTACAATCAGATCTTTACTTATTTGTCCATTTGTATATTCATATAGATTTCCACAAAACAGGGCAAACCTGAACTCACCTCAGAGGATAGTTGTAAGAATAAATAGGCTGAAAATAAACTTGTCAATTATTCCTCAGAGACAGATGCTTTATAAACATATAGTTGTTGACAAACATGTCTCATCTGAGGCAAGAAGAAAAATAAAACCAAGAAGGCTTTTTTGATAGTTGGAGATAGGAGAAAATAAAGGGCATTCACAAATGAAGGGCAAACAAGAATAACAACAGGCATTCTGGCTTTTATTCATTTCCAGTTTTTGAAGAAGAGCCTGAGTTCATTGATCATAGGATCAAAGTTCTAAAACCTGAAGAAACCTGATAGGTTATTTAATATGATCCCTTTAATATGTTACTGGTAAGGAACCCTAGGCCCAGGGAAATCAATTGACAAGGTAAGACACCGATGGTGAGCAAATAACATGACCTAGAAAGTCAGGAGAACCCAAATACAAGTTGAACTTCAGACACTTAATAGCTATGTGACTGAACAACTCACTTAACCTATTCTGCCTCAGTTATCTTATCTGTAAAATGGGGATAATAAGAGTACTTCTCAGTGTTGTTGTAAGCATTAAATGAGATGATAATTTTAAAATGCTTAGCATAGTTCCTGGCACATAGTTAGTGCTATGTAAGTGGTAGTTATTACTGTTTTCATTGGACATGGAAATGGCCAATCACTCTAGTATCTTTAGCCAAGAAAACTCTATGGACAGTATTGCCATGCTGTGGTTCACAGGGTCATAAAAGGCCACATATAACTGAACAACAAAATGATTTTATACAGATAATAAAGGGCAAAGCTAGGACAAATCCATTCTGCAGTCCTCTGTCAGACTTCATAGGATGGATGACATCAAACATTTGCTGTAGATTTTCTTGAGTCATGATTTTTAAAAAGGGTCTGAGTTTAAACTTTTTCTTTTTTTTGATCAAGAAGACATACAGCTTCATTTTGAAATGTCAAACTTGGTAGTTGCAGGTCTTTTATGGTGAATGGGATCTATGCTTTGTGAAATGATAAGTGGTTTCTGCTGAGGTGACAGTTTATTTCCTTTCTGATGCTGCACATGACATAATGACAGAAGGCAACCTCCCAGGTATTCTTCAGATAAACACATAACTACACATGTAGGAAGTGGAGGTTGGGTAAACATGGCCCAGCAGGTTTGTTCTTCCATTTTGCCTTGTCACTAAAAGCCAAGGGAGTAAACTTTTCACTCTTTAATACCACAGCTGAGCACTGACATGTCCAATATTTAGCCAATTCAAAGACTCTGAGTTAATGACTCAGATACAAGATAGTAAAAATCATACAACTCTACATTCATGCCTCATTAACTAAATACAAACACATACACCGAAAGGAGTGCTGTCATAGTGGTTACAGGAACTACTAATCTCTAAAAAAAATTTGGTGGATATGGTCTCTTATTTTTGCCCATAAGAGACCATATCCACCAAAATTATTATCCAGTCTCTATAACTAAAGATTGACATTATTATATTGTCCAGGGCTTTATGCTAGCAACAATTCTGAAAGTAGAAAGAAATAGACCTTAACTGCACCCTGTACACTATGGGAAGGCTCAGGAAATGTGAAGGCCCTCCTTTTTAGTAACTTCAGATTTTGTCACTAACGAATATCCAATTGTAAATGGATGTTACTGATCCTAGAATAGAATATATCATGATCTTAGGCAAGATTCCCATGTCTATGGTTGCCTTTGTGTCTGTTTCAGAAAATTTTAGGAAATCTGGGGTTAAGGAAAATTAGAAATTCAATTCAATCAATTCAAGAGGTTATTTATCAACTACTATTTGCAAGGTGCTGTCCTGGGCCTTAGAGATATAAAAATGAAAGAATCCTATAAGGTGCATTTAATCTATAGGAAAATATTTGGGAGGAATGATAGTTCCACCATTGGGAAAGAATGAAGTGGGTGGTAAAGAATTGCTGCCATTGCATCCTCCTATCCTTAGGGTCTCAGCCCAAGAAGAGGAGCTTTTATCCTCACATCTATATGATTTCTCAAGGAAATGATGATGTTTCTATCTGGTTCTATCTCCATCCAGAGGATGAGAGACTTCATTCTTTTTTTTTTTTTTTCTATCAATTAACCATTTATTGAAAATTCACTATTGATGTCAGAGGTAAAACTCAATGAGAAACTTCATTGAACCTCTTGTTTCTCACATTTTCCTACAGGAGATATATTCCTAAGAAACTAACTTGCCATTCTTAATACTGTTCTTCTTTTTAAACTACAGACAACTGATCTTGCATAGTTAATGCACCACTCTCCATCATTTTCCTCTTTTCCCTTTGTAAATGACCTCTAATTTCCTACTTAATGTCAGGTGTTCAAAATATTAAAAACAAACAAATAAACCCAAAATATGTAAACTCTAAAAACAAAAGAAAATGTTCATATTCTCTATGTTCTGGCATAGCAAAACTATTTATATTACAACATCAGAGCAGACTATATTTTATTTTCTGCATGATGCAGTCAACTGATGCTTGCTGAGTTCCCATTGCCAAATCAGCCAACACACCCAGCAACCAACAAACCATTTATCAAGCACATACTTGATATATGCATCCAGCATTAGGATGGAAAAAAGTCTCTGTGTACAAAATCTAGACTAAGCACTGTAGCCAGCACTAAGTACCCAAGGGAGTGCTCAGCAACTCCTTGTTTATGAGGATGAGGATGATTCTGCCTGTCCTGTCCTTTACCTTGTTCAAAATAATAACTCACATCTGTAAAATATTTGACAGATTACATAAAATGTAAATTTAAAACATAAAATATTGCTTCATCCTAAAGTATGATCAGTCCATGTCACTAGTTGGTAGGAACAGAATGACCATATCTAAATTGGGGATAGTGGGTCAAATGAAGTTGTAAATCTAAAAATATTGAGAAATAATTGGAAGCATCAATTTTAGAGAGAAAGGGAAGCATCAGAAAATGGCAGACAACTAAAGGCAGAGAGAGATACTGCAATGGAGTTGTCTTTGAACATCATGGGAAGACTCTCCATTGGTTGATGCATTCTAGAATTCTGGCAGCTAATTAAAAGAATGACCAGAGCCTCATTGCCCTATCATTCTAAAAACATATTATTCTGATTGTATATTAAGCCCTCATATGCTCTACTTTCCTTCAGAGCTATATATTATATTTATAAATATTCTCTCAGGGTCCTGATGAAATATGGTCACCAAGGTAGAGTGATGTTTTTAATCAATCAAGAAGCAATTATTAAGTAACTGTCTACTATGTGCCACGTATTATGCTAGGGGTATATCCTGGGGATATAAAATCAAAGTCAGTAGTTCCTACTCCCCAGAGCTTAAACTCTCTTGGGAGAGAGATAACATATACACACATAAGAACAAGTCAGAATACTACAGTGGAAACAAATTCTTATTCTGGAGCTAGAGATCCTGGGTTCAAATTCTACTTCTGTGACTACCTGTATGACTGTGAGCAAAATACTTATCTATCCTAGCTCTTTCAGCTAGGTGGCGAGATGGATAGAGTGTCAGATCTGGATTTATAACTTTAATCTTCCCATCAGCAAGTCACTACATGATGCTGTAAAGTCTAAGAAGAGTATCCCTCATAGAACAAGATTAGAGAAGTTAATGGTTCATTAGGAAGCCACTGTCTCTGAACTATAAGTGATACTACACGTGATACTTGGACAAAGTGTTGGCCCATGAGCTGAATATAGTCCACAAGTCAGCTGGAACCAGATTTAAATGTGTTTCCTTTCTGTTTAATTTTAATGTGTTGATGTGTTAATTTTAAAAAAGAAATATGTAAACAGGTATGGTTTTCTAAGTCAATATGTGGCCTCTAAGAATCATTATATATAGTTTAGTAGACCTCATTTTTATATGATTTTGACACTAGTGGCTTAGAATAATTAGTACAGTACTTCACTTATCATAGGTACCTAACCTCTAGCTGACTGACTGTAAGGATTTTGATACATTTGAAAATATAGATATCCATAAGGCTATGCAAGGGTCAATGTTGTCAAATTATGCATATGTTTTGGAAATAAAAAGCTTTATTTAAAAAAAAAAAAAATATATATATATATATATATATATATATATATATATATATATACATGTACTTAGATAGTTATCTCTTCCACATTTTGGTTTTGATACATTATGGGTCACTATAAGAAATTAAATGGTAATTTTTTGGGAGTTTTGAGAAAGCCACAGATGACATGTGAAGGCCAGAAAATGACAGAGAAAAAGTTTTAGAAACTCAGAAATGCATAAAATATACATATAGTGTTGTATAATATCAATATATTTTATCTTTTAATACCATAATAATTCAGATATCTTTCCTGGTACAAAGGGAGGGCCAAAAAAATGTATACAGATTTTCTAGATGGAGGAGTTGCCATGCTCCTAATGTTTTTGGGGTGGAAGGATTATCACAGTACTCACTGGAGTATTCTGAGTAGAGATAACAAGTTTGCAACAGTTGTTATCCAATATAGGCTCCACTGCTGTGAAATATTTTTTAAAACTGAAATTTTGAGATGTTCTGTTAGCATCACTAGAGACAGCACTTCCAGGTTAGTAAAGGACTTTGTATGTATCATTTATTTCATTGGATCCTCAAAACCACCATGGGTGAAGCAGGTACAATGTTTATTTCAGTTTTTCTGATGAAATAAGTGGGGCAGATATAGGTTAAGTGACTTGATCAAGTATAGTATAGCTAAGGAAGTATCTAAAGCAGGTGTATATAGTTTAGATTTCAAGGTTTATAAGTGTATTACTGTTGTTCAGCTTTTCAATCATGTCTGATTCTTTGTGATCCCATCTGGGGTCTTCTTGGCAAAGATACTAGAGTGGTTTGCCATTTTCTTCTGCAGCTCATTCTCCCCTCCCCCGGGAAAAAGGCTGGAGTTAAGTGACTTGCCCAGGGTCACACAGCTAGTAAGTGTTAAGTGTCTGAGACCAGATTTGAACTTGGGTCCTCCTAAATTCAAGGCTGGTGCTCTATCCACTGCGCCACCTAACTGCCCCCTGCAGCTCATTTTACAGGTGAGGAAACTGAGGCAAATAGATTAAGTGATTTGCTCATGGTCATATAGCTATTATGTGTCTGAGAGTGGATTTGAATTTAAAAAGATGAGTCTTCTGACTCCAAACCCAGCACCTAGTGTTTATAGGTATACTGTTTTCCAAAGAGTACAAGGCACCATTAAAATCCTTTGTTATCTATTTCTATAAGATCATCTTGGGAACCATGGACCTTTTGTTTTGCTTGTTTCACTCCAGTTTGTTCAAGTTCTAATTCAACCTTAAGTATTTTGCATACACAAAACCTTAGGAGGGTAGGGCTTTTGCTAATATTGAAGAAGAAGACTCTCAGCTGATGTGTTTTTTAGGGCTTGCTTATGTTCCAGAGATCAAATGAGTTTACCCTGGATGCTAATCACCTGTACTTACCCCATCCTCACTGGAGGAAAACATCAGGAGTGAAGAAATACTCCTTTGCAACAGCTGTAGGAAAAGAGAAAACAGGAGTGTGTTAAAATCCCACTAACATGAGCACTCATGTTAAAAATAGTCATGTTCTGAAAATTAATATGTTAAGTCTAGGACCTCCTGTCCTATCTTTTATATCATGGCTTAGACTTCAGCAGATAACAGGATCTCTTCATGGTTTTTATTTAAGTCACATATGCTGTAGGACAGAAAATCCACACTCACTTTTCTCAATGAAGTTTCCAGGGAGTTTGAATCAATACCACCAGCAAAACCACCCCCCTCAGTTCCTGATGCAGAGTATCCCACTTCCAGGTGTAAACAAACTTCTTTCTCATTAGTCTCATTCATTCATACCTTTACTTTCACGTTACTCTGTGGTCTGGAGGGGCAGGCCAAAACCACTTCTAGGTGCATTTTGAGAAGGGGGGATGTGACAATGATGTTGCATCGACCACAGTGAAAGGATCCTCTGGCATTTAAAGATTGAGCAGTAACATTGAAAACAAAACAAAACAAACAAAAAAAAAAGGGTCAGATGTGTGAAAAATACAAATGCCTTCATATAAGCATTAATGTTTAAGTCTATCCATCTTCAACCTGGGTTGAAGGCATAACATCTGCTATGTTAAAGATTATAAAACATTACAAAAAAACCTTAGACATGTGATTTCGTGATATAGGAAACAACTAGTGCACATCTGCAACCATTCTGCAATTTATGGTCTCAGAGTTTCTTGGGGGCCACTCATAAGTTTAGTGCCAAGGCCACAAAGGCAGGTGTCAGAGGTGGGAAGCTGAGGTCCTGTACACTCTCACCATCTGCCATCTCCACTGCTCCACGCAAGGCAATCCTTCCTCGGCTTCCTAACTGATTCTCCATTACGCTTCCCTCGGCAGCTGTTCTGAACCCTCTTATCTTTTACATTATTGCTTTCTCCCACTTCTTGGCAGAAGATCCTACCTCATATTTTTTTGGAAAAAAAAGTCCTCCCTAGGTCCCTCTTCCTACCTATTCTAGATCACCAAAGCCTTTGACGTCATCCCCAATTCTCAACCCCTTTTAGCCAAAGGTTTCCCTTCTCTCCTAGCAGATCTCTACCATCATCAATCTTCTAATCCTGATCTTCAATCTCTCTACTATAATTTGCCAGATTCTTCACTTGGCCAGCCCATCCCCTCAAGCCAGTTTCTTTTCCCTCTCTTCCCTTTCACAGTCAAATTCTAAGAAAACTGTGTTCAACGCCATCACCTCTTCAGTTATCACTCAGTTTTCATACACCACATACTATGGCTTGTGACTTCAGTAATCAAATGAAACTATTCTCTTCAAAGTGATGGGTGATCACTGAATGGCCAAATCTGATGGCCTCTGCAGATTTTGATACTATCTTCCCCTCTTTGTCCAGGATACACTCATTACTCTCCTTTACAAGATCTTCACCCATATCCTTCTCTAACTTTGGTTGTACCTTTTCATTACCTCATCAATTATCATTCCATCAACTGTTTTTGTTTATTTGAGATGATTCCCAAACATCCAATCTTATCCCCTTTCTTCAGATCCATATCACCAACTGCCAAGTGGGTATTTCAAATCCGATGTCAAGTAGCATCTCACACTTAATATGCACAAAAATAACCCACTGTCTTCTCCATCCACTCTTTTTCCCAAGGAGCATTTGGGTATTTCAAATTTCAACTGGGGTACCAAAATCCTTCTGGTCATACCAGTTTTCAGCCTTGGATTTCTCACTTGTGCCTCACCTCATATTTGCAATTATTTGTCAATTCTTGTTTATTCTGTCTCCACCACAACTCTCCTATCTGTCCTTTTCTTTCCATTCACCATTACAGCACCCCTCATCTCTTAGGGAAGAGAATCAACATTTCTATAGTATAGTGCCAAGCACTGTGCTGAGTGCTTTTTTTTTTTTTAAACAAATACCTTTTTTGGTCTTCATAACAACCCTATAAAATAAGTATTATAATTACTGTTATAAACAGTCTACAATGGAAGAAACTGAAAAAAAAAAAAAAACCACAATAGTTAAGGGCCATACAGATAATGTCTCCCTCTATGGAGTAAGAATTCCTTGTAATTTCGTGTAAGTGCTTGCTGGTTGATTGTTTGATTTCTATCTACTACGACATTCTCAGCACCTTGGTGTTGGTAAACCATTGCAAGAGACTGAAGTTCTAATGTCATGGGAGAAACAGACAAGTGGAGTACAAATACAAAACCCTTCATGAAGTGCTTCATGGAAGCTTTCTGGAAAAGTCAAACTTGCCTTTACTTAGCTTGGCTCTTGGTTATACAGTAAGCTAATGAGATGTATTGATAGCTTACACTCCTTGTATTTGTTTTTGAAATGCCAAGAAAGAAATTTCTGCTTCTAAATGAAAATCACTCACCCAGTTTACTGAAAGGAGCTGTTTTATGTTTCCCCAGGGCCAAAAGGCAATGACTGTGCTCTTTTTGCATGTGTGTGTCGGTTATGTTTTTTTTTCCACAAAAAGTCCCTGCCTACTACTATTTGGCCTCCTATGTCAACTCTTTTACATCCCCCAGCTGGAAGGGTTGCTCTCAGTCCCCTACCCCCATCCCTTCTTCTGCAGCTCCCTGAGGCACTGAATACATTCTCATTTGTATAGTAGTTCTGTCCAAGGCACTTATATCTGCCCTCTCGGAGTAGACACTCCTTGAAGGCAGGACTGCATCAGTCTTTATCCTTGTATCTCTGGAACTTAGCCTACAGTAGGTGCTCAATAAATGTTGGTAATGAGGACATCCAAACAGAAGGTAAGAGCATTGAATGGGAAAAGCATTGAACTAAAACTAGGCACGAGAGCCCCAGATTAACAGTTGTTTGTGTAGTTTAGCAGACTAGGAATTTCTGTGACAAGTAGTTGTTTTGTTTTTTAAATCTGTTTATTGGACACTTCTGTAGAAAAAAGGGCTGTGGTTGCTAGTCACATGGTGTGTACGCACTCATTTACAAGCACGTTCTTAATAGCAAATACCAATGTCAGATGACTTTTGCTCAGTCTTTTTTTCCCCCCCCTAAGGGAAAAGCCTGGATTTTTTTTTTTTTCCTTCCCTAAAGGACAAATTGTACAGCCATCAGGCTTTCTCACTCGCTCATTTCTGGCCTCAATTTTCCTTTATCCTCTTGGCTGATTATAAATGACTGGTATTTAGGACAAAAACATCCCAATTTCTCCTCCCCCATATTTCAGGTAGGAGGAGCCCTAAGAAATAGCAGAATCCCCTTGCTGCTGAGACAGAACCCAAAATGGATCAGAGCTTTTTCCAGGGGCCACTGGAAGCTTAGTTATTTCTCAGGCTATGTTCCACTTCAGGTTATGTCTGCCCTATAGATAGCTCCTGATAACCATACTGAAATGTAATTGGGCTTTTGGGGAGTCAGAGGTTTCAGGCAGGATGGGGCTTGCCCTTGGCAGAAAGAAGGAGGAGGACAGGAGCTACATTTGTCTTTCCAATTTCCTTTTGGACTTCCTTCCTGCCACACTAAGTGCCTCTCAGAGAAAGCCTTGAAAGAACAGTACCCACTGGTTCTTACCTGTTTTCTGGGTCTTGCTCCAGTTTCCCATTGCCACATCTGTTACATACAGGCCAGGAAAAAGCAGTGTTCTCGTTCACACCAACCACAATGCCTATACTCGATTAAAAAAAAAAAAGCAATTGACAAGTATTGATTAAATGCCAAATATATACCAGGCTCTATGTTAGGTCTCATAGATACAGAGAAAAAAAGGAAAAGATCTTTGCTTTCAAAAAATTTATTCTATCTGGGGAAGCAGCATGTATATATGAAAAACAAAGGTAATTTTTAGGGGTGGAGCTTACAGTGTATTGGAGCTAGCTTGAATTGGCTCTTGGGAGCCAATTATTATACTTTTAATTTTAGTATTATACTTTAGTGGATATTGGGAAATATTACAAATCCAGGTTTGGTTTTCTCTTTCTCTCTCTCTCTCTCTTTGGCTGATTGTCTAGATTTAAAAACGTAATAAAGAGAATGCTAATAATGCAGGCTAAACTGAAAAAAAAAAAAAATACCCTGAATATAGATTTGCTCCTTTACCTCCTCCTTATCCCCTCCTCCTGAGTAGTTGTTAAAATTTACAAGCAAACCCTTGGGGTAAAGGCTCTAAGAGCTGGGAAGGGAGAAGATCAAGAAGGGCCTAATATAGGTATATGGAACTAAAGCCAAGCTTTGAAAGAAAGTTCAACTGAACTGAAGTTGTTCTCCTCGAAGTAAAGAATGATCCTGGAATTGCCAACTCTACTGGTCTTTTCTTGACCACTCTGCAGACTTTGACACTATCATCCACCATTTCTTCCTGTTATACTCTCTTCTCTGGGTTTTCATGAGATTGCTTTCTCTTGTGTTTAATTTTAAGCCTCTAATAGTTTCTTCTCAGTCTCATTTGCTGAACCTTTATTTGTGTCTTGTCTACTAACTATGGGTATCTCCCAAAGTTCTGTCCTTGGCTCTCTCTCTGAGCACTCTCAGGGTGGTCACTCACACTCTTATGGCCTCAGTGAAAATCTGTCTCTCTGTCTCTGACTCCTCTCTCCATCTCTCTCTCTGCTCTCTCTCTGTCTCTCTGTCTGTCTGTCTCTCTCTTTCTCCCCCTTATTTCTCTCCCTTATCTCTCCCCTTAGCTTTAGTCCCATTGATCACCAACAGTTGTATATTTTGAACTGGATGATTGTAAAGGCATTTCAATCTCAGTAGTTTGACAGACAAAAAGTCCTTGTCTTTCTTCTAAAACCCACCCCCTCTTCTGAACTTCCCGATTCCTTTGGAGGGGACTGCTATTTTTCTAGTCATCCATTTCAGAACTTCTGGTGTTCTAAGTCCTCACACTCATCCCAATATCCAATCAATTGCCAAATTTACTTGTTGCTACTCCTATTTCTTTCAAAGAAATCCTCTTCTCTTGACTCATACAACAGCTCCTTTAGTCCAAGTCTAGATAGCTCTTTCCTATACCATTTCAGTTGCTTACTAATTTGTCCCAAGTCTATCCCTACTCTAATTTATCCTCCACAAAATCACCAAAGTGGTTTTCCTAAAGTACATGTCTGATCATATTACTTCTTTACTTCATGAATTCCTCACAGATCCCTTTTAGTTTTAGTATCTAATATAAACTTCTATGTTTAACATTTAAGGCTTTCTTACATATTAATTCTTTCTACAATACTTTATGGTCTAGCCTTAACTGCCTATTTGCTTCTCTTTATAGCATGGGATCTTATAGGTTCTGCACATTGGTGCCAAAGGGATAAGAGAGAATGGAGTGATCCATTCTTCTATTTCCACATAATTCTGGGAGAGGCAGAAATTTATTAGGGATTAGAAGAATCAATCAGCAAGTATTAATTAAGCACTTAACTATATATTAGATGCTCTGCTGGGACATCAAGACAAAACCAAAATCATCTCTATCTTAAAGGAATTTTCATTCTAACCATGCTAAAGGAAAGAGAAAAGGACAACACAGACATCTACAGATAGACACACACACAAAGTGGATTCAAGGTAACAGTGGATGGAACAATGCAGGAGATTAGGAAAGGCTTCAGGCTAGAGTTGGTGCTTCAGCTGAATGCTGAAGAAAACCAGGGATTCCAAAAAATAGGAGGTGGTGGTGGAAGAGAAAATTCTAGTAACGATGGAGAGCCAGTGCAACAATGCAATGATAGAAATGGAGTCTCAGAAAGCTAAAGAAATGGGAGGGTCCTTTTTTGTCCCTTCCCTTTGTCCTTCCCCTGACTCTCCAACTAGATCTCATTGGGTACCTGGCAGAGAAAAGCAGCACCATTTGGATGAGATTGGGGTCATCAATTACAAGGAGATGGACACCCACAAGGCACTTTCTCTCCTGTCCCTGCAACAGTAAGGAGTCAAGGATGCCATGCAAATTGTGAGCTCTGATAACAAGGAGGATGGTTGTGTGCCCTTAAAGTTAATAAAGAAGTTCAGAAGAGTTTGAGGGGAAAAGAGAATAAGTTTAGTTTTGGACATGTTAAAATTAAAATGTCTATGTAATGTACAGTTTAACATTTCTAATAGGTGGTTGGAAATTCAACTCTAGAGATTAGAGAAAGGTTAGGGATGGATAAGTAGATCTGAGAATCATTGGTCTAGAGCTGATTATTTAAATCATGGGAGTCATGATTATTTAAATCAGGAAGGGAAAAGAGAAGAAAGTCCAAGCCAGAGGCCTTGGGGACAGCTACCTTTAGAGGCTATCATCTGAGGCAATGTATTTCAGAAACATCCAAATTAGGAAGTAAAGTGTCTATGACGCTGCTTTAGTAGGCAGCACATCATGAAGCATCTGAGGCCATAGCTGAACTCCAGAAGGGCAGTCTATCCACTACCTCAACTTCCTGACCTTTCAAATGCACATGGGATCCTTTTTTGTTCCTCCTCCAAGAGGATCAGGGACATCATGGGATGATGTCTTAATTTACCTGTGAATTGGTGAATTGGACTTAAGTGAGGTAGAGTTACACAAAGTCACTCTCTCTTCCTGAGTCATCAAAGTCCATGGTAGGACAAAAGTCAAGCAGCTGGTGAGTCTGGCCTGAAGTGGACCTTGGGGTCCCTGATGCTTGACTAAGTTCTAGCCCTCACTAAGTTCTAGCCCTCACTTCACAGTGCCTGCTTTTTTAGCTTCCTTCATGGCCATTGGAACAAATTATTCTTCTCTACCCATTCAGGCAGAGAAAGTCTCACCCTAAGTCCCTTGACTCCCTAGCAGAATCGAAGCCTGTTGGTTACCCTCAACCCAGTTTAGCCCATCTGCCAAGACAGTTTACTGGAATGTGGCCCAGCACAGTTTCTTGGAGCCACAGATGAGAGTTGGTCAAGGTGGAGACCACAAGTGGATAAACAGCCCTGAAAATGGCTGGGCTTGCCATTTTCACTCAGAATTCATCGCTATTTCCTTCTCCCACAAAATGGGAACAGAGCTCATCATGTCATAGTTAAGTGAGTAAAAGCCTACCTGCTTCCTGGAAGAGTATAGCCATGAGTCTATGAACATCCAGTAAAATCATATCCTTTCCCTATTGCATATTCTGAACCAATGAAGTCCTCCATATAGGCAAAATGATGAAAACCTTAGCTCACACAATAATGTTACAAGAAAAGGTTAGAAGATTTTGTATATTATTTATGCATTAGCTAAAAAAAAAAAAGAAAAAAGAAAAAGAAAAAAGCAAACAAACATGCAGCTTTTGTTGGAAAGTATTGAAATTAGTAAAAGACAAGGGAAAATGCAAAACGTGGTACAATTTTTCCGAAAACAGAAAGAAGTAGGGTCCTTTTCAGTAACTGTGGTGGACAAGCTGCCTTACTATGAGGAAAATAAATAAGGGGAAAGAATTGATCTGGAGAGGAGACAATAGGATTGTGAACAAGAAGTCAGCCTTGTCAATTAAAATAAATCATGCAGTACACACATGAATGAATATTATTAAATTAGAGTTGGAGGATGTTACAGAAACAATAGTCTCTGATTTTGGAAAAGCTGCACTAATTAATGAAATTAAACTTGCAAAACTACTTCAAATGGGTAAGTCTAGGATGAAAAGCAGACTAAAGTCAACAATGGCCAATGATAAAGTTCAGCCAGTCTGCAGCAGGAAGGCAATGTCTTATAATTCACAACTGGGGCAATGCTCCAACTTCTAACAGTTGGTTGAGTGGATAGAGTGGCCTGGAATTAAGAAGACCTGAGTTTAAAAACAATAAGTTTGAGTTCAAATTTGCCTTCAGATGCTTACTAGCTGAATGATTCTGGACAAGTCACTTAATTTATGTTTGCCTCAGTTTCCTCATTTGTAAAATGGGGATAATAATAGCACCTACTTCCAAGGTTTGTTGTGAGAATCAGATGAAACTACAAAATACTCAGCACAACATCTGGCACATTAAGTGCTATATAAATGTTGTTATTTTTATTAAATACTGGCATCACTATGATTAGTCAGTCAAAAAGCATTCATTAAATGCTTAGTATGTGCTAAGCATGAGGGATACAGAGAAAGGCAAAAACAATTCCTGCCCTCAGGAAGCATATTTTATAAATATGGGGGGATATGGTATAAATATTCAGATACATACAAAATATATAGAGTAGGTGATTGTTGAAAAGGGAATACATTAATAACTATGGAAATTAGGAAAGCCTTTCTGGAGGAGAGATTTGAGCTGAGTCTTAAAGAAGGATGAAGAAGAGGGGTCACAGAATTCCAGGCATGAATGATCTAGGCATTGCAAATAATCTAGATCACAGAATGAAGGTAAGATGGAAAAATATGAAAAGTTTGGAAAGTTAGGCCAGATTTTGAAGAGTTTTAAATGTCAAACAGAAAACTTTATATGATTCTGGAGGTCATAAGAAGCCTCTGGAAGTCCCTGATTAAATGAATGAGAATGGTGTGATTAGACTACCCTTTGGAGAAATCAGATCAGTCACTTAGTGGAGGATGATTTGGAGGGAGGAGAGATTAGAGGCTGTGAAATCATTTAGAAGGCTAGTTGTGTCTCAGACAAGAATTGGTATAAGCCTTAGGTTTGTAGCTTTATGAGTAGAGAGGAGATTATGTGCCACAGATGTTGTGAAGGTAGAAATGAGAAGAGTTGATAATGGATTGGATATTTGAGGTAAATGAGAGAGAAAAGATGAGGATGATACTAAGGATGAAGGTTTGGGTGATTAGGTAGACATAGCGCCGTTAAAAGTGATAGGGAAATTCATAAAGGGAGAGAGTTTTAGTACCATTTTGGACATAGTGAGTCTGAGGTGCCTACAGAACAATTTTTGAGTTGGACAAGAGGCACTTGAGGATGTGACTTGGATTTGTATAGAGATGATAATTGAATCCATGCTGCTCCTAATTTCTGGCCCTATATATCTGAATGACTGGCTAAAGGAACATTCCATCTATATGTCCCACTTGTACCTCAAAATGAGCTTGTCCCGTACAAGGGATAATGTTGTAAAAAAAAAATACCTATGCATATGTACTGTCAAAAAAAATGTTATAATTATAAAAATTAATTTAAAAAAAAAAGAAAGAAAAAAAATGAGCTTGTCCCAAACTCTGCTACCATTAGGAACACTTGCTTCACCGTTTGCCCTTAGTATTTCTTTTCGGAGCACTGCCAAATATTTACCTAGTCTCCTAGTGTCTGAAATATTGATGTTTTTTGGATTCAGTTCTTTTCATCTTTCACATCCAGTCAGTTACCAAGTCCTATTGAGTCTACCACCAAAATATTGCTTTCATATACCCCCTTTATTATGGTTCTATAGCCAATGTCAGGATTTAGGTCATTCACTAAAACCTATCTGGATTATTATAATAGCTTTCTTTTTTTTTTTTTTAAATTTAAAATTTTTATTTTCAGTTCCAAATTCTCTCCTCTCCACCCCGTCCCATCCATTGAGAAAGCCAAAATGTGAATGTAAATAGCAATAGTTGCTGTTTTGGCCAGAAATCCTGAAGATCTTCCCCTCCCAGATTTATTCCTTTTTAATTTTTATTTACTTATTTTTGACTGAGCTAAAAAGGCCATTCCTTGTTTCATTTCTTCTTTAGCCAACATTAACTACTGAATGGGTAATTGTCTCAGTCAGACTGAGACCTGTTGAAGACCTTAGCTTAAAATGGTCAATAATAGCTTTCTAACAAGACTAACCTTCCCTATTTGATTGAATTCCCCATATGTATTCCCATCACTCTAGAACTCAAAAGATCTTCAATGTTTCAATATTGTTTATGAAATAAAGTTCAATCTTTTTAGCCTGGTATTTAGGGCACCCTACTATATAGTGGCTTCCCTCTGTGTCTTACCTCATATTACTTTGCTCAAAGCCCTTCAAAAATATCTTTGATTCCCTGTCTCTTAAGCTGCATGCATTCACTACTCTTTTGCCCAGAATATCCGGCTTTCTCCTTTTTACCTGCCTCTTGTCCTTTAAACAACAAGAATGTTAACTCTTTCAGGAATCCTCCCTGATTAAAAAGAAAACCTCCTCTTTCTGTTAATAATTACCTGTCTCCATGGAATTCACATAGTAGGTTGTTTGGAATTTCTTAAATGTACAGATAAGTTTAAAGCATACTAATTATAAGAGCAGTGTGTATGTCTTATTTTCTTTACCATACTATAAGTTCCCAGAGGGCAGTGACCACACCTTATTATACCACAATGCCCAGCATAAAGCTTAGTACCAGTTAGGCACTTAATAGACATTTTTTAAATTAAAATTTTTTTTTCATTTTTTTTATGTGTAAGAGAAAAAAAGCAATGCTATTCTCATCATTTGAGGAATGCTAAATTAAAATATTATGAAACAAAAATGTTTCTATAAATGCTTATAAATAATTAGGAAAAGGAAGAAATAAGTGCTAAGAATATCACTATCAACAATAAACAATAATCAGATACCTTAAGGTAGATACAGATATTGACCACTACAGGATGGGTAGTGCCTAAAAGTATCAATTGGATTAAAAGGTTTTTTTTAGCTTGAAGAATAAATACAAAGCAGAAAAAGAGTAACTGAGCATCTGTCCTAATTCTGTAGACCTTTAAGGTTTACAAAGCACTTTCATCATAACAATTAGACAAGTAGGTAGGGGAAGTATTGTTATCATCCTTTTTTATAGAGAAAAAAAACTGGGACTCAGAGCAGCAAGTAATCTGCCCAAGATCACACAGCTAAGTAAGTATCATGTTTGATTCTTGGGCTAGTGGTTCTTTCAGTAAGAATTTATGAATACCTACTTTTTATCATACCACGTTACAGCTTATGAAATTAGGCCAATTTGACCTATAGTAGAACTTAGATTAAGTTTAAAATTTTCTCTGAAAAGCTATTCACTCTTTCCTATGTTCGCATATCAAAGCCAAAACAAAGACCAAAGTGAATGTAAATAGTGATAGTTGTTTTGGGCAGAAACCCTGATTTTTCCCCTCCCAGATTGATTCCTTTATTTATTTATTTCTGACAGAGGGGAAAAATGAGCCTTTCCTTGCCTCATTTCTTTCTTAGCCAATCTTAATTCCTGAATGGGTGCTTGTCTCAGTCAAGTTGAGACCAGTTGAAGATCTTAGGTCAAAAAGGTCAAGGCCTCCCATTGTATCCAGGGTCATCTCCAGATCTATATCTGGCCACTGGACCCAGATGGTTCTAGAGAAAAAAATGACCTTAGTGACCTTGCACAGTCCTTCCCTTAAATCCAATTCACTTGCATGTCATAGTATCACTTCTCTGATGTCAGGGTCAGTCTTCTGGAATGGAGGACAAACAACAATGTTCATCTCTGTACCTTGTTGCTGTTGAGTTTTTTTTTTTTCCAGTTATATCTGAGTCCTTATGACCCCATTTGGAATTTTCTTGGCAAAGATACTGGAGTGGTTTGCCAATTTCCTTCTGCAGCTCATTTTACCGAGGAGGAAATGGAGGCAAACAAGGTAAAAAGACTTGCCCAGAATCACACAGCTGTAAAGTAGCAGAATTGAGATTCAAACCAAAGTTTACTGGATCCAAGTCTAGTGAAAATTTTTACTACACTAATCTATTCAATAAATTTTAGAAAGAAAAAGAAAATAATTAAATTTTAGGTATACTAAGATTAATAATTCCCCAGATACAACAAAACGACGGTACATTCATAGATATTAGTACAATGATTCCATAAGGTACCATCTTTAAAAGGGTCTTTGAACCAGTCACAGATTAATCGACTTCCATTGGTATCTTTCAGGCCCAGTCCAGGGTAAATGTTCAAAACCGAGCAAGTCACTAAAATTAATAGAGTCTTGTGATTCCCATAACATCAAGACAGGAAGCTGGTAGTGTGGTATATTGGAGGGAACATGGTCCAGGAGTCAGAAGGTGGGAGTTATATAGCCAAGTAATACTTCTTATTTTCTGTATACTGTTGAGGGGGGGAATCACTTATCCTCTGGTGACTTTAGTTTCCTTAAAAGAATGAAGGGGCTGAAGGTCTCTTCCACTTCAAACATACTATGATACCCTTAGGTTACTGCTAGAAAGCTCCAAGTCCATTCTGTGGATTCCCCAGCATTTGTAAAAAAGAACCACAAGGAGCCCACAGAGCGGGTTTGTTAGGGATTCAAGGAGATAGAGGAGGAGGAAAGAAGAAGAGGGAAGATGAAGGGAAGGAAGGAAGAACAGTTCCTCAGTTCATAAATGAAATGAAATTTAAATTTAACTAATGAATGTATCACAATTAACATGAAGGAGTTAAATCTGGGATAGCTTTGGCAAAGCCATTGATAGTAATTGCAGGGTGAAGGCTCAGAGTCCTTGTACTCAATGGAAGTCTGGCCTGGGCCAAGGAATTTGATTGGATGTGGGAGTTAAGGAGTGGGTGGTATGACCAATCTTGGTTTGCTATTTTGCAGCTGAGGCTGTTTTTTTTTTTTTTTTTTTAATCCCTAGTTAGACTGGTTCTTATCAGGAGATCTGGCAGCAGTGTAGTCCTGCCTAAGCAGAGGTACACTTTGTGATAACAGCTGTGTTTGCACATTTGATTGACTTAGCTCCAGTGGCCAACAAGATGGTTTCAAGGGGTTTTATAATGATGACAAAACCTAAAAATGAAAAATCAAAAATTTTTTTTAACAAAAAATGTTTTTTTTTTTTTTTAAAGCCCTCCTACAGAACATCTGAACAACTTTCTAGTAGGGATTGACTGTAAACTTATTATTAGTTATTCAGCTCTGTTTGTCTATTCCTAGCCATTCTTCAACATTCAGTTTAAATGCTTTTTTCTTTTAGAAATCTTGACTGATCTCATCCTTCTTTGAACATTCTATTATGGTCAATATTCATTGTACTGAACATATTTATGTATATGCAAAATCTCTCCATCTCTGTCTTTGTCTCTTTTCCCTAGTAACATTCTACCTATCCACAGAGTCTTTTGCCTCCCTCTTCTTACCTTTTCTACTTGAGCATACAATTGGCAACCTTCAGATATGGCCGGTGGGACTTATCTCATGCTACTTAAGTGGGGATGGGAATAGATAGCATTGGCTTGTGACAGGTGGGCTTGGATGAATGGTATCTGGGAGCTCTAGTTTACCACTAGAAATCTTTTCAGTACAATTTATCAAAAGCTCACTGTTTAGGTATTTCCTTGAGCATTTTCTGGTGTGCCTTATTCTTAAGAAAACTCAAGATTAAAAACAAACATTAAGACCAAAATATAAAGAAATGATAATTCTATTAGGCAAATTCACAATGGTATTTCATAAATCAATACTTATTTATTTACTCCACTCATACTTGCAGTTAGATTCAGGTTATAAAAGTTTGATGGTATTTCATTTAGAAATAAGGCTATAAAGTCACCCTAATGAAATACAGCAACACCAAAGAGTTTGGTGTTCTATATGATGACAAAGTGAATAAAAAATTCAATTTGTCCAGACTTTGATAACTGGTTAGTCAGGCAGTTTTTAAATTAGTATACATATACATTCATATACAAAAATCTTCTACAAGCCCAGAATTATGTCAAGAACTATAACTAAACTGATGTGTGTAGACCCTCTATTAGAATAGATCCCACTTCTATAAATTAACAGATGGTTTTTAAAAGTTACTGCAGCTAAAAAATTCATGGCTCTAAAGCCAACATGGTGATGAGTCTCTTCAAATTCAGTCAAATCAGTTCTTGGAAAATAGAAATGCATTACACTGGATCTCTCCTCAAAATCTTCTGCTAGAGTTGAGTTCCTCTGGGTTACCTTTCATATCAGTACATCAGAATAAGTGAATGGAGAGGATTAGTTTTGGAAAATTGCAAGTGTTTTTGCTGACCCCAAACTACTTGTTGTGACAACACACCCTTAAACATGAACATTCTCCCAGTGATATTCAGTGGTTGGGAATCGTAGAATAATAGTATCTCAGAAGAGTCAAACTTATAGATCAATGGAAGGCCTGAAGCATATTAACAATATTCTAAGTGGAAAATGAAATAGAAGACATTATGAAGGAGAAATCTGACTAGAAAAGGAGATGAGTCAGTCACATAACAATTATAAATGATAAATAGATGAATACTAGTACTCAAAGATATTAAAAGAGCAAAAGGAAGAATCTTTCATGGAGGACTAATGAAAGGAAAGACTCCTTCAGGATGACAAGGTGAGAAGGTGTACAGGGCACTGGTGAAGAGAGCTGTCCCACCATTTAAATCATCAAGTCTTCAAAATATCCAAATGATTTACACACAAGTTTTAATGAGCACATAACAAAAATTTAGGTCCACCTCTTCAAGTCAATATTCTAAGATTTTTAACCATGGTAATAAAATACTTAGCATTTACATAGTGCTTTAAAGTATACAAAGCTCTTTACATGTGTTACCTCACTTGAATTTCATACAGAACTCTGTGAGGTGGGTGCTATTATTATGCTCATTTTATAGCTGTGGAAATTGAGTTTGTTAATAATAATATGATTTGATTTATTATTAGAAATTATTTGTTGTTATAATTCAGTCATGTCTAACTCTTTGTGATCCCTTCTGGGGTTTTCTTGGCTGAGATACGAGAGTAGTTTGCCATTTCTTTCTCCAGCTCATTTTACAAATGAGGAAACTAAGGTAGGCAGGGTTAAGTGATTCTCCTAGGTGGAACTCAGGAAAATGAGTCTTTCTGACTCTAGGACTGGCACTGTACCAACTAGCTGCTATTTCAGAAATTATTACTTTGTGGGAGCTAGAAATCAAACTTGGCATAAATTATTATTACATTATGGCAGGACACATACTCCTTGGCTTACCTTCTTACCAAGCAAGGCAGGTTATGGTAGACCCACTGCAGGGGTCATTTCTGCCTCTCTCAGGAGGGTTCCTTGCTCAGTGATAGTGGAAATTACACATTACCAGAGCTTATCCCAAGGAGCATTTTCATCTTCAGCCCCAAGGGTATATAGCTCTCTTGCCAACCAGGTCTCCACCAGAGACAGTGCCACTTGCTGTCTTTCCTCTTCAGCCCTTGCAAATAACAGGACTTTTTCCAAAGCCTCCAACCCTTGTCCAACTTTGTTTAAAGAAGCTTTGTTCTCAGGGCAACTTTGTTAAAGTATTGCTATCCAAGTCCCATAACTTTTAATCACAAACTCTCTGTGAGTGCACTTTAATCCTATTTCCCTGTAGTACTAAAATAAACAGTACACAGAGCACTCCTGGGATAGGGGCTCATCTCTTCCATTATCAGTACCTAAATATAACTCTTGAAGGAAAGGATAGTGATAATCTTTGGGTTACTTTAATTAAAGAGATTAAGAAAAAAAAACATTAAGAGCAATAGCCAAAGAAAATCTTTTTTGCTTACAATATATTTAACAAGCAGAAGTAGAGAAGAAAAGAAAAAAAAATAAGAAAGAAAGAAAAGAAGAAATAGAATTAGCCCAGCCATAAATAGGAGTCTACACTACTCTGGAAAAAGGGCAACAATAGAAGAAATAAATTTTCATCCCCTTGAGAGCAAGGACTGCCTTTTCCCTTTTTTAATATCCCTAGCACTTACCTGGCACACAGAAGGTGCTCAACAAGTGCTTATTGATTGATTGATTAATGCATTATTGAACAATAGCTCACTAGCTCTATCTAGAAGAGGCAGCTCAAAGCAATAAAAGGACACTGACTCACATCAGAAAATCTGGGTTCACCTGCAGAATCTGATATGTAAATCAGTATGATTTTGAGCAAATAAATTCAACCCTCTTGGTCTTTATTTCTTGGTCCTGGTCTTGGTCTCTTTAAGGAGAGTTAGACTAGGTGATTTCTAGTGTCTCTTCCAGCCCAAAATCCTAGCTTCCCTCTACAAGAATACAGACTACCAACTTTTACTTATCAGGCACCTATGCTGTGCCAAGCACAGAAGAGGACAAAGACAAAAGGGAAGTACTCCCTGGTCTTTAGGAGCTTACATATTATTGGGGGAGACATGTAAGTACAAAGCAGATATGAGACCATTTTGGTGGAGGCAGGTAAGGAGATTAGAAAAGGCTCCATGTAGGAGAAGGCTACACTTGAGATGAAGCTTGAAGAAAATGGGGGATTCTAAGTATGGATGAGGTTGGAATGCATTTCAGGAGAACCACTGTGAAAGGACTGGGACAGCTGGACCATGTGAGCCTTGTCAACAAACAGAGTCTTTGAAAATTTACATTTTTTTCTATATCACACCACCGTATTTTGAAGAGGATAAGTCTTAGTTATCAATTTCATACCACAGCCTAAAGTACCTAACAAGCTTAAAAGAAAAAAAGGGAGAGAGCTGGTAAGAAAGAACAGCTAGATGGCACAGTAGATAAAGTACTGGACTTGGAATCAGGAAGACTATTTTTTAAAAATGTGTTGGAGAAGAAAATGGCAAACCAGTCCAATATCTTTACCAAGAAAATCCCAAATGGGCTTGCAAAGAATCAGACACGAATGAAAAACGACTGGACAGATGGGTACCTTGCTCAATGGTGAAGCTGCACATCGCCAAGTCAGGTCACTTGAGCACAGATGGGAGGTCTTAGTTATTCTTTATAATTGCATAGGGATGATAATATTGAAAACCATATAAAATCTGAAACTAATGGCAACAACTTTAACTCCCAAGGCCTTTTATCCATCCAGGGAATTAATATATTTAGTCGCAGCCACAAATATTTACAAGTAAGTTCAGCATTTCCTGAAATGCTGTAGATATATTATCTATCTATCTATATGTGATCTGCATAATCCTCTGTCTATATGCTTAAATATAAGTTATGACTTAAATTATGATAATATGTGGATCATCAGGAATTCCCTGGGGCTACAAGGGGTAGAGTCAGGCTGAGGTTAGACTCTCCCTCTGGTCATTTACCTAAAGAAGGCGCTGTCTATGGCTTCAAAATGTAGAGAATATAGCTCAAGTGGAAAGAAGACTTCATAATACATTAAACTAAGCCTTGCCAAAAATAACAAACCACTGGCACTATCTTAGTACCCAAAGGGCAGTTTCATCATAGTGTAAAAAATACTTTTAGAATCTGAAGTTCATTTTTCTTACCCATAATGAAGTTCCTTTGAAAGTCTCTGCCATTTGCCAACACTCATCGTGAGTGACATTGACCATCCTTGTGATTTAATGAATAGGAAGAATAGCATTTGAAATTCAGGTCAGCATTTGCTAAGTGCCTACTGTGTGCAAGGTGTTTATTTTACTAAGTCCTGGGGATAGGAATTAGAGCTGTGACTTCATTAGTATAAAAGACTCTTGGATAAAGAAATCCCTTCTATCAATATAGGTCAGAATCTTCTCTGCAGTTTAGTCTTAGACAACCTCCCAGACTATTGAGAGATGAAGGCATTTCCTAGTGTCACCCAGCCAGTATATATCAGATTTAGGACAAGAAATCCTGGGGATGCAGAGATAGAAAATAACAGCTGCTACCTTCAAAGGACCTGCAGTCTACTGGAGGAGCAGAGGATAATCTACGTACAAAATAACTATAATATAAGCCAAATTGTGAAAAAAGGCAAATAAAGAGGCATGAGAGATTCGGGGGGGAGATCATTTCTAGTAAGGAGATGGGGAGGATGTCAGAAAAAGGTTCATAAAGGAAATGTGCATGTTGAGATTCTTGAAAAATTTCAATAGTATTTCTTTTTCTACCATGTTTCCCCGATAATAAGACCTATCCCAAAAATAAGCCTTCCCCTTACTGTGTAAGATTCCTCTAAAATAAGCCCTATTGAGATTGCTACTGTAGTGAAGGTGATCCCCTGCGCTACACGCTACATTACGGTACCCACACTGCGCTCCGAGCTGCATCCAATCAGAGCTGCAGCAGTGATATTGCTGGACATCACAGATTGGGTCCACTTCTTCTGAAGGAAATGGAGGCGCAAGGCATCCAGGACGGAATTCAGGGTATGGACACTTATGACGATGTTGTTGAAGAAGATGACATGATCATTATTGAATAAAAGTACATTTTTTTTTGTTTACATTTACCTGTTTATTAAAATTGCTGTCAATGTTCATTAAAATAAGCCCTCCCCTGAAAATAAGCCCTCTGGTGTTTTTCTGTCCAAAAAAAAATAATAATAAGACAGTGTCTTATTATCAGGGAAACACAGTAATATAGTTTTCAATATTCATTTTTTGTAAGATTTTGTGTTCCAAGTTTTATCTCTTCCTCTCTTACCTTACTCCTTCCAAAGAAAACAACCACTCTGATACAGGTTAAATATGTGTAATTCTTTTAAACATATTTCCATATTTGTCATGTTGTGTGCAAGAAAAATCAGATCAAAAGGGAAACAACCACAAGAAAGAAAAAGCAAGCAAACAAACAAAAGATAAAAAATACTATGCTTTGATCCACATTCAGTATCTATAGTTCTCTGGATTTGGAAGGCATTTTCTAACTCAAGATTACTGGAATTGTCTTGAATCACAGAGCACAGAGCATATAACAGAGCACTACTCTTTTAGCTTTTGAGAGTGTACTGTGTGGGGTTATTCTGTCTGAAGATATTATTTATATGGCAGGCACCAGAATTATCATCATTAAAATTAATTTCAATAAACATTTATTAATCACCTACTATGTGTCAGACCCTGTGTTAAGTACTATGGATACAAAAAGAGCAAAAGAAAGTCCCTGCTCTCAATTAAGATACAATTTAAATGAGGAGGGGAAGGGAAGAGACAACATACAAATGTGTGCAAAGATGCTGTGTACAAGATAAATAGGAAATTGCTAAGGCAGGGAAGACACTGGAATTAAGAAAAATTGAGAAGAGCTTTCTATAGGAAGAAGGATTTTAGTTAGGACTTAAAGGAAACCAGGAATGTCCGTAGTTGGAGTGAAGGAGAGAGAGCATTCTAGATATGGGGAATAGTCAGAAAAATGCTCAGGGCCAAGAGATGAAGGGTCTCTTATGTAACACTGTACGGCCAGTGTCCCTAGACTTAAGAGTATGCATTGAGGAGTACAACATAAGAAGACTAGAAAGGGATGAAGGGGGCTAGGTTATGAAGGGCTTTCAAAAGCAAATAGAGAATTTTGGTTTTGCTTGTGGAGGCAATAGGAAGCCATGGAGTTTACTGATTAGACCTGCATTTTAGGAAAATGACTTTAGTGGCTGAATGGAGGATGGATTGGAGAGGAGAAAGATTTGAGGCAGGCAGACCCATCAACAGGCTACTGCAGTCATCTAGTGTGAGGAGATAAGGGTCTGAATAAAAGTCTTTAGGTGGGGCCAGTGTCAGAGGAAAGGCATAAATAATTAATAGAAGAAGCATAGTTATTGCAACTCTATTTTGGTAGAGCATTGTTGGGTACTACATGAACAGTTACTATTTTTGTGATCTTTGGCAATCCTACCTAGCTGCTATGCCTCTTAAAAATGAACACAAAACTTTACAAATGTAATAATATATAATTCTGTAAACATACCATGAAATCATTTTCATCACAATATAAATAGATGAGAAAAAGCATAAGAACTTCACAATCAGAAAAACTAGTTTTGATTGCTATAGCTCCCACTGATTTTTCCATTCTTTGATCCCAAGAACTGAAAATATTTTGAACGTAACCATTAAATGTGAGTATGCCCTGTTGACTCAATTCAATTTTAAATCCCTAGAAAGAATTATTGAATCAAATTTCTTTGTATCTCTCTAGTATTTTAACATACCCATTGTTATACATAGCATATGATGGATGCCTATTTCTCCAATTAAAAAAGTCCATTCTTCCTTTTAGCCATAACCAGACCTTGCTATGATTACATTTTTACTTCTACCAGCAAAATCATACATTGTGGCACAATTTTCTTAGGGCTTTCTGTTTATTTCATTTCATTTTGTTTTAGAATGGGGATGTTTAATGCTCACATACTCAATCTTCCACATGTGAAAGCAGTAAATGGACAACACTTGTGATCCTATGGTTGGCATTTGGGAATACACCATATGAAATATTAGCATATCAACCGTAGGCTTAGAGTCTCATTTCCTTGAGGAAAGAAAAGATCCATACTGCTTTACTTTTTCAATTCCAAAGATATATCAATGTTCTCCTCAGGTTGTTTAGTCACAATAGCAAGAAGAATACAGTCTCATCATTATTATTCTTTAGGTAAGTCTGATTTTTTAAATGTGTTGTACTACACCTAAGACATTATTGGCTCAAGCACAATTAGTGATTGTAATAAATAAACCGTATCCCAAGTGAGGAGAGGGAGAAACAGGTGAAAGGGGCCTCCTTGTCAGCTGTGGAGGGGAAAGTCATAACACTCCATTCTAAAATCAACAAGTAGAATTGAGGGACCATTTTTTGGTGAGGACCTCAATCCCAAATATTTAAATTCTAGCCCCACTTGATTTAGAATTAAAATTTGTTATTTCTACTAATTTTAATGCTCATGGATCATCTTTCCTCACAAACGTTTATTTTTACCATAACTTCACAGGGAAGTAAAGGATTTAACAGACAAAAACTGAGGTCTAGAGATAAACCAAGACAACCAGAAATGCAAGAGACTTTAACCCTTAGGAAGTCAAGATTGGTTGGTACGCAAAGCAAATGATTAATAAGACAATACTTTTAAATGTATAAAATAATATTTTCACCTAGATGGCTACCGACCTTGTACATGACAAATGGAGTTCACTTGAGCTGTAGAATCCAATTCATCTAGTATAACTGGGCTAGTCAGTTCAGAGGTGTCAGCACTAGCAGCCATGTACAAAAAGGGCTTCTGAAGCATGAGGACAGTTCGTTCAACACAAATAAGTCTACCTGCCAACAGAAACACTGAAGATTATTATAGCAATGGAGAAAAAGTTAATTATTCATGCCAATGAAGACAATGCCTTTTGCCAATTCCTTAGAATCATAAGAGAAAGCTCAGTCATGTGTCAGGTTTATTCCAACAGATTGTCTTCAATGAAATATGCATTGTGTTATGGGTAAGCCCCAAGGCCTCTCAGCAAGTACATTATATTAGGTTAAAAAAACAAAAACAACCCAAACACATGGAAACACTGGATCCAAACACAATTCAGGCAGGATTTTAGTTTGATCCCTAGGAAAATAGGCTGACTGATTCAAGCTTACATATTTACAATTCCTTAAACTCTGCTTGTTTTCAGAAGTATTCTCTGAGAAATACCTTTAAGTAATCTGGATCTCCATGTCAAGGTAGTCAGTCCTGGCCCAACTATAAGTATTAGGCCAACATCTGTCACCCACCTGGGATTAAGCCTAAAGGAGGCTATGTTCTTTCTTCCAAGGCTACTTCCAGCAGGCACTGGGAGGCAGTCCCTGAGACTGTGTAATTGGCTTCTTATCAGCCTGCTCTGAGGGCGAACCCCTGGGGGCCCTAGGGAGTTCCCAGGGCTAGCTTGTGAACTCATCCTAGCAATAGCAGTAGGAACAAAATGCAAAATGAGCTGTAGCTCCGAATAGCAATCTAAGCCTATAGAGGACAACATTAAAAAAAAAAACCCAAAACTCAGCCTGGCTAGTTTAATTCTGAAAGTGAGTGTCCATGCTGATAAGGGAAGGGAACTTGTGTGCAGAAAAGCAGAGCCCCTTACTGTAGTGCTCTAAAAGTCACCACCATCTCAAATAGCTCAGAGACCGCCGATTGTCACAACAGTTGCCATTTCTTAAACTAGAGATTTAACACAGCTCTATGTCTTGGGCCCAAAATGGACCTGGAAATATCTGGGGGCATATGGCATCCTTTCTTGCCCATCTTGGAGCTGGCTCATTAACATTACCATTTTCTTGTAGGACATCCTTGAAGAAGATGGTACGGGATACTGTGTCTGTGAGGGCTTCTGTGACTTCAGGGCTGATTACGCATGATGGTGTCACATACACTGGCACAGTTTTGGGGAGGCCAGCATTTTCCAACTGCAGCGTGGCATCGGTCACTATCAGCCAAATTTCTCTTTGGTCCAGAGGAAGATTACTTTTTAACTATGAATTCAAAAGAGAGCAAAGTCTTTTAAGCTTAAAAACTATGCTTGTATCTAGGAGAAAATATAGTGACATAAGACTACCAGTCTACCAGAGATAGAAGAATCCCATTTTAACAAATATTTTTAAAATATTTGATTCTTTGCTAGGAAATTACAAATAACTAACTGGCATCTGCCACAGTGGATGCCAAAAACCCAAGGGAGAGTAATGATTCCTTGACAGATCATGGCTGAAAGTCCTTATTAAAACTTTTTTTTTTTTTGCTGATAATTGTATAAATATGTGTGCATGTATTGATTTAACATATATTTCTACCATGTTTAACATATATTAGACTAATTTCCATGTAGGGAAGGGGATGGGAGAAGGGGGAGAAAACTGGAACACAAGGTTTTGCAAGGGCTAATGTTGCAAAATTATTTATGCATGTTTTGAAAAATAAAAAGCTTTAATAAAAAAACTTTTTTTTGCTGATATAGATATTCTGAATTCTGTACATTAAGAAATCTGTTATTACACCAATCTTTTTTCCATTTATGTGAATAAGCAAAAACTTTTAATAAACTCTTAAACAGCTAAACATAATATCATTTAACTTCTTTGGGCCTCAGTTTTCTTATATTTCAAATAAGCCAATGGCTTAAGTGATTTCTAAGGTTCTTCTTTATTCTAAAAGTCCAAGATTCTCATACTTGTATTGAATGCCTGCCTAATTAGATAAGAGAGGATAAATATAGGTTTAACACTATGACCCCTATGCCAAGGTTACTGCTTTGGAACAAACATTCATTTATTCAATAGGTATTTTTTAATTAAGTGTCTTCTATGGGCTAGCTAGTATGCTAGGTTTTGTGGATGCCTAAACAACAACAACAAAATGATCCCTGATCTCAAACAACTTACATTCTCTTTGGACAAATGGAAAAAAACAAGACTCAATTGAATTACATGACCTGTTTAAGATCATTAGAAGAGGAAGGCATAGAACTTAGACTTTCTGTGTCTTAGCACCTCATTTAATGGATCCCTCTCCAAACTACTGATTTAAATGGTAGTCAGTTAATCAGTTAACAAGTGCAGCTATCTTCTAACCAGATTCACCAAGGACCTTTCATAAACACTAGCAACTATGTTTTGGAGGTTTTAACCCTCTCATCTCTGAAGCTTCTGTCCTGAGGTCCTGCTTCCTAATCCCTATCTCATCTGACACACTATTTCAGTTCTTCTTCCTGCCCATCTGTTTGAAAGCATCACCAACAGACTGGCAGCCTGATTGGTTAAATGCACATATGCAAAGGATAGTCAATAAAGGCTTGGAAGAGGAACTCTGGTGGAATACTCCTAGGACCCATTCCTGACCTTGTGCTGTTTATGGCTTTATCAACAGTATTTTCTTCTAAATTTGCAGATGATACAAAACATTTTAACAGACTAGAATACCAAGTCAAATTAACAAGGTGAAATTTAATAGGGAAATATTTAATATTTTACTTTGTTCAAAGAAAAGTAAAATTCATAGGGATCAGATTGCAGGAGGTGTAGCTATATAGCACTTAGTCTGAAAAACATCTGGAGGGTTTAAGTAGAAGCATGATAAGATTCAGCACTGTGATGTTGTATCCAAGAAAGCTGATACAACCTCATACTGTATTAAGAGAGATATGGGCTTGGAAAGTTCAGTTCTGGATGTAATATTTTGGGAAGGATGTTGATAATTCTAGATAATATTCAGAGAAAGGCAATCAAGAGGGTGACAGACCTTGAGATCATATTATATGGACTCATTACAGGAATTAATAATATTTATCTTGGAGAAGAGTTGGGTGGGAGAACTTGAAATCTTCAAGTATTTGAAAAGCTATCTTAAAGAAAAGGCTTCTGTTTGATCTGACAGAGATCAAAGAGTAGAAGATGCAAAAAAAAAAAGACAATTAAAAAACTTAAACATATAAAACTTCTCTAATAATTAGAGCTAGCTAAAGCTGGAATGGGTTCCCCCTGACTAGAAATTGTTACTCATTGATTAGGAATGTTATATAATGGATTCTTGTTCATTCAGCTCAGGGTTGGATTAGATGGTTTTTGTAATTCCTTCTCATTCTAAAATTCTATAGTAAGAGGACCATCCTCAAAACTTTTGATCACAAGCCAATCTTAAGTGGTTGGGAGGAAGATAAGTCAGCATAGGATACAAATGGATGGAATGGAATGGAATAAGGTCCTAGAAGCTAAAGAGCCAGAGCATCTATAAATTCAGGGGAACAATGGATCAGATGAAGAAGAGTGATTAAGGAGCACTTATTATCATCTTTTTTCTCCTTCCCCCTGAGAAAGAAATGGCCTTATCAATCAAAAGTAATTACTTTTTCTTATCTGCTTGTTTTTGTGGGGCAATCAGGGTAAAGTGACTTGTCCAGGATTACCCAACTAGTAAGTACCAAGGGTCTGAGGTCGGATTTGAACTCAGATTCTCCCGATTCCTGGCTTGGTACTCTAGCCACTGTGCCACCTTCAAAAATGGGCAAATGATCTTTATCTAATCGGCAAGCACTTCTTGACTCTCAGTGACCCAGCCCAGGCTTCCAAAGTCCCTGAGAATGCTTTTACCACTCCTTGAATGAGCCGTATGGTTCAGCCACAAAGAGTGGGACAGTTTCTGGATTTAGGGCCAGAAGCTGAATGCAGGAAAGTCAACACAAGTGAGGTCCAGTGGGCTATAGTTGTAGTCTTTACAAAAGAAGAAATAACTCTTCTTTCATGTTTTTTCTCTTCTGTTGACTTCTTGTTTTCTGTAATGAGTACTTTCTCATAATATGAATGGCATTTATTTAGATCCCCCTATTGGTAAAAACTGCACTTAAGGGAATCTTGAAGGGAGCTAAGGGTTCTTAGCAACAGAGGTGAGAAATCATGCTTTTTAGGCACAGGAGTTTGCTGGTGAAATGACAGTGCCAAGTCCTGGAGTCATAAAGACTCCTCTCCCTGAGTTCATATCTAGTGCCAGTTGTGTGAGCCTGGGCAAATCATGCCTTCTTGTGTTCCTCAGTTTCCTCATCTGTAAAATGAGCTGTAGAAGCAAATGCAAATCACTTTAGTATCTTTGCCAAGAAAACATGACTGAAAATGACTAAACAAAAAAAGGCATGGGAGACAGATTATGGAAAGCTACTTACAGGAAACAGCTAGAAAGTCAGTTTGACTGATGTGTAGGTGAATAATATAGAATCGAATTTGAAAGGTAGGCTGGAACCAGATTTTAAAGCATTTTATAGGACAAATAGAGGAGGTAATATTTTATCCTAAAAGCAACTGAGGAGCTATGGGGCCTCTTGATTAGAAATCCAAGAGGTAGTCACATTTACAGTTTGGTAACATCAGTTTGGTAGCTGTGAAGAGGACGTATGGGAGACGGATGGGAGACAAAGAACTGGAAACAAAGATGTTTGTAGACTGGGGAATGGCTAAACAACTGTGGTATGTGAATGCAATTGGATATTACTATGCTGTAAGAAAGGATGTATGTGATGAATATAGAGAAGCACAGAAAGATTTACATAAACTGATGCAGGGTGAAGTAAGTGGAGTCAATAAAACAATTATACACAGCAGCTACCACAATATAAATGTCAAGAACAATGACACATCAAAAAATTAAAACTGAATATAGCAAAATTATAAAGAATAAGCAGAAAAAAAAGAATAAGCAGGACTTAAATTAAAAAATATGAGAAGATGCCTCTAACCCACCCTTTTGTGGAGCTAGGAGGTGTTATACATGGTGGATGTTTTTTAACCTTTTCAATTTATCAACCAGTTGTGCTAAATTTTTTTTCCTTCTCTTAAAAAAATACCATTTATTATATGCTATGGCTTTCCCTGGAGAAGGTAAGAGGGAGTGATACTTGGGAAAATTATGTTGATGTAAGAAGCAGAAAACATCAATATAAGATTTTGATTTTTTTTAAAGAGGCTATTGAAAATAATCCATGTGACATGTATACATATATTATATTTAATTTATACAACCTGCCATCTGGGGAAGAAGGGGAAAAATTAGAACAAAAGGTTTGGCAATTGTCAATGCTGTAAAATTACCCATGCATATATCTGGTAAGTAAAAACTATATTAAAAAAAAGAAAGAAAGAAAATAACCCATGTGAGAGGTGATAAGGTCAGGAATAAGTAGTTGTAGTGAGTACAAATGAGATAGATGGGAAAGATGTCAAAGACATGAATCTGCCAAGTTTTGGCAACTAAATGATGTGGGAAGTGAATGACCATGATGAGTTAAGGATAATTTTTGGGCTGTGATTTGGAAGAATGGTGGACTATTTGATAGAAACAGAGAAGTTAAAAACAAGGGATTACAGGGAAAGATTTGGTTTTAGACAGTCTGAGTTTGAAATGAATATGGGATATTTGGGGGAGATGTCTAGGAGGCAGTTTGAGATGAGAAATTGGAGCTCAGAGAAAAAGTGGACTGGATGTGTAAATTTGGGAGTAATTGGTAGGGTACTCTAATATAGCATCGACAATCTGCTAAAATAGTAGATAAATATTTGATGATTTTATTCCTGCTCAAAAACTATCAGTGGCTCTCCATTGTCTTCAGGATAAAATAAAAATCCCTCAACTTAGGACCCCTTGTAGTCTGGCTCAAACTGACCTTTCCACCCTTACTTTCATATTATTTCCCTTCATGAACTATGCATTCTGGCCAAACCGGACTACCAGCTATTTACCGAACTTGACACTCTAGGTCTTGCCCCTGGCATTTCCCAAGGCCATCTCCCCTCCTTGGAATTCACTTCCTCCTCATCTCCACATCTCCACCCCAAGGAAGGAATCCTGGTCTTCCTTCAGTTCAATGTAACTTTCCTGTGAAGTCTCTCCCATTTGTGTCCATGCTTTATTCATTCCTCTACCCTAATCTAACCCAGATTGTAAAATCTCTCAGAGACTAATTTTTTTTTATCTTTGTGACCCCAAATTTCTAGCATAAAATTTTATAAGGGAAAATATTCAATAAATATTTATATTGAATTGAATTGAATCAAGGAGTAAAGGAGTGAACAAAGATCACTGGATTGGGGGATTTGGAGGTTTTCTTTGAGAAAGCAGTTTCAGTACAGGAGTAGTTGGAATAGTAACCAGCCTGCAAAGGTTGAAGTAGTAGAGCATTTATTAAGTGCTTGCTGAGTACCATACCCTGTGTTAAAATAGTAAGGACTATATGATCTCGGACCTCAGAAAGCTTATGTTCTATATGGGAAGGCAATCCATAAAGGGGAGATAGAAATTGTAGTTTGAAGGGGATAATTGATGGTATAGTATGGAGATGGGGTATGAAAGTTTGTTTCCAGGCAAAATAAGGGGAAGGTTTATCTATCAGAGATCCATGTCCGGGATTGAGTCCAAGGTTTTGGGCTTGATTGTCTCTAGGTTCCTTCATACAATGGAATTATGTGATTTTTTATCAGGTTTACAGGCAGATGAGAAGAAATCAGTGGAGAGAGATTAAGAGATTAAAAATGAATGATAAATTATAGCTAATTTCAGAAGCAAGGTCTTGCAGGCAATAGGAAGAGATGGGAACAAGAACCAAAGCTGAAGGATAGGTCTTAACAAGACAGAAATAATTTTCTATGTCTGAGATAGAATTAACTAGAAAATGGAAGGTAATGTTAAGAAATTTTAAGAAGCAAAAAAGGAGAATTGATGATTAATCAATTTTCTAGAGGGCTGAAGAAAATCCAAACTCTTGTTTAGAGTTTTGAGGACCCAATTATTTTCTGAGCAAATACTGTATTATTTCTGATTGTTACTCTGTCTTCTTTATTTTTTCATTTTCTTCTAACTATGGCTCATTTCTGGTTGCAAGAATGATAAAAAAATCTTCTGTATAAAATGACACATATTACACTAAAAATTCAACAAAGTATAATGCTATGGAATTAGAGACAATGTAACAAGGCCTTTTTTGTTGTTAAAAACTGGAAAAGCATTTTTAAAAAATTCACACTGAAAATATAAGATAAATTCTTTCCTTTTGCTCTTATTAATTAGAATGAAATGAACATAAAGTAAACTTTTCTTTAATGTATTAGGCTCTTCAGCGATAAGGTTTAATCATACTTAAAATATATTATCATTATAATTGCTTATTCTAGTTCCTTCCATAGAATCGGAGCTGTATTTGACCTCAAAGATTTTTTTAGTTTATATCTTTCTTGAAGAAGTGGGGTGAAAAAAACTTTTATTTCCTCTAATTAAATTTTCTGGTTAGATGGGTTTTGATGAATAGAATATACAATTTGATTATTTTATAATTTGATTCATGTGTATTATTATGTGTATTAAAGTGTAATTAAAGTATCATCACCTCTCATTTATTTACACTCATTGAGAGCTATTCTTACCATGAAGCTGCAATATCCTGCCATCAAGTTACTGGGCTGTGGCTCCATTTTTCTTAGCAAGAAAACTCAGAAGAGAAGGTAAAGGCAGACCTCTGATACAGCTTTCTGTTTGCCTTTCACCCAGATGACCAGATTTCATTTCATTTTGTTACCTTCACCCACTCTTCTCTCCATGGGAAAAGATAATCCAATATTGACCCCGGGGCCAATAAGTGACATGTACCAGTTTTAGCTGGAGCCCAAGGGGACAGAGTGGGAGGACAAAAAGAAAACTGGTGTAGGAGGACAGGTCATACTATTATTACCACATGCCCCTTTAGCATAAAGCACCTTACCTATATTGCTAATGGCAAATTCAGGATGAATAACTGCATAGTCACTACCATTTGACCTAGAACACTTTAAAGAATAATTTGAATGTATTAGATGCCAAATATATCTTTCCAAAACATACAGAACATATTTTAAAACTAACATTGTAATGGGGACAAAGATGGAAAAAACCCAACCTAAACTTCTCTTTCTAAATAGTAGTTTCAGCCTCCTTTGCTATCAAACATTTCATCACAACTAGGAGGAAACATAGGAAAATTTTGAATTTTTAGGGAGGTGAGAGTAAAGACAATGGGGTAGATAGGTGGATAGAGCACTGGGTCTGGATTCCAGCAGAACTGAGTTCAAATCTGGCCTTAGACACTTATTAGTCTGTGATTCTGGGCAAATCACATAATCTCTGTTTGCTTTAACCCATTGGAGAAGTAAGTGGCAAACCATTCTATTTTGGCAATGATAAACCATCTTTTTACAACTGAACAACAGTCCTACTGCACTCACTCCTAATCAATTACAAATGGAATATTGTATTTAGGGTGCCATACTTTAAGAACATTAAGAATATCTGAAGAGTTTCCAGAAGAGAGGAACTAAGATGATGATAATGAGAGTTACCACAATGCACTTTTAGCAATTTACAAAACACTTTAAATGTTCTCTCATTTGATCCTCAGAACAATTCTGTGCGATAAGTATTATTATCCCCCTTTTACAGATGAGAAAATAGTGGCAAAGAATTAGATAAGGGTCAAGAGCAGCAGTAGAACTAAGTAGAGGGCCTGTAGTTCATGTTTTATATGAATTAACTGAAGAAAGTAGAGATGTTATCCTAAAAAATTTGAATGATGATCATGAAGAAATGACAGACTTTGCTTGGATGTAGAGAAAAGCAAGAATAATGGGTAGAAGTTACAGTTGCAAATTTAGAACTAACATAAAGAAAATTTCCAAACAATTAGTGCTATTCCAAAATGGAAGAAGATTCTCTGGAAAATAATGGGTTTCAGTTCATTGGAGATCTTTAAATCAAAGGTTTCATGATAAATTTAGGTATGGATTGGATCAAATGACCTCTAAGTTACATGCCAACTCTGACATTCTATGATCCTGTTAATTGGATAAGTTAAATTTTTTATTGCTAATGTGCATTTTTCTCAAGAGTAAAAATGCCATACATAATTTGAAGAGGGGTATTTTCCTTTTTGGTGAACAAATAACATGAAGAAATTTCAGAATGATTCATTTGCTTGAGAAGAATTTATATGATTCATAAAATTATGCTGACAGAAATAAATGTACCTATCTCCAGATAATGTAAGTCCTCTGCTAATTCAGAAAGGGAAGGAAAAGAAAAATGCTCCAGAAAATAATAACAGTATCATTTATAGTACATCTCTCACATTTGAAGTTTAAACATGTGATTGAGCTAAGACTTTAAAAATATTCTTACAATTACAATCTTCAACTGTTACAATCAATCATTTGACTTTTTTTCTTTTTAAACTTTTTATTTATTGACTATAAACTTAAATAGAAAATAGGAAAAGAAAAAAGTACCACTTACATAGCAAAATATGAGAGGATTCAAAATATAAAGCAACAAATTTCTATTTCAAAAATGTATATAATACTACACTTTGTATTCAAAGCTATACATCTTTTCTTTGTTTCCTTATAGATTTTCTTCTGTTCTCTATGACATACTTTTTACTTTATTTTCCCCTCTTCTCCCTCTCCAACAGTAATTTGACTTCTAACATGATTTTTCTTTTAGCTTTTCGTTTTTCCAAATATGTGCAAAGATTTTAATTTTTCCCCAAAATATGCAAAGATAGTTTTCAATATTCACCTATGTGAAACTGTGTTCCAAATTTTTTCCCTCCCTCTTCCCATAGATAGCAAACAATCTAATATAGGTTAAACATTTAACATGATTTTTCAAACTGCACATGTATATAAAGTTACATTCTTTGTAAATATCACTTTTTAAACATATTTTATTTTTCCCCAATTATATTTAAAAACAATTTTTAACATCAATTGTTTATAAATGCAATTTTAATAAAAATAAATACATAAATAAAAGTTGTCAACAATTATCAGATAATTACTAATTATTGCTAAATCCCTGGAAAAGGTTCTGGCACAATTTTGGGAACCCTGAAGAACACTGGGAAATAGCTGTCATTAATATAACTTGAACTCAATATGTCTAAAAGCTCAACTCATTATCTTTATCCCCTAAACTATCTCTTCTTCCACACTTCCTTGGTTCTGCTGAAGAATCATAATTGTTTTAGAGTTTCACATTCATAATCTTGGTATTATTCTGGACTCCTCAATGAACTGTACCACACATATTCAACTGGTTGTCAAATATTGCCATTTTTAACCCTCACAAGATATCTTGAATTTTACCCTTCTCTTTCCACTCACATAATTAGTTTAATGCTTCATCACCTTTCACTTACAATATTGAAAAAGTCTCCTGATTGGTCTCCTTGCCTCAATCTCCCACTACTCCACTCTATCCTACATACTACTGCCAAAATAATTTTCCTTAAGCATAGAGCTCACCATTTCCTTCCTCAACAAGCTTCAGTGGTTCCCTATTGCCTATAAAATAAAATATAAATTCCTCTGTTTAGCTCTTTAAAATCTTTAAAACCCAGATTCAACCTGTTCTTCTGGCCTTATTGGATATTATCTCCCCACTTTTGCAGTGGCCATCTCTCCTACCTGGAATTCACTCATTCTCTGTATCCCATGGAGTCTGTTCCCTTCTTTGAAAAATGCATCTTTTATTCAAACAAACTATTGTCTAGTCATTCTCCTCCACTTTGTACTTGAGAAGTTAATTTTTTGAGCCCAATGAAAGACTTTGATTTAATTCAATGCTCTAGCCTGTCAAGGCTATTACATATATGCATATTTTAGATTCTGGCATTTTGCTCTATCAGGTTCTCCCTCTCTTCTGTCCCTTGCAAATTTGATGAGCACCCATCTACATCATTAAGCCATTAATGACTACTCTTTGAGCCAAGATATTTCTCCTATTATCTGATCTTTCTTTTTTTTTTTTTTTTTATCACCAGCAGTGGCTCAGAAAGCACACATACATTCTACCATTCCTTTTATTACACCAACATACAATATGTCTATGCCAAAGAAAATGAATTCATTAAAGGCAACTAGGTGCTGCCATTTTTATTTTATCATTTTGAGAATAATATATCGTTTTCTCAGTATAAAGAAAAAAACTCCATCAAAATGAGAATGAATCAGTTCTGCCTTCCCTCTATTGTCAATTATCACTCTCCCATCCATTCCAATTAAAATTCTTAACTATTCTCTAATCTTCTTTTTTTTCCTAACAGTTCTGACACCTTTCACCTTTTAGCTATTTTTGGTCCTCCTCCATTTTCACATTTCCTTTTACCTTCTTTAGCTATGCTTGTTTTCTCTCCTCTAGCTCTTTTTTTTTTTTTTTTCACTTAAAACCTCAAAATTCCCATCATTTCCACCCCTAGTAACCATCTAATAATTAATCTTTTAGTAAGAATCAGATACAGGGCAGAATTTCTCCAAGTTGCTTTCTCTACCTTTTGATGAATGAAATATTAAGATAAATTGAAAAGCTCTTGAATTTGATGGAATATTACTGAGGTTTAAGAATGAAAGGGATGGTTTCAGGGAAATCTGGGTAGATTTGTATAAACTAACACGAATGAAAGGATTGGCAATGGAAGAACAATTGATACAATAACATTGATGAGACAATAAATTTTTAAAGATTTAAAAAAAACTCTGAATAATTCAATGACTGATTCCAGAGGACCAGTGATGAAGTATTTTGCTCACTCCGGATAGACTCAAGATAAAGAATGAAACAAACATTTTTGGACATAGTTGATATGGAAATCTGTTTCTCCTCTTCTTTCTCTTCTTTTTTTCCTTTTTTCTTCTCTTCCTCTTCCTCCCCCCTTCCTTCTCCTCCTCCTTCCCTTCCTCCCTCTCCTTCTTCTTCTTCATCTTCCTTCTTTTTGAATGTCTATTTCTTGACTATGCACATCTAGGGTTTTTTTATTCTTTTTTATGATTAAAGTTTTTTATTTTCAAAACATATATAGATAATTTTCAATATTCACTCTTGCAAAACCTTATGTTCCAAATTTTTTCCTCTCCTTTCCCCTCCCCCCTCCCTTAGATGATAAGTAATCTAATATATATAAACATATGCAATTCTTCTATACATATTTCCACAATTATCTTGCTTCACAAGAAAAATCAGATCAAAAATGGGAAAAAATGAGAAAGAAAGCAAAATGTAAGCAAACATCCACAAAAAGGTGAAAATACTATGTTGTGATCCATACCCAGTCCCCATAGTCCTCTCTCTGGCTGTAGATGGCTCTCCTTATCACAAGACTATTGAAAGTAGCCTGAATCATCTCATTGTTGAAAAGAGCCACATCCATCAGAATTGATCATAGTATACTCTTTATGCATATTTGTAAATATGTTTTGTTTTTCTTCTTTGCCCCAGTAGTGGTAGGGAAAGAATATGAAGTAGAGAGATCAATATTCTGTTAAATGAAACATTTTAAATTACTTGATAGTAGTTTTGCAAATATAATCAAAAGGCTTAAAATTGAAAAGGAAAGGAAAACCTTCCAGAAGTTAAGGCAAGTTTCAGCTGAACACCCTCTATTCTATTTAGATTTAAATAGGTTAGACTAATGTAATGTGTAATAAGATGGCATTTAATGAGGATAAACTTAAAATATTAATATTTTGATTCAGAAAATCAATTACATAAGGCCAGGATGGGAAGTCATGGAAAGAGTGCATGTAGTTCATCTAAAAAAAATTTGGTTTTTTGTGTGGATTGTAAACTAAATATGAAAATCAATAGAGTAACATGTTAGCAAAAAATCCTGAATTTGCTCTTAGGCTGCTTTAAAAGAAACATAATACAGGGAAGTATGGTGACAGTCCTGGTATTCTCTATTATAGTGAAACCACACTTGGAGTATATATTATATCTGGTTTTACATATCACATTTTGAGATGGACATGGCAACCAAAGACTGTTGTCAGTGGAGGGTGACAATCAATTTTTAATTGATTATTCTATTTCATCTTATAGGACTGTTTTATGTGATATTTTTGATGGTGCTTATAATAATTAAAATCCATCTATTTTTACAATGAATATTTGTATTTCTGAAGTAAAAGCAAAATCCTGTTAAAAGACTGTCTTGGGGCAGCTAAGTGACGCAGTGGATACAAACAGCAGTCCTGAAGTCAGTAGGACCTGAGTTCAAATTTGACCTCAGACACTTAATGCTTCTTAGCTCTGTGTCACTTAATCCCAATTACATCTGGGGGGAAAAAAGAAAACTGTCTTAAAGGCTTGAAGACATGTAGCTTGGAGAAGACAGATTTATAAGAGATGTGAGAGGACTAAGCTTGTAAGCCATGTTCTACCCAAAGCCAATCCCTATAATTATTAGCACTCTCTTTGCATAAAATTACTTTGTATTTACTTATAAATTTACATGCTCTATCCCTCAATAAACTGTAAGCTTCCTGAAGGCAGGAGACTCTAACCTTTGGTACCATGCTCATAATAAATGATTGCTAAATGAAAGAATCATTGTGAAAGAAGTACTAGATTGGTTGGTTGAGAGTAGAATAGTGAGTAATGGGTAAAAACTGTAAAGAAGCACTCATGATGAATGGGGAAAAAAATTTCCTATACACGAGCACTTCCCAGCAATAGCCTGGAATTTGTTCAGGCAGGGACAACCTCTTCTCCCCTAGAGACTTCTCTGCATGACTTGTTCCAGAGGATACCACGGAGGGGTCTAAGTGACCTTTCCAATTCCACCCAATTCCACAGCTCCTTCTGTGGTGTTTACAGGTAGCACATTACTTCAATTGAACAAATGCTGATTAATAAACTCTGACTATACCAAATGTAAGGGGAAAGCCTAATGCCAGTGTGCTATTTGTTTAGGTTTGTTGTGGAGATAAAGCAAGGACTCTTAAGTCTTTGAAGAGTTAACAAAAAGTTAACTTTGCCCTAGCAGCAAGGCTAGGCAAGCAGCATGTAAAGATAAAAGCACTTAGCTTCTCAAAGAAGTAGGGCCGCACCTCCTTCCCCTTCCCCCAAATAGAAATTTATCTAGTCAGCAGAGCAGGAAAGGATAACTTGTGGTTCTCAATGATCAATTCAGTCAGAGGGCCTTGATTCTATGAGAGTGGGAATTTTTATGCCTTTAAGTGGCCAGAAAATTTCCCAGGGACAAATGTTGACTTTTAGGGAAAACTAGAATCTATGTCAAGGGAACAAGAGAACCCTGAGTCTATTACATATATTACATGCCAGGCCCTATATATTAGGCAGTATTCTCCTATAACATATAAGAAGAGAATCAGTCAAAAGAAAAAAAAAAAAGGGAGAGAGAGAGAAAAAAAAAAGAAAAAACAAGCAAGCATTGAATTTATACAGTGACTAAAAATCATTGCTACCAAAAGAAGAACGTTAATCAGAAGTAGTAGTAAAGTTATCATGTCAGCTTGTTCTGAACACTGAGGCCGCAGAAGACAACAGGAGGATCTGGTTACAATAGAGCTCAGTAAACAGCACAGATGGAATTTATCATTTTTCCTTGGAAAATAGAATTCTTAATCCAAATAATAACATTGAAAAAAATTAAAAGGGATACCCTGCTTCTCTCTTTAGCTCCAGATAGGATTATGTATTCAAAAGGTCTAGGAAGAGATGTTTATTTCCTCTATCAAGTAAATAATTTAAATGATTATTTGTAGCTTGTTTTCCTGATGTTATTCAATGAGTTTGTTCAATCAAGAACTTTCTTATAACATATTCAGTTTAGTCATTTTTAGTTGTGTCTGATTTGGGGGGATTTCTTGGCAAAGATACTGGAATAATTTGTTATTTCTTTCTTCAACTAATTTTACAGAGGAGAAAACTGAGGCAAATGGGATTGTGATTTACCCAGAGTCACAAAGCAGAAGTGTCTGAGGCCAGATTTGAACTCAGGCCTGGAATTCTAACCACTTAGTCACCTACTTCTCCCCCTTACAACATACTGAAGGGGAAAAATCTTTATGACAAAAACAGACCAAATTTTAATTATGACATTTTATGTAGAGAGAGTATCATTTAGATGGGTCTTTAGAGCCACAATCTACCAATGTCCATTTTATAAAAAAATAAAACCTATATTAAGGAAAGCAATGTAACCTGCTTGAAGTTACAGGGCTGGCACCTGAATCCAGATCTTTTAATCCCAAGTGTAAGATTCTTTCTACTATGCGGTATGTTGGGGAGTTCCAATGCCAGTTTCTTTACTGTATCTTTCTAGATAATGTTTAAAGTTCAACTTCACTTATAATGATTCAAAACTTTGTCCTTAATGACTACCATTCAATAATCTAAAATACGGCCATAGAAACAACCAGCTAATAAAACAAAAGTCTATGTGTCATTTCAATAAGGTAATTTTTCATTCTTTACATTATCCTTCCTTCACTGCTTTTTGCTAACTTTTTCCTTAAATAAACATTAGGGGAGGAATTTATTTGAGAGAGTAGGAAGATAAGACAGTTTTGGCTTTAGAAGAGCGCATAATCTTAACAGGGAGAAAATAACCCCACAGATAATGTGAAGATCTGCACAGAATGGCTATATAAGAAAGAGACAGGCAACATAGCTTCCTCACAAGTATAATGAATCATGAGTCAAAAGGCCTGGATTCTTCTCATTTACCTGCTACCTTTTAACTCCTCTCTTTATTTGAAATATGAAGATATTAGACCTGCCCTGCCTCCCTAAAAGGATGGTGAGAATCAAATGAAATACTACAATGGAATGAACTTTGATTGGAAAACTCCAAATCAATATTATTAATTAAATAGGGGAATTCAAAAGAGTACTTTTTAACAAAAAATGGCCTCCTGGTGAAGGATTTCAGGATACCATTTTTTTTTGGGGGGGGGAATTTGTTAGTTCAGAGGCTATTTATGAGATGGTCTATATGAGGGATCCCGAGTGAGGTTCTGGAGTGCACACCATCCTTTCATGTACAATCTCGGGTCTCTTTCAAGATCTCTGATTATCCAATGGAATGTATCAGGGCACTAGTCTGATTCTGGAGGTCACATAGTAATCCCACGGCTTTTATGAGTGATGGTGATTTCTAGATATTGTTCCAGGCACAGAACTGTGAGAAGAATCTCTGGTTTAGATGAAGTGGGTTCAAATTACCTTTAAGGAACTTAATAGCTAAAGACTCCAGGGGTGAATCAGATTCCTTTTCTGAAACTCAGTTTCCTCATTTGTAAAAGAAAGGGTTAGAAGAAATGATTTCTTAGGTCTCAGATAGCTTTAACATTTTTGTGATTCTCTAGGTTATAAGGAATAATGTTTGGAGGAGAGTAGCAGCTGAAGGGCCTCATTTTAGACCTGAAAGATATTTCATTAGTCAAAACAGCATAGATTTAGAGTGAGAAGGGATATATTATTATAAAGATGAGAAAACTGAGTGTCCAAGGAAGTTAAGCGACTTGTCCACAATTATTCAGGTCTTAAGTATTAGAAGTTGGATTGGAGCCCAAGTTATTTGACAACAAAACTAATGTTCTTTTGACTACAACAGTGTTATTGGCCTAATTAGTTTTAATTGCCACCAAGGGTGGTGATAGGAAATGCTGATGTTCCCTATTGGCATGCTTAGCCAAGGAAGGAAATAAAGGAAATTACTGGGAAGTCAGAAAGGAAGAAGAGGAGACAATAAGAAGAAAGAGATTCATGTGGTAGAGTAATAGACTTTCTCCTCCCAAGAGCTCATCAACAGGTAGCCTGTGCCCACTTTAGAGATCTTTCTTTGACATTCATTCAACAAATATTTGTTGCATTTTACTAGGTACAAAGGACTCCAAAAAGTATTAATGTCCAAATGTAAAATATTAATATAATTAAAATGTCATGCCTTTTTAATGGGTAGGGGAGGAAATGGAGGAGAGAATTTGGAACTTTAAAAAAAAAAAAAAAGAAAAGGCATTTACTCTCTTTATGACAGTAGCTAAATTTGCAGCTATGACCAAATCATCTATATGGAATTATTATCTAAGACCATCTTATCTCTATTAAAAAAAAACTACTAAGACCATAATTATTTAATGTAAGTTAGAGAATCATAGAATATTATGTAGGTAGCCAGCATATATAGATAGAATTTTTTTTTGCAATTATCAATGCCTGTGCATTTTCTATAAGATCTCCTTTAGAATTATCCAAAGAAATGTTGTTGGTTTTTTTTTTTTAACAAGCCCTTGCCTTTATAAGTTTCTTTCTCTTTATTTTTAACAGATGTAAACTTCCTCTCTTTATGTAGTCAACTAAATATAAATCACTTTGGCAGAAACAAACTTACCAACCTCATTCATAAAGATTTTTTTAAATTAATTTTTTTCAATTCACAAAAATCTCTTCTCTTTCTCCCATTTCCTTACCTCCCCTCCCTATTTTCCACCCATGATGAGAAAGAAAAACAAAATCTGTTATAAAAACAAGCAAACAAGATATACATATCTCAGTCTATATTCTTGAGTCCATCAAGTTTCTGTCAAGAGTAGGTAGCATAGTTTAGCTAAATTTGAGAAGCCTTTAGACAGCCATAAAATGCCAAAAGATCTCCAAAGGATAAGATTACTTTCAATTAGGTTTCTCTCCTACAGAGAAATCAAACTGATCTTGTTTTGTTTGCTCAATAGTTCATAAAACACAAAGTTATAGAGGTATTATTTTGTGAGACTAGTAATTCTTTTCTAAACTCCAGTGGTTACTTCTTCATTCAGGTTGTTTACATTTGAACAGCAAGTGAAATTGTTCTTACCTGTTAAAGAACTAATTTTTTTAGAAGACAAGAAATACCCAATTTTTTTTTTTCAATGGGAAGTTTTAAGTCACTCTTAAATCACTTGGATTAGTGCTAATGTTATTTTCTTAGTGATGATCAACATTAGGTTTCTAAGAGGATGTGGATCATATTATCTCTAGCTTGACTGAGAATATTCTCTTTTTTAGCCAACATCCAGCTGTCTAAAGAAATATTGTTGTGTGGCTGGTAAACAGATGACAAGATCAGTCTGGACCAGGACAGAGGTTGACACTCAAAAAAATCATTTTAAGGAACTCACTTGGACTCCAGTGATTGTTGTCAATAATTCTTTCGACATAGCTCTGTGTAATGACTGTGGTTAAGAATATTTCTAATTTGGCAAGTAGTTATCTATACTTTGTTTCCCTTTTCTGGGCATCACAAAATGGCTAAACTTCAGTGATTTAACAGAGTTAAAAGATTTTCTGTTCTTTTAAAAAATGTTACTACATTACTGCTCTGATAGATCTCTGAAAATACAAATTCCTTTTCAATAAAATCACCTTCCCTCACATTCAGAACATTTTTGAGCATGGCGCCTATTAGATAAGAAAGATTACCTGCAGCCTTTGATATATCACTCTGGCCTGGAAGCTGCAACGATGACCTCCAGTTTCTCCTGCCTGAAACACCATTTAAAGAAATGGAAACAAATAAGATAGATGGTATGAAAGGCATCGGAAAAAAGAAAAAGGAAAGCAAATTTTGAACAAAGAAGTTACCTTAAGAATGTCTTCTAAGGAATTTATGGATGGGGGCCGGTAGATATTAGAAATCATGTTTTCCACATTTATACAAACTTTTCCTGGCTCTGGACAAGCAGTGAGTATATAACAGAAGCTGGGAGGCTTCTGATCAGCTTTCATCTATTTAAAAGGAAAGGAAAAGAACTTAAAAAAGGATCCAACATGATTTTCAAATTAAATTACCATGGAATCAACACTTTCTTTATAACTGTCCTATAGAAAAAGTTTTTAGTTTCTCTTGACATTTACCATGCTAGTTTGATTGGTATGACAACTAGGTTTAGCTCTTGGTTGAAGAGAACTGAGGCTATATTTATGAACACTATGTTAAGCTTTGAGGACTGAGAACTATGGTCAGTCAGATTATACTTTTTTTTTTTTTTTTAAGAAAAGGTAATAGGCAGAGATTAAATCTGGCCACCTGTTAATAGCTCTAGGAAATAGTGTGGTAGAAAATGAAACATTAATTGATTAAAATTGAAAATTTTGCTTATTAATGGATTTTATTTATCAGTGTTTCTTTCCCTCCCTCCTTCCCTTCCTTATCTCTTAGAAGGTCAGGGCAAAAACTACAGTCTTTAGAGAGAAAAGTATTTCCCTAATTGTTTTTATTAACAAAAGAGAGGGGGAAAAGATTAAGTTGAATATTCAGCTTAAAAAAAAAACAAATTTCAAACTAATAAATTAATATGTTAAAAATAAATTCAAAGGAAAAAATCCCTAAAATCAAAGGGCAAAATAATAGTGCTAAAAGCAAAAGTAACAAATACTAAACAAGAGGGATATGAATTTTTTACAAAAGGGTCTCTGATAACTGATAGATTTTTTTGGTTGTTAGTGATGATTTGTTTTGAAACATACCTCAAATGAACTTAGATTGGATTTATAATTTGGTAGAAAAAGGAAATATGACAGAAAAAATTAAGCATTTTCAATTTAGAGATCAGAAACCCATTTCTACTTATATGGTCTAACATAAAAATGAGAATATCTGTGAAGAGCTGTTCAACATGTTGGACCTTGATCTTTTATTATAGAAGGAGAACCCACTATTTATTCAGGAGAAGCCAAAGTTTATTTGGACTTACCTCTTCATAGTCTTGACTTTGACCAGGAATTTTCAAAGGTATCAATGGAGGCCACAAGCTGTCAATCAGACTAAAAAGTCCCATTGCCCTTAAAATAATAAAAATAGAAAATAATAGATGGAAAAAAAAGGGAAAATACATGAAGGCATAAATCCTCTTCCTTATCAAAAAAGTATTTTCTAGGATCCTGAGTATGTACTAGATAGTACAGTAGACACTATACCAAAGAAAATTGCAATTTCTCTCAGGCTACCTCTTTCATGGCTTTTCCATTTCCCCCTGGACATCCACTGGGAAAGTATATTCTAGAGGGAATTCTTTTTTCAGTTATAAAGTGGACTAGAAGGTCACTTAGGTTCCTTCAAATTTAGAAATTCAAAAACTGATATAAACAGACATGAACCTTGTTGTAATGATCTTTTTTGAACTTCTTTACTTTTATATTCCCTGGATTTATTGCTGTCATTTTCTTTAATTAGATAGCTGTAATGAATATGCACTTCCTTCTTTTGGATCACTTTTTGCAATAGTCATATAAATCTTCTATTTATTTGAATTATTCAAATTCTTCAAATTCATAGTAGCACGTTAATATTCCATTACACACTTTTATCACCATTTTCAGCTATTCCCTCAATCAAAAAAGTTTTTAAAAAATATAACAAATAGTAGGAATGATTCTGAAAAGACAGTTTTATCTGTTCCCCTATCATCTCCTTCCCCCTACCCCTCCAATCCTGGGACAAAGCTCAACTAGTGGAACTATTGGTTCAAACATTTTTGTGATGTTTTCCATAACTAGGTATTTCATCCCTCAAAGATTAAAGTGATTCACTTCTATTTGCTCAATACATAATCTTTATCCTTGAGCTGAGGTGGAAGAGTACTAAAACTTTCTCAGTATTTATTATATTGGCTCTTGGGTATAAAAAAAAAAAAAGATTTAAATGCTTTCTATTGTTTTAAGGAAAAATTCTACTCATTCTTTTTAATGTTCTTAACATACAAGTATGTTATATTTTACCAAGGCCTTTTATTGTTTTATTTACTGATAAAATAATATGATTTAATTATCATCATTGTTGTTTTATTATTGTTGCTCCTCTAATATTTATGGCTTCTCTCTCTTTTTGGTTAAATTAGTTAATGATTTATCAGTTTTAAAAATCCATATCCCTTCTGTTTATCTTATTAAGTTTTTGTTGTTCTTGCTTTTAGCACTATTATTTTGTCCTTTGATTTTAGGGTTTATTTTTTCTTTGAACTTACTTTTGATGTATTAGTTAGTTTGAAATTTTTTTTAAGCTAAATATTCAACTTAATCTCCTCCCCCTCTTTTTAAAAATAAAAACAATTAGAGAAATGCTTTTCTCTCTAAGAACTACTTTAGCTGAATTCCATACATTTTGCAATGTTGTATTATTGTCATCCTCTTTAATATAGTTTTATTGTATCTTTTTTTTTAAACTTAATCATTCTGAAGGAATTTCTTTTAGTCTGTCTTTAGGTCTTCATCTTTTAAAAAATTATATAACCCTTATTGATTGAAATATCTAGAAAATGTAGATCATTTTTGTTGTTCTGTTTTACATTTGAATAAAAAATAAATTTAGTTTTCTTCCTCTAGTTAATAAATTGGCATTTTTAGGATTGTATCTTAAATTTTTTTTTTAGTAACTTCTTTATTATTTATAGTTTTTTTGACTTATTACATTTTATATACACAGGGAGGTGGCTCAGTCCCCTGGGTCTAAGTCAGCAAATCCAGTCTCAAAATTTACAAGCTGTATGATCCTGAACAAGTAACATAACTTTTTTATGCTTTAATTTACTAGAGAAGGAAATGATAAATCAGTTTGGTGTTTTTGCCAAGAAAACCCCATCATGGTCATGAAGAGTCTTGACATCTATTTAATGTTTTGCTACTTATATCCTTTTGTAATTTAGCTAATTTTTCCTTTGAAAATTTTATTCTGCCATTAGCTGCATATGTAGAACAATACATTTTTTTTTTTTTTTGCTGTTAATGGTTCTTTAATCAACATATCTTCCCTGATTATCTCTAAATGCTCTATAACTTTACATAAACTTTATCCAAAGTTGTGACTGCAGCACTAAATTTTCAAGAAGTGGCCGATGCATATTATTCATCCCTTTACCTCTCCCCTTCACCCCCCGCATCCCCCAACCTCTCATTCTAAAAACTCTAAATGTCTCTTTATCTTGGGCTTATTTTCTACAGTCCATATAATACTGAATATTGTGTATTTTCAAATCCTTCTTGCAATATATGGTAAATTTCAATCATATAACATTTAGTAACATTATTAATTTTTTTTGTATCACACTTGACTATAAACTTTGTCATGTTGATATAAAGCTTTTCTTGAGTTTCCATAAATAATATTGAAGAAGCTCTGTAATTTGATAATAATATGTCTGAATAATTTGAATATGACATTTCTTTCTGAGAACATCTTTAGTAGTTTATATTGATCTTCAGTCCTAAAATTTCACTATTTTTAGGAAGTTTTCTTGAGTGATTTTTTTGATACTTTATTTTTTAAATTAATTTTAAAATTATAACTTTTTGACCAATACATATACATAGGTAATTTTTTACAACATTATCCCTTGCACCCCCTCCCCTAGATGACAGGCAGTCCCATACATATTAAATGTGTTATAGTATATCCTAGATACAATATAGGTGTGCAGAACTGAATTTCTTGTTGCATAGGAAGAACTGGATTCAGAAGGTAAAAATAACCTGGGAAGAAAAACAAAAATGCAAACAGTTTACACTCATTTCCCAGTGTTCCTTCTCTGGGTGTAGCTGATTCTGTCCATCATTGATCAAATGGAACTGAATTAGATCTTCTCTTTGTTGAAGATATCCACTTCCATCAGAATACATCTTCATACAGTATTGTTGTTGAAGTGTATAATGATCTCCTGGTTCTGCTCATTTCTTGAGTGATATTCTTAAAAAAAAAACAGTATTTAGACTCTTGTTTCTTTGAAATTTTTTGGCAATCTGATAACTCTCAAATTATCTTTTTTTTGTTTTTGTTCTGTAACTTTTGCTTATCAGTTAAAATATTTTTTTTTAAATAGCTGAGTTATGCTTATTTTGCTTCATAGTCTGGTGATCTACTTATAGCTTGAGAGTTAATTTCCCACTGATTCCATTTCTTTTAATTGAATTTTCTACCAATGTTTCTTTCCTTTAAACTGTGAAAGAACTTCCACTGTAGATACTAGACCTTTCTAGACTAACATCAGATCTACTTTTATTTTCTTTCAGTTATTAGTTTGACATGTTTTATCATTGAACAGTAAGAACATAGCAGAGTGGATAGAGAGCCAATCCCATAGTCAGGAAGGTCTAGATTCAAGTCTGTACATATTGTCTGTATGACCCTGGGAAAATTAACTTTTTCAGAACCATATTCTAAGAGTATAAAATGTAGAGCAATTTCTGATCTCCAGTGGTAGAAAGAATTTTTTCCCTGGGGATTCCCTACCCAAGGAAACCACAAGTTTAATCTCTATTCTAATTAGATATTTCACTGGGAAAACTGAGGTAGTAGTTTATGAACTTTCATTCTTTTATTTTGCCCAAACTCCTACATACTTATAATTTAGTTGGGGCTTACTAGAAAAATAAAGGCAGGTAGGTGGTACTGGGCCTGAAGTCAAGAAGTTTTGTTGTTCAGTTATTCAGTTGTATTTGATTCTTCATGATCTTTTCTTGACAAAGAATGGCTTGCCATTTCCTTCTCTAGGCCTGAATTTGAAGTCAGACACTTAGCTGAGTGACCCTGGGCAAGTCACAGAATCCTGTTTGTCTCAATTTCTTCATCTGCAAAATGATCTAGAGAAAGAAATGACAAACTATTCCAGTATCTTTGCCAAGAAAGTCCCAAATGGGATCATAAAGAGTTGAACATGACAAATGATTGAACAAAAAATAACAAAAAGTAGAAATTAAAACTTTAGCCTTAACGAAAGTAGCTTTGACATTTTTGATAGTCCATAAATTACCACCAAAATATTAACAATACTTATAAAAATAAGTAAGAAAAAAATGAACAAGTATCACTGGGTAAGCTGGAGGAAATTAATTTTCTTCAAAGCATTGCTTTATTTTACTGAATAAATTCTGCTTCAGTTTTTCTGATACATTCTTAGATCTCAAAGGCTTTCAGTAGCAGAATTTGTCTGTGATGGGTAATAGAAAACCCCACATGCTAGTATGGTCAGAAAGTATAACTTGTTGGGTTGTGTTTATACTATAATTCTTAAAGTCAAACTGAACAACAAATACTATATGTTACAATGGAATTATTTATTATTTTAACATTTTGTTATTTGGAATATGGCCAATAAAGAGAAAAGAATCCAAGACAAATCCCAATATTTTGAACATGTGATGACTAAACAAATGAAACCACCATTAAAAAATATGAAAGTCATGACGAATAATGTTTTTGGAGAAAATTTAACTTAGTTTTGGATATGAATAAATGAGTGACTGTTGTTGGGACATATCACTATACATAGAAGACAGTTGGAAAATATCTATCTAAAGTTTAGGTGTGAGGATAAATTTGGATCATAGATTTGGGAGTCATTCATGATAATTTAAGCAATGACAATACATCATATGATCAAGGTGGAAAGAACTAACATGAAGTAGTGAGGAAAGAGCCAGTTAAGAAAACAAGGGAATGGTGAAAGAAGTAGGAGGAAAATACATTGTCACAGAAATCAAGGGAGGATTGAATATCACATCCCACTGCATTATTTATAGGAACATTTATACTTGAAAAACATGAAGTTCAATTATGTCAGTGAATCATTTATAATGTTGTTAAGTTCTGAGCATAGGCATTTAGTTGCAACAAGATCTAAGACTCCTTTTAGGAAGAAACAATGGATTTGGTAACTAAGAATTAGTGATTCTTTTTTTTTTTTTTTTTTTAAATAACACTTTTACTCTCTCATGCCTCTATCTCCACCAATAAAATTTTCTCTTATAATAAAGAAGTAAAGCAAGGAAACACAAACACACTGGCTATGTCTGATAATATGTCGATCTTTCCACATCAACAATCAATCAAGTGCTTGCTGGGATGTCTTATTATATAAAGCATGGTAAACTTTATCAATGTGTTTCAAAGTTGTTTTCCTTTATGTTACCAATTTATAAACTGTTCTTTTAATGTCCTGTAGCCTTTCACACAATTCTTGAATTCATTTCCCTTACTCTTTTATTGCACAATAAAAGTATGTTATATTCACATACCATGATTTGTTTGGCTATTTCCTAATCAATGAGCACCACCCCCTTTCTTTTCAATTCTTTGTTACTATTAAAGTGCTACTAAATCTATTAAGTGCTGCTAATATATTAAGAATAAACTAGAATATATAAATTTATTCTATATATGTTCATTGACTTTAGAAAGCATATTTAACATATGCACATTGATTTCATTTGAAGGATCCAGTATTAGCAAAGAAAAAAAGGAGTTGCAAACTCAATGCAAAATGCACAAATTTCACTTGATCATCTAGATTTTATTATCAGATATAATAAATACTTCAATGAACTTCATACTCATTTATTTATAAAATAGAAATTGCATTTTGGCAGGGTCAAATATGGTCTTTTTCTCAAGTCTAAATCCAAATGGTATCCTAAAATTTTGTTTCAGAAGAACTTGTACCACTTTAAACTTATTCCACATTTTAAAAAGACTATGGCATAGTGATGTAATAAATTGGGAATTTGATAATATAACTCTGCTACTATTTTTTCATTTTTGAAAGGAAAGTACTTTCCAAATGATCAATTCTCATTTTAGCTAGCCAAAAAACCCAAAACAAAACCCTAAAATTGTCTTTAAAATGGAATTTACAATCATTAAGGACTAGAATGCTCTCAAATTTCATGAAATATTCCAAACTTAAAAACTTCTTGAAAATTCATCCTCAATTTGACTATTGCAAAAATGTTTGGTTTTGTTTTGTGATTGTTTTATACATCATGATCCCCCCTATAGCCACTTGTTGGGAAGTGTGGGTTATTCAGGGAGGACCACCTCTTCTGTGAGGGCTTGCCAGGCCCCTTTCAGGGCTGCTCTTGTACCTTTGGATTCACCTAACTCTAACCTGTGACTCTACAAAGCTGTAATAAGCACAGGAGACACACCCTGGTAAAACCATCTTGGCAGATGGGCTAGCTCAGATAAAGGGTAACCAACAAGCTTCAAACCCATAGGCAAATTAGGGGATGTGGAGACCTCTCTTAGCAGAAGAGATGGATGAGAACAATTTGTTCCAGGGTTACGAAGGCAGCTTGGTCGGACATCAAAAATGCCAAGTTTATCCAGCCATCACCGCTCACCCTTTGGACTTTGGACTTCAATGGCTCTGGAAGAGGGATTAGGGCTGACTCTGCCTCACTTAAATCCAATTCAATCATGAGTCAAAAGGTCACCCTATGATGTTACTGGTCCTCTTCAAAAATGAAGGATAAACAAAAACAGTCACTTGTTTATTTGACAAGTATTTTTCAAATAAGGACCTCAGAATAACAATACTTCTTCCTTGAATTACAGTACAAACATAGATTTGTATAAAATCAAACTTTAATAAAATTAAAAATACTTACAATAAGGTGAATGATAAATATATACATGGAGTACTTTAAATGATCTATTATACATTTTGGTAAGAAGCTGCTTAGTGTAATGGATAAGGAAGACATGGATTCAAATATATTCTCTGAAATATACTGATTTTGTGATCAGGGTAAGTCATTGAACCTTTCTCGGTATTTAGACCAAGGCTGCTTAAACTTTTTCCACTTGTGACATTTTTTTTTTTTGCTTGAAAAACTTTTACATGCCTCTTAATATACAGGTATATAAAACAAATATACAAATCAAACATTTTCTGATAATAAATCATAATTTTGCAAAGCCTAAATTCAGTTAAAAGACTCCATATGGGGGTCATGAACCACAGTATAAGAAGTTGGGTTTTAGGCAAATTTCTAAGACTTTAAATTGAAGAAAAGATGCTGACTTGCTTTGTTAGAAGAATGAATTTCATTATCCAGGAGTACCTTATGTGGATGCAATTAAAATATGTATATGTGCATGTAAATATAACACACATGGATACAATCTCTTCCCCTTTCCCTATATATTATTTTATATTGATCTTTCTTATTAATATTGATACTAATCAAGCATTTTACTACTTATTCCTGTTTAATTTTTTTAATCACAAATAGTTAAGTTTAAGATAAAAATATTAAATATTTTCTATTTCAATATTTCCTATTGGGAATGAAAAATACATTTGGGAGGAGTTGTTATTGTTGCTGTTGTTGTGCCTGACGCTTTCTGAATTCATATGACATTTTCTTGGCAAAGCTTTGGAATTGTTTGCCATTTCCTTCTTCAATAGAAAAAATATATAGAAATTAAATGACTTGCCCATGGTCCCAGTCCTACTGAGTATCCAAGGACACTGTAGAACTCAGAGCTTCCTGACTCCAGGTTCAATACTTTATCCACTGAGCTACCTAGCTGCCAACATTTTACTATTCATTTGATCTAGTTTATAAGTAGTTTTTATTTGCTCTCTACCTTCAATATGATCTAGCAATAATTTCTAATAGTATAAATTTCAGATCATGATATATTTAATATGATTGTTTATTGTTGTTGATCAGTCTTCATTCTCGAAGAGGACCAATGACATCAGAAGTGTGATGTGAAGTGAGTTGGATTTAAGTGGAGGCAGGGCTGTGTAAAGTCATTTGTTCTACTTTCCCCTCCAGAGTCATCTTGCAATGATAAGACATAGGCCAGGACTAGCAGGGATAATCACAGATGTAGTGGGAGACTTTGGCCTTTTTTAAAACTAAGGTCTTTCCCAAGTCTTAGTCTGTCTGAGGCAACATCCATTCAGCAGTTAGAGGCTATATAAAAATTAAGGAAAAAGATGGCCAAGTCTGCCTTTATAAAAGAATCAATCTGGGAGGGGAAGGCCTTCAGAATTTCTGGCCAGAACAGAAACAATTGCTATTTACACTTATTTTGAGCTGTCAAAAGCCAAACAATGAGCAAGTGAGGTTTGGGCTGAGGACTACTACTGGCCAATCAATAAGAGCCAGAGTGATTTGGGTTTAAAAGCATAAGCAAATTCTTCAATTGATAAATGGTCAAAGGAAATGAACAGATAATTTTCAGATGAAGAAATTAAAGTCACTTCATATGAAAAAATGTTCTAAATCACTCCTGATAAGAGAAATACAATTTAAAACAACTCTGAGGTACCATTACATACCTTCAGATTGGCTAAGATGACAAGAAAAGACAATGATAAATGTTGGAGTGAATGGTGGGAAAACTGGGACACTGATACATTGTTGGTGGAACTGTGAAATGACCCAACCATTCTGGAGAGCAATTTGAAACTATTCTCAAAAAGTTACCAAACTGTGTAAACCCTTTGATCCAGGAGAATTTCTACTGGGCCTGTATCTCAAAGATATCATTATAAAGTGATAAGGACCCAAATGTACAAAAAATGTTTGTGGCAGCCCTTTTTTTGTAGTGACAAGAAGCTAGAAACTGAGTCGATGCCCATCAACTGGAGAATGGCTGAATAAGTTATGGCATATGAAGCTTATTGAGTATTATTGTTCTATACGAAATGGGCAGCAGGATTTCAGAGAGGCCTGGAGAGACTTACAGGAACTGATGCTGAGTGAAGTAAATAGAAACAAGAGAAAATTGTACACGGCAACAGCAAGATTATGTGATAATCTATGTGATGGACAAGGTTTTTTTCAACAATGAGGTGATTCAGGTCAGTTGCAATAGACTTGTGATGGAGAGAGCCATCCAGAGAAAAGACTATGGGGACTGAATGTGGATCACATTATAGTATTTTCACCTTTTCTGTTGTTGTTTGCTTGTTTCTTTTTTTCTTTCTCATTTTTCCCCCTTTTGATCTGATTTTTCTTGCACATGAAAAATGTGAAAATATGTTTAGAAGAATTATACGTGTTTAATCTATATTGGATTATTTGCTATTTAGGGGATGGGAAGAGAAGAAGGGAAAGAGAAAAATTTGGAATACAAAGTTTTGCAACAGTGAATGTTGAAAACATTCTTTTGTATGTATTTTGAAAATAAAAAGTTATCATAAAAGAAAAAAAGGTATAGGCAAGTAGCTTCATTTGAATCCCAATGGGTTTATCCAACTCTGGTTTTCCAAAACCATATTTCAAAAAATCATAAATGAAAACTCCTCCTCCATTTAAAAGGAAGGAAATTTGGGAACATTCAAGTTTCTTAAGAAGTCATCAGATTATGTATCTAGCATTTCAAGGTGGTGGAATAAGAAGTTGCAAGGCAGCCTGCTTTGCACTGGAAATATAAAAGCAACAACAAAACTCCAAATAACTAGAAATTCTCACAAGAAATATAATGAGTAAAATAAAAATAAATTTTAGTTACAATTAAAATAAATTTTGGAACAAAAGAAGGAAAGAGGAAAACATTGGAAGACATACCCAAACAATACCATAAACACTGCAAAAACTCTTTAAAGATTTGGTTACATTAATAATAAATTACAAGTAGACAGTCATCTGTCTTTCACACATACACACACACACATATATATGCACACACAAATAAAAAACTGCACATGTTTAACCTGTATTGGAATGCTTGTTGTCTAGGAGAGAGAGAAAAATCTGGAACACAAGATTTTGCAGGGATGAATGTTGAGAACTATAAAGGCATGTATTTTGAAAAATAAAAAGCTATTATTTTAAAAAGAAACATATGTGTGTACATAGGCACAAATACATATGTATATATACATATATGTATATTCTATATACATGCATGTACACATAAATATACACATTGTATTTCAATGTAATTGGTGAATTAAAAAATATTCTGAGGAGTCCATGGCCTTCACCATACTGTTAAAGGTGTTAGTGATATACAAAAAAAGTAAAGAAGCTTGGCCTGGGGCATATGAGGGAGAAAATGCATTTGGTGTACACTATTTCAAAGTCCAATTCTTTTTGAACAGCAAAACAACTGTTTGGTCATGTATACATATATTGTATTTAATTTATACTCTAATATATTTAACATGTATTGGTCGACCTGCCATCTGGGGGGGAGGAGGGGAAAATTTGGAACAAAAGGTTTGGCAATTGTCAATGTTGTAAAATAACCCATGCAAATATCTGGTAAATAAAAACTATTAAAAAAAAAAAAGAAAATGCATTTGGACAAGGATAGGATAAACTGATGATAAAGAAATTTCAGCACAGTTAAGCTAGAGAGCAGGTAGAAAAACAAGGACAAAAAAGGGAGGATAAAAGCTTTCCCATGCTTAGGAAATCTACTCCTAAACACTACTTTGTCAAGTAACATCCTTTGAGAATTTGTTTCCACCCAAAACCATCTTAGAATGAATGAGAATGATTGGCTAGCTTTTATAATCATATGATTTCAGTTATATGGGAGGAAGAAATAAACAAAAAAAAAGTTGCTTTCTTTCCTTTTTTTTCCTGATGCTGAAGGATAATGAAGCTGGCTGAGCTATTCATCCCAGATTGACAAATACTGATTGGACCCAGTGGTTCTTCTAAAACTTACAATTTCCACAATTAGAAAATGGATTTTTTCTTATACTAAAAGTTCAGAAAAGTTTAATTAAGAAGAGAAACAGAAACTTTATTATTCAATAAGCCCTGATCAGGAGCAAGAGTACAAAAAAATCAAGAGCAGCTAGATGGCTCAGTAGATGGAGCACCAGCTCTGGAGTCCAGAGGATCTTAGTTCAAATCAAACTTCACTTAATAGTTGTGTGACCCCTAGCAAGTCACCCCCAAGTGCTTCACACACAAAAAAAAAGAGTAAAAAGAATTCAGTTATGACAATGTTTTTTTTTTTTTTTTTTTTTAAAGAAAGAAAAGAATTCCTCAACTTAGAGCAGCCTGGTTTAAAAACCTAATTCACATACAATTTTGGTGGCTTTCCTAAAGGTCTTATAATATTTAAGCTAGAGCAAAATGAAGAAATATGGGATAGTAGTACTTAGAGAGAAGTACTCAAAGTCAGGAAAACTGTTACATGACTTTGGGCTCTTATAGTCCCCCAGAAAATACAAATACTATAAATTGCAGCCTAGCTGAAAATCTGCATTGGGAGAAGGAATTTCCTCACTAGGAATTCCCTATGAAATTATAGATCTAGATTCCAAAAGAAGAGATCTCTATTAATAATTTATAGGACATGAATTTAAAAGGACCTGAAAACTCATCCAGTTTAACACATTTTTCCAGTAGAGAAACAGAGGCCCAAAGTGAGCTGCCCAAGAATAAATGTGTAGAAAATGACACAAGGCTAGAATTTAAGCCTAGAGCCTGAATCCAAACTCACTCAGTATTCTTTTCACTGTAGTATGGATTAATTCCTTAATTTTCAATTCTGAGTTTGATATACCAAAATAATTTAATATAAAATATTAAATAACTTCAATGATAAGTAACTCAAATAACACATCATATGACTTTTAATAACAAATACCATGTCAGTACAAAATAACAAATTAGGAATGAATTGTAAATGATATTCTACAATAGGGAAAGCCTTAGGAGGATTTTACCTGGAATCAATTAGCTTTATTGGGGAGGCATCACTGGCTACTTGCAACTTCTAATTGTGACTATAGATTAAGTGTTTATATTTAAAAGTAGATCCCTAGTAACAGGATAATCATATAAAACTAAAATGAATATTTTTACAAGATTCTGGTTTTTTTCCTCATTCAAAAAAAAAAATTAGATATGGCTCAAGTAGTTACCGTTGTTTTGTGAACAAGATTTTAGTCTTAGGCAGCCCACATAACCATTTAAATGAATCCAACCTTTCATCAGGTCAAAACTTTTTTGCTGTAGCTAACTTTTGGCAGAAGGAAAGTTTATTGTTCTTCCCACTATAGTTCACTCTTGACTCTTCATGAAAAAAGCCCCACTTCACTTCTGCATGAGGTTTCGTTTTGTTACACAGGAAATGCATTCTTTTAAAAAAGTCATTCCTTTAAAAGAAGTGTCAAATAACAAAAATCAAGATAACTGACAGTAAACACTGTCTTAAATTTAACCTCCTCTTTTTTCCAAAGAGATTTTACCATCTGGAATAAAAATTTAATTAAAAGAAAGAAAAAAAAAACCAAAAAATGAAGGACTTGAACCTCCACTTAGAAAGTACTAAGAGAAATGAGTTATGATGTCAATGTAATGATTACAAATCTGAAAAAGCCACTTGGTCAGAATGAGTTTCTGGAGAGATGTTTTATTTTCAAAGTTTTGTGATGAAAATCTATAGAAAACCTTGGATTTTCAAATTTGAATAATAAAAGTTTTTAACTAAAAAAATCCTAAAATAATCCCCCCTCCCCCCCACATTTGGTGGGTAGTCGTGGGAAGCAAGGCAGATGGGAAAGAGGCTGGATGAAATCTTTACTTTCTCTATTGGGAGTTCTGAAGTTGACAGTTTTTGTAGCCTAGTCCCTACACTGGGCAGATTCCTTTAAAGTGCTCAGAAAAGTAGGTCAAATTAGCTAGTGATCATTTAAGGGGAAAGCCACGTTTCACACCACATTCAATCACGATTTCATCTGATTCTTTTAACTGTGATCTAGAAATCAATAGCTTTGGAGAATGTGAAGAGAGGAGGGAAAGCACTGTGGTCACACATGGAGAAGGAATGACAGCATATGGTCGATGCCAGGGACATCTGGAACAGGCCTGATGATATGTCTTCTCTGTTGCTCCACTTGGGGTGGCTTTTGGCAGGATGAATTTAAAGCACAGGCTGAAAAACACATTGCTACTTTATGAAATCTAGAATGCATGCCCACAGGCTGTCTGACTGAAGAAGCTCAAATCATCTCTCAGATGGTATAGAAACTCACATTTAGAGTCTTAACTTATTGTAATAAATACAGAGAAGGGGCTAGGATGTGGTGGACAGAAAGATGGCCTCAAAGCCAGGAAGATCCAGGGAGCAAATTATGCCTCTGAAACATATTATCTGAGTGACATATAACTTTCCAGTGCTCCAAGATTATTAACTGCTCACAGATCCAATCTCTATGTTAATATATATTTCATATAATGTGTATACATATGTATGTGAATATACACACATACACAGACACACACACAATTATTCACAAATATTAAAAAGTTAGGCTTCATTCTCTAAATCCAACAAAAATAAGATTAAAATTCAGATGAAGCTAATCAGTGTCTAGGATAAAGGAAGGATGCAAAAGGTACTTATTTGAGTATGCAAGGATGGTGATATCGAGAAACTATTGAGGAATATTGAATGAACATCTTGGATTTTTTTAAGGTATCACAGAGACATAGCAGATATCGATTTATTATTCCTCCAAATTTTACTATTTAAAACAAAGGAGAGTTGAGTTGCCTAATTAGAGTAATGAGGGATTGTACTTTGAGCCAAGATGATACGAAGAGTCCTTAGGTGCAGAATGGTTGACAATTAACAATTCCCATGTAGACTTAGAGGGGGTAGAAATTACATTATATAAATCTGATTTTAATCTCCTAACCACATGGTGAATAGAAGTTTCTCTGGTTGGGCTGGAAAAAACAGACATTAGAAGCATATTTATTCAAAGGGCACTAAAGTTCCCTTTCTATCTTTTCTTGTTTTGATTTCTTCCAATTTGGAGGTAATAGGGTAAGAAACGGCTTTACGACTTTCCAACTTGAAATCAATAGGTGTCCCTTGAATAAAAGCCTTGGCACTTTGCTTCTGCCTTGGTGTTTGGCATTTACTCTTTCATTTTAAGTGAAAGAGTTGAGAGGCTAAAATCTTAGGAGTTTCAAATAATCAGGAGAATGAGGCACCAGGAAGCCCAAGAGCAGAATTTTGAACACTAGTTTTCAAGATTTAGTGAAGCAGTGGAGAGATGACTCATTTGGATGTGAATTTGCATAGAAATAATTAAGTTGGAGCTCACTCTCCCCAAAGTCCTAGGTGATACAAGGAAGAATGTGTCTCCTAAAGTATTATGGGGAAAATAATATCTATATCTACAAGTAAATTGTTGCTGTTATTTAGTCTCTTTAGTCATGTCTGACTTGTCATAATACATTTGGGGTTCTTTTGGCAAAGATGCTGGAGTGGTTTGCCATTTCTTTCTCCAGCTGATTTTACAGATGAGGAATTGAATCAAAGTGACTTCTCAAGATCACACAGCTGGTAAATGTCTGAGGCCATATATGAACTAATAAAAATGAGTCTTCATGCCTTCAGGCCTAGTGCTCTATCCACTGCATCCCATAGCTATGTCTTTGAAGTAAAAATCCTGAAAGAGGGCTTAACTTGACAGCATTAGAGAAGTTATACCCTCAAACCCCCATGGATTTCCCTAGAATCCTGGAGGGGGAGATATATCTATCCTTGCTCTGGGAGAATAAAGCTAGACTTCTTGCTACACTAACTTAATTTTTACATTCAGACCAAATTCTAAACTGTAACATTCATTCATTTATAGATACTAAATTAATCATGAAACTATTTAGCTTAACTAAGACCTATGTTACATATGTTCCATTGAACTCCAACCATAATGCTAACTCTAATTCTGACTTCTACCTCGTACTTCAGTTTGGAAATAGAAGACAAACACCAGAAAAGTACAGTGGTATAAAAAGAGACTAATAATAATTTTTAAAAAGATAAATAAGGCAGGGATGAAAAAGTTTAAAAAGTAGAAGTTAGAGTACAATGAAAAAAAAAAAAAAAAAAAAGGTGAGGCAAGACTGCTATATGAAGGTCATATATCCCCAAATCTCTCCTTCAGCTTTCTTTCAAATAATTCCTTTCTTCTCCTCTCCTCTATATCTCTCTGTATTTGTCTCTCTCATAAAACTAATGACAAAATAGTTCTTAGAGCCTGAAAGAATAGACATTCTGTGACAAATCCTGTCAATGAATATAGTCCATTAAAAAGTGAAAATTGAACCAGGTATCCAATATCCTTTTGCTGTTTTTCTATCTGATATTTAAGTTATTAAATTAATGCAACTGACTAATTGTTATAAGTAGTTTGAAATAGTTTATTCTAGAATTTTAGGCCTGCTGAAAAGAAAAATAATGTCAATTTATTCATAATCTATCAAGAAATAGTTCAATAATGGGACAAAAATTACTGGAGGATTTAGGTTTGTTTCTGGATCTGCTAAGGCTTAAAAATACAACTTTGAAATAACTTTTTTGTGATGTGTCTGTGAATAAATAATAGAAATACATATAAAAGATATTAATATTTTCTTGACAGATTTTCCTGCAAGAAATAGGCCCAAATAATAATGTTATATTTTAGCACTCAGAAATTCACTAATATGGTTAACTTTTTGCTGCTATTGCATTAGAAGGGTTAGTTAGTCTTAAGAAGAACTTTAACAGAGAGAAGGCAGATAAACTTGAAAAACAACATTTCTAAAGAAAAAGTAAACACAGCTGGTGAGCAGAGTTTGAAGACATAAAGTGCTATAACAGAATAAACTAACAACTCAACCACTCATGTGTCCTCATGTTAAAAATGTGCAAAGTAATGCTTTCTTCAGTGAACTTGTTCTTATGACCAATGGTACATGTGAAAGATATGTAATGAGAATTGTTTTATATTAACTATGTTTTCATCTCATTGGCACTTATAGTGTCATGATAACATTTTCTTACGGTATGGAATCTAAGAAAATTCAGCCATCAGAAATACTGAAGTATTTTATCATAACTTCATACAACTTATGACACAATTTTGTAACCTAAACCCCAATTAATTTCCATGTTGATCATATTATCATTGCTGGCTTCTCATTTTCTGTTACTAAGGTCTATATATGTAACATTTTACATTTCTGTTCTTCTAAATTTATCTAAGACTTCTCTTTGACCAAATACATGCGCAATTTTTATGTTTCCTATGTGCTTAAAATATTTTATAATTTTTCTCCTTAAATTTTCACCTTACATTTTTATTCATTTCAACAAGTTTGAAAAATGCATTCCCTCTGATTTATCTTTTTTTTTTTTTAATTTTCATCTTATGAGAATGGATTGTTTTATTCCCCTACAGTTAATCTCCTACGCCTAATTATCTATTTCTGTAATAGTAAGTACTCTTCCTTTATCAACTTAGAGGCTATATTATTTGATGTATATATATTCAAAATTAACATAAGCTCATTATCAATAGTATCCTAAGCATGTTTCATTTTATTGTTTGCCTCTATTAATTCTATCAATTAATTCTCTCAGTAAACCCAGATTTTCTTGAGCTAGCTTTAAAATCCTGTGATCATTTTGTATAATTGTGTTTCCTGTAGACAACATGTTCTGTTGTTCATGCATTCTGTTTTTTAATCCATTCTAGAATTCCTTGGGGGTGGAAGGGTGTTCAATCTGTTGACATTTAACTTAATAGTTTTAAATTCTGACAGTAGTTCACAGGACTTAAAACTTGAAGTTATATTGGAAACCACTAGGTCCTACTCTTTAACTTTAAAGATGAGGAAATAAATACTGAGAGATATGTAGCAATTTGCCCACATTCACATTGATATTTTAAAATGTTGAAAAAAAATATCAGGACTAGTTTACATTTCTATGTAGTGCTTTAAGATTTATAAAGCCATTTTATATATCAATCAAGATACATATTTATATACATATATATATATATTTATGTACACATACCCAGACATGTACACACACACATATATATGTAAATATAAATTTGATCCTCATAACAACCCTATAAGACTGCTGCTATTATCACTCTATTTTAAAGATGGGGAAATAGTATCATGGAAATTGTGACTGGTACTAAGTAGCAGAGCTGTTATTGAAACCCAAGTTCTCTGCTTCCAAAATCCAATGTTCTTTACATCACATAGCACTGCTTTTCTTCTTTAATTCTATATGAAGTTGTTATTTGTTTTATTTCAAGAGGGAATAAGATGTTTCTTGTTTTACTGTTTTCTATGACTGAGCCAAACAATGAATGAATATTATGCTGAATACCTACATTATTATGCCATTTATCCTAAAACAACTCATTAACTTTCCCTTTGGGATTATCACAGACACCTTTCCAACTTAACCTCATTTATCAGTATTTCCTTTCCTGTTAATATTTAATGCTTGTTTGTTTCTATACTACTTTTTAACAGAATTTTTTTGCTTGACAGCATGCTTTTTTTCAAGATCATTTTTATCATTCACTAATTTAACCAATACAACATTGTAATAATTTTGTAATTCCATAGGGACTTTTATAATGAGGACAATAGTAATAAGTGACTTTTATATTTCATGTTAATGTTTATAAAGTTTCTACTTCCAAAGTATTCTCATATCTGTCCCCAATGACAATATGAATTCAGGCCCTTGTCTTCTCTCACCTGGATTATAGGAATGGACTTTCCCTGACTCAAGTTTCTTCTCACACTAATTCATCTTCTACACAACATAATAGAATGATTTTTTTTTTAAAGACTGATCTTTTAAAATACAAGCCTGACCTTCTGTTATTCTCCTTGACAAATTCCAGTGTTTCCTTATTACCTCAATAATCACACATAAACTATGTTTAGAATTTAAGGCTTTTCAATCTGTTCCCAACCTACCTTTTTAGCTGTAGTAATTAATACTACCCTTCACATTGCTTTACAATCTTAGTTGAATTGGCCTATTTACTCCTTGGACTACTCAGCTCTTGATTTCCCCTCTTTGTGTCTTTATGTATCCCATGCCTGGAGTATATTCTCTTCTCACCTCTATGTTGGAGAACAGCTAATCTGTAAAACTCAGCTCAAATGTCAACTTCTAATGAAGTTTTCCCTGATTTCCCCAGTTTCTAGTTCCTACCCCTTAATCTTGTTTCTACCTTTCACTCACACATACACATACTGTATGTATATTTAGGTATATGATACATTTAGGGTTATAAGTACAAAATGTATGTATATACATATGATGAATGATACAAGGTATATTGCAGATATACAATATATGAACAGATGTATATACATATATGTATATATATTTTACACACACACACACATATATATACAATGTTCACAGATTGATTATGCATTGCCTATATTACAACACATATATGTACAATATATTAAACATAAAGTATATGTGCACAATACTGTGTACAATATATGCACATACATGTAATATATATGCATTAATTATTAGTTAAGAGTGGTAGTAATTAAAGCTAAAATAGTAAGATAGATTATAATATAAATAATATAGATCCTATATAGAAAGAGATATTTACATACTTTACACTGATAGAATGTAAGGTCCTCACCAGAAGAAATTTTTGCTTTTTTATCCCCAGTACTTCGCATATAGAAGGTACTTAATAAATAGTTGTTGATTAATTGCTTCCCTCACAGAAATCCTATGAGAAAGCTAGTAGAAACATTATTATTTATATTTTAAAGATGAGGAAATTAAAGTCCTGAAAGGTAAGTATGATCCAGTGTTAGTGTCTGAAGTGGGAGATGAAACAAAGACTCTTGGTTTTAGGTTCCATTCTCTTACTAATGTACCAGTTGAGCTTAGAGACGATGACTATTTTTGTTGTATGTACCCTCTAGTGTTTCTGCAGCTCATTTACAAAAGTTCTTTTGAGGGACCATTTTTGTTTTTTAACTTTATGAAGTCCTGGCAATTTTAGTTTTAAAATGTCCATCCCGCTCCTCCCACCTAGATTAGGATTAGATTAATTGGGAAATGCAGGTATTAGTTTCAGGGGTTGAAATCATATTTGTTTGTTTTTTAAACTGTAATATTTCAAATCCATTTTTCATTTCTGGCTTTCAATTGAAAAATCTCACAGGACCCTTACTGGCCTTTGTGTGTGTATTTTTCCTTTCTTTTGGCTGCTTGAAAGACACTTTGTAATTATAACTTTGAAGCTTGATCATTCAACTGAATGAATTTATCATTGTTGGGCTTCTTTTTCATTTGTAGTATGTCATTTAATTCCTATTGCTCAGAAATTTTCTTGTACAATTTCTTAAAAATATGTGATCAGATACTTCTCTTCTTTGACATTTTCCAGGATCCCAATAATGGTGAGGTTTCCTTTCCTTCATCTATCCTCCAAATTTGTCACTTTCTTCATCTTCATTACTTCCAAATACTTTTTCCAGTTGAATTATTTTCTGAGTTTGTTGTTCCATTTCAACTGGGTTTAGCTGCCTCTCTGGCTTCTAGTGTGCTAAACATGTTTTTGGCTACGGTAACTGATGTTTTTAAATTCCGTGTTATTTTCCTTTCAGCTGAAGTTTTGTCATCATCTCCTCTTGAGATTCTTTAATTCTTCCTTAGATTTTTGAGGTGTGCTTCATCTGTTCTTTTAATTTCTGTTGTTTTTTTTTTTTTTTTTGGGAGGGGGGAGATTGCTTTTTCTATCTTCATTATTGTTTCTTAGGATTTGTTTCCCTCTTGCTACTTTTTCTATTGCTTTAAAATACTTTTTCTAATGCTTTTCATTTCATAATTTAAAAAATATTGTATCAGGATACATTTTTTTTTGTTTTGGTTTATTATCTTTTTAATGAATCTTAATTTTCCTAGGAGAACTTTTAGCAATTTCATTTCTTCTCAATTTTTTTTACTAATTTTTTTTTTAAAGAATAATAGGGTGTGAGGCTTATTTTGTGTCTTTTTAGTCTGTCATATTTCCAGAATTTTGACTGGAGCCATTTCAGCACCTTGTAGTGTTTGGTTTTGTTCTCTATTTGTTTCCTGTTTATCAATTTTTTTTTCTCTCCGAAAAGAACAAGGAGCATAGAACTAGAGATAGAAAAGGCTTCAGATGCCATCTAATAAAAATTCTATAATTTATACATGAGAAAATGGAAGTTCAGGGAAGTTGACTTGAGTAGTTACATAGGTAGTAAAGGGTCGATCAGAGATATGATATGAACCAAGACTTCTAGCTCCAATCAGTCAGTCAACTACCATTTATTCAGCAATTACTATGGATCAAGGTAGTATGCTAAGCCTTGTGGATATAAAGAAATGCAAACATTCCCTGCCCTCAAAGAGTTGACATTCTATGGGGAGACAATATGCAAACAACTATGTACAAACAAGTTATGTTTAGGATAAATGGAGACAGTATAGAGAAGGAAAGTACTAGCATTAAGGAGAGTCAAGAAAAACTTCTTGTAGAAGTGGAACTTTAGGTGAGATGTGAAGGAAGCCAGTAAAGAAATGAGGAAGGAGAGAGTTCCATGCACAGAGGACAGCCAGTGAAAATAAGATGATGTGTCTGGGTGAGGAACAATGAAGAGTATGGGTTTAGTGTCATTGAATCACTAAGAAGATGGGAACAGAAAAGGGGTATATAAGCTGTAAAAGGGCCCCCAAAGTAAGGAGTCAGGCTGCAAGGGGTTTTAAAAGTCAGACAGAAGGTTTTATATTGATCTTGGAGATGCTAGAGAGTCATCTTATTGAATGAGGAGAGAGGAAGGGGTGACAAGGTTATTTGTTCGGTTGTGTCCAACTTCTCATGACTCCATTTGGGGTTTTCTTGGCAAAGATACTGGAGTGATTTACTATTTCTTTCTCCAGCTCATTTTACATATAAGGAAACTGAGGCAAACAGAGGTAAGTGACTTTCTCTGCTACTAGGTATCTGAGACCAGATTTTAACTTATGGAGTTGAGTCTTCCTGAATCCAGATTAGGCAATGGGCCACCTAGCAGTACAAGAGCAATTTGACAATTTAATAGAGTTAGTACAAACTAACTAAAATTGGAGAGAGACCAATCTGAACACTATTGGATAGTCCAAGTTTGAAATGATGAGGGCCTGGGTGATGGCAGCATCATAGTAGAAAAAAAGAGCATTTATCAGAGATTTTGTGAGGGTTGAAAAGATAGAATTGGATATGGAGGGTAGTGAGAGAGAGCAAAAAATGCAAAAGAGCCCATGGCAGTAATGATAATAATTTTTTTAAAAGTTAGGAAGAGGAGAGAATTTAGGGGAAAGATAATAAGTTCAATTTTAGACAAGCTGAGTTTCAGATGTCTATGGAACATCTATCAGGGCAGGTAGGGGGTCACCAAGCCTGGAGTCAGGAAGACCTGAGTCAAAATCTAGCTTCAGTCACTTATTAGGTGTGTGACCCTGGGCAAGTCACTTAGATCTACTTGCCTCAGTTTCTTCATCTGTAAATGGCAAACTACTCCAGTATCTGTGACAAGAAAATCTAAAAATTGGCTTACAAAGAGACTGAAAGCAACTGAAAGTAACTGAAGCAACTGAATGTCAATGGAGTATGCAGTTTGAGTTATCTAATAGGCTGTTGGAGGTCAAGAGTGGAAAAAATCAATCTGATCATCATCTGCATAGAGATCATGGCTGAATCTATGGAAGCTTCTACCAAGCAAAATAGTACAAAATAAGAAAGGAAGAGGATCTGGGATAGAACCTTGGGGGGCACCCGCGATTAGTGAGAGTAATCTGGATAAAGATCCAGGAAAGAAGACTGAGAGAGAATGATCAGACAGATTGAGAAAAACCAGGACAGAACAGTGTCCCAAAAGCTTAAGAAAAAGATACTATCTAGTGGAAGAAGGTGAGTGATTATATCAGAGGTTGCAGGGAGGTCAAGAAGGATGATAACTAAGAAAAGATCACAGATTTGACAATCTGGAGATCATTAATAAATTAGAATTGAACAGTTTCAGTTGAATGATGAGAAGGGAGTTATCAGAGCTAGCATTCTTCTATCATGTCACCATTGCTACTTCAGTAGAAAATGAAAAGAAGAATGAAAAAAACATGATCTTTCCTTGGTCATGCTGGAATATATACTACCAATCTTGAAATAAATACAACTAAATGTTTGTAGTAGTGATGCACAGGCAAGTTTACTTTTTACTTAAGCTAATGCAACAGAGGTCACTGATGAAGAAATAAAACCAAAACATTTTTGACTCATTTGCATCAAAGAATTACAAACATATTTTAAATAAACATTCTCATCTTGGTCCTTGAAAGAAAAAAAAGACGCAGATTTAACTGTTTTTCTTCTCCTTTGCATATAAATGGCTAGTAGTGAAGAAAAGAGGTGCAAAAGATCATATATACTATATATATTTATTATTTTTGAAAATAAAGAGGAATTTTTATTAATGTGGATTTTGTGCTTTAGTTATATTTTGGAGGCTGTCAAAAACCTAACCAGAAAAAAAGATGCACAAATATTACCATAGGAGGGAGACTGCCCTGAGGCCCTCTCCAGAAGGATCCACACACAATGGATGGCTCAGAAGCCTGAAATGATGTCAACACACAGATGTTCCGGTTTTAGTCAAAAGAGCCAAGACTTTTAGTTCTCGGGCACAGAAGGTACACTAAAGTGTGTGAACTACTGGAAGTTCAGAAACTCTTCTAAATCGTGATTGTCTTAAGCTGTGTTCTGGACCCTAAGTGGCCACAACTGACTCCTGATTCCTGGAGGAGAAATCTTCTAGATTTCTCTTGTTTGGAATGTTCCCACCTTTCAGGAGAGTATGTGTAGCCACTCAATGATACTGGCCAAAAAGGGATATGCTTTGTGGAGACCAGCAATGGCAAACATAACATCGCAGGTAGACTGCTCAATACTGAGATGACTATGCAGTCAAAAATGAGTCATAAAATGGAAAAAGCCACTTAAGAGATACCTACCCAAAATTATTGGATCTTAAGAGTTGAAAAGGTCTTTAAAAGCCATCTAGTGATAAAGTCAGTGCTGAAAGGCTATTACTGGCTTCTTGCCATCTGAAATACTGCCAAACCCACATGTGGTTTCTAGTGTGAGACTTTTACAAATTCTGTGGTGGAACAAATGATTGACCTCATATCTCCAGTATCTGGCCATTCTTTGGTGCCCTTTAGTAACTATGTCCAAAGCTCTAATCACATCTTGAGGTTCTCTGAGCAGGGGATTTATTTCCTTACAAGATTTTTTAACTCCACTAAGCCAGAGATTGTATCTTATCTCAATTTTGTCATTATCTTCACTCTTTTTAATCTAATACATGTGTTGTGCACATTAGGCACTTAATAAATTTTTGTTAAATCAAGAAGGCAAATGATGAGTTAGCCATTATAGATTTGAAATGTGAATACAACTTTTATTCCCCAAAGAAGTGTGGGATATCAGAATATCTGTGCACCATGAGCCACTAAAAAAATGAAAGAAGAGACTTTAATGATAGATTATATTTATGGGACACCTGCTAGCACTGCTATCCTATTAGTCATCTGTGGTATGATGGAAAGATAAAGCATTTATTAAATTCTTACTATATGCCAGGCACTGTACTAAGTGCTGGGATTATAATACAAGCAAAAAGAAAGATAGTTCCTGCCTTGAAATAGTTTATATTGTAATGGGTGAAGATAATACATAAAAGGGAGGTGAAATCCCCTTAGGGAGAAGTTATCTTTACAGGGACAAGGTAGAAAAATAGTTCAGAGATTCAGGAGCTAAGCTAGGTTAGAAGTGAGCCTACCTGAAACTAGCCATGGACCCACACTTCACACCATACACCAAGATAAGGTCAAAATGGGTTCATGACCTAGGCATAAAGAATGAGATTATAAATAACTTAGAAGATTATAGAGTAATTTACCTCTCAGACCTGTGGAGGAAGGAATTTGTGACCAAAGAACTACAGATCATTATTGATCACAAAATTGAAACTTTTTGATTATATCAAGTTTAAAAGTTTTTGTATAAACAAAACTATGCAGACAAGATTAAAAGGGAAGCAATAAACTGGGAAAACATTTTTACAGTTAAAAGTTCTGATGAAGGCCTCATTTCCAAAATATACAGAGAATTGACTCTAAGAAATCAAGCCATTCGCCAATTGATAAATGGTCAAAGGATATGAACAGACAATTTTCAGATGATGAAATTGAAACTATATCCACTCATATGAAAGAGTGTTCCAAATCACTGCTGATCAGAGAAATGCAAATTAAGACAACTCTGAGATACCACTACACACCTGTCAGATTGGCTAAAATGACAGGGAAAGATAATGTGGAATGTTGGATGGGATGCGGAAAAACTGGGACACTGATACATTGTTGGTGGAATTGTGAATACATCCAACCATTCTGGGAAGCAATTTGGAACTATGCTCAAAAAGTTATCAAACTGTGCATACCCTTTGATCCAGCAGTGTTACTACTGGGCTTATATCCCAAAGAGATTTTAAAGAAGGGGAAGGGACCTGTATGTGCAAGAATGTTTGTGAAAGCCCTTATGTAGTGGCTAGAAACTGGAAATTGAATGGATGCCCATCAATTGGAGAATGGCTGAATAAATTATGGTATATGAATGTTATGGAATATTATTGTTCTGTAAGAAATGACCAACAGGATGATTTCAGAGAGTCCTGGAGAGACTTACATGAACTGATGCTGAATGAAATGAGCAGGACCAGGAGATCATTATATACTTCAACAACAATACTATATGATGATCAATTCTGATGGAAGTAGCTATCTTTGGCAATGAGAAGATACAATTCAATTCCAATTGATCAGTGATGAACTGAACTAGCTACAGTCAGTGAAAGAACATTGGGAAATAAGTGTGGACCACAACATAGCATTTACACTCTTTCTGTTGTTGTTTGCTTGCATTTTTGTTTTTTTCCCAGGTTATTTTTACCTTTCTAAATCTTATTTTTCTTCTGCAACAAGAAAACTGTATAAATACGCACACATATATTGTATTTAAGATATACTTTAACATGTTTAACATGTATGTGACTGCCTGCCAGATTCTAGGAGGGGGGAGGGAAGGAAGGGAAAAGTTGGATCAGACATGTTTGCAAGGGTCAATGTTGAAAAATGACCTATGCTTATGTTCTGTTCTGTTATGTTCAAAAAGCTATAATAAAAAAAATAAAAAAGGAGTGAGCCTTCCTAGTGCAACCTCTTTATTACCCTCTAGTGAAATCTGCTTTTTGCAACCTGCCCTAATATATCAAAAATGATCATTTAAAACCAGCCTATTTTTTGCAAAAAGTTATAGAATGAACTTTATTTTAGGTAATGATCCTCAAACTTTAAAATTCATTGACAGAAAAACACACACTCTTCACCAGAGAAGAACAATTTGTTCTCAAAAAGGAAAAAATGTACCCATGGCATACTTTTTAAGTTCAATCTGCACTAAAATTTTCTCTACTACTCTCTTACATCTAGACAATCAACAAAGCAATAAATCAAGCCTGGATTCATAGTATCTGCTGATTTCCAAGGCATAAATGTTCACACTGAAAATTTAACAATTAGATCTCACAAGGGTATGGGCTGGCTCCTGCTTCCCCCTGTTATTCATTAAATTGAAAAAGCTGTCCTTGACTTCCTAGATAATTTTCTTTTTAGAAATAGCTTTCCTATATTGTAGTTACTAAGCTGATTTTTAGAACTCAAATGCAAGATTTTATAGTTATCCTTATTCAATCTTGTATTATTTGATTTGGCCCAATATTCTAGATGTGCTGATATTTTTCCTGTCATACTATCATGTGCTTTATCCAGCTTATTATCACCTGTAAAATCTTTGTCCAAATCATTGATAAAATTGTTTTAAGGCACAAAGCAAGACACAACTCTTAAGAGCCCTCAATTGCAGATTTCTTAAGGGTGATAACCCACTTTGGCCCTTCAACCAGGACCAAATCCATTTGATTATACTATCATCTAGCTTATACCTCTGTATCATTTCTCCAAGAACAGTACAAGAAACTCTGCCAAATGTTTGGTTAAACCCAAACTACAGGAGTTTCTAATTTAATAGTTTAGAAAGCCTAATTTTTTTTAAAAATAACTTATTTGGTTATTAACCCATGCTTTGATGAAGGCATACTGCCATTTTTTGGCAACTCTCTTTCCTTTCTAGATGTCCATTAAAAATCTTTTAAATAATTTTCTTTCTTGTTTTATCTGGACCTGTAGTATGGAACTTTCTTCTAAGTCATTGATTCTTCAATAAGTCAGGCAGTCAATAAGCATTTATTAGGTACTTACTATATGCCAAGCACTGTGCTAAATCCAGGGGATACTTGAGAAGCAAAAACACTGTTCCTACTTTCAAGGCACTAACATTCTAGTGGGAAATACAAACACACAGATAAGATAATGAGGTACAGCTATCACTTCCATATTGCAATTTTCTCCATTCCATATATCACTGATTGACATAAGAAATTATATAGGAATTTTTTGAGAGTTATGGAGATGCTGCAATGACACATGAATACCATCAAATGAAAAAAAAATCTGACTAAATATGCAACCCAAATTTTACATTAAGGAAATGCAACATTCCATAAAGGAAAAATAAAACATTTAGATTTCTCTTGGCATGAAGGAGGGTCAAAATTTTATGCAGATTTTCCAGATTAAAGGACTTGTGTTTCTGAACCCAGCAATGTGGAAGGAATTACTGTATGTACAAGACAGAAACAGAATAAAAGAAAGGTAACCTTAGCAGGAAGGTGCCAGAAACAAGAGGAGGTTGGAAAGGTTTAGGAAGGGCATCTTAGAGAAATGTCCCAGAGTTGTTTGGAGCAGCGAAAGATTAATTGGCTTTTCCAAGATCACAGAATTATTATAAGTGTATGGCAGGACCTGAAGCCTGATTTTTGAGTTCAGGGTAGGCAATCCTTTATCCATTACACCCTAGTAGCTTCTCTAGAGTAACGTTAATAAATTTTGTAAGCTACAGAAGTTGGCCTATTGTTTGCAGTGAGTTGTGTTCACTTCCCATTTTTGCCCTTTTGCAAACCTGCATAAGTTCTGTCAACATTGCTCCATTTACCTGAAGGAACTGTCTTATTTCTTCTTTGTTCTTTTTCTCCAAGATATCTAACAGAGCCTCTTTTCATTATTTTTTTGCTTTCCATACTAATCTCAGATCATTCTGAGTTTTAGCACACTTCACACTGTTCTTTCTCATACGACCATGATATAGTTTTCTTGTTGTTATGTATCCATGCTTCCATCTCCTATATGTATCTTTTTAAAATGTAAGTTTGTCTTTGAGTATCCTGTGCTTCTACATGGTTCTCTTTAAATAGTTCCAGGCTGTAGGGTTGTTATTTTTCCCTCTCTTGTGCATTAGGATTATTTTATTTCCTTAATTTTTTGTGCTTTTTGTTGTTGGTTTTTTTGGAGGCAACTGGGGTTAAGTGATTTGTCCAAGATCACACAGCTATTAAGTGTCTGAGGTTGGATTTGAACTTGGGTTCCCTCCTGATTCCCAGGGTCAGAGACTACCTACATGACTCCAGAATTTAGTTCGTTAGAGATTCTAACTACTCTTAGCCTGAATTTGCTAGTAAAATTTTCAACCATGAAATCCTATACAGTTATCCTTTCTTTGACTCCTTAGAAACCTATTCTCCAAAATCCAGTATTGTCTGTCAGACCAAATCCAGTTTTTCCTTCATTTTCCCTCATAAATTTTAAGATAGAGTGGTCATTTCCTTTCAGAGTTCTCAATATTTCCACCTCAGCAACAAGCTCCTTGTTAATGAGGATCAAATCCAGAAAAGAATATTCCCTTGTTGGTTCTTCTTTCTTTTGAAGAATGTTAATATCCTTAAGTCAAGCCAAAAAATTATTCGCCACACTGCTTTTGGCAAAGAGATAGCTCCAACAGATGTCAGAAAACTGAAGCAGTATAGTGTAGACATAATATTATAGTGGACAAAGAAGTAGTCTCAGAGTGAGAACAGGAGTTCAAGTCCCACTTCTGATGTGTACTGGCTTTGCGATATGGGGTAAGTCCCTTCACCTCTCTATGGCATCTGAAAGCTCATTAGATAATTGCCGACCAGGTACCAATTTGTTTAAATAAAGACATATTCTTACTGGGAAACTCCCTACATCTGTGAAATCACAGAGCAGGCTCTTCCCCCAATAAATCAATGAGACATGATGTCTCTGTTCAAAACTTGTGTCTTCAATTTGATTAAAAAAATATTCATTAAGTGACTACCTTATGCAAGACATACAAATTAAGGTTCTCTTCACTACCTTAATTTCCCAGTTCCTCAATCTATTCAAATTTCATGACTAACTCCTTCCGCTCCCCTTCAGCTTCACAAAGGGATGATCGTAATCTCAATCTTGCTGTTACCTAAAACATGCTCCATTTTCAAGTTCTGGAACTCAGAAATTATTTTAACTCATCATAATCTGTCATGCTACTACCTTAATTCTGTTTTTCATCCCCACCATATCCTTCAACCCCTTCCATGCTTTGGCACTTTCTGTAAACCATAACCCTTGCTCTGAATACTTTTCTTTCCCTAAACCCAACCTCTTGGTAAACCAGTTCTACTATAACAACAATAAAAATAGCTAACATTTATATAGTGCTGTAAGGTTTGCCAAATGTTTTACATATATTATCTCATTTGATTCTTATAACAACCTTACTATTTTACAGATGAGGAAACCAAGGTCAAGAGTGGTCAAATGAATTGCTTAGGGTCACACAACTGCTGACTACAGCTGGATTTGCACTCAGCTCTTCCTGATTCTAAGGCCCACACTCTTATATGCTGTAACATTGAGGTGTTAACAATAATTGAAATATACTATAGTTAGCAATTTTTTGTTCTTTTTGATCATTCCTCAACAAATGTCTAGCTTGGGTTATTCCTATAATCTACTTTCTTTTATTCACTAGCCACATGCTGCTAAACAGAACAGGAAAAAAGTCACAAAGCCTTGCTTACTGGTTCTAAGACATATTCATATTATCCAGTGTAACTGGGTCATCACTATAGTAAGTCAATTCTTCTACTCTCTACTAATCTAATATTGCATCTAGAAGTTGTTCCAAACCTTCCTTTTTCTTCTTCCTCAAGCCTTCCAAGCCATATTCTCACCCTCTCAGCTGAAGGCTGCCTTATACTTACCTCAAACAATTAAGCTCACCCACCAAGGACTCCCTCTTTTTCCCTTCTTCTCATCCCATATTCCTTTGACATCATTCTACACTTTCTCACTTTACTCATTTCTTGGATAAAGAAGTAGCCCTGCTTGAAAATGCCAACCCATCTTTTCTCCCCAAGTGGATTTCTTCCCACTCTCACCATCTTCTCTTTATGATCTTCTTTCCTTATCTATTGGTTCTTTCCTAGCTGACTACAATTATACTTACATCCCCTTAAGTCTAATTGATCAGTAGTGTGCTACTCTCATGATAATAGCCCTTCTGCTTTTGTCTGTAAATATTTTCTACCAGATTGTTCCACTTTGATTCCCTGATTTTCTTTTAAGAATATAGCTTCTTAAATTATTATTTTGTTCACCTACTCCTTAGTCTAGCTTTTCCCATCCTCCTCTCCCTTTTAAGCCATATTCTACTTATATATTGCATACTCCCTAGTTGCAGCAATAATTAGGAGGTCAAATTGGGCTTATATCATTACCCATACTTTGTTCATATGTGAATTTCTGGGCATCTCTTATGTTATTCTATTATTTTTGGTATTTCTACTGCCATTCTTCCATTATTTAGACTTTGATTTATGTAGCTACTCAGAATGGTCTCTAATTTGGTAGAGCTATGTCTTAATGCAACTGTAAGCTTTAATAACTGGAGAAGTATAAATAATGCTACAAAACATCATTTGAAGATTTAATTTAATTGAGTTTTTCATCTAGTTTTGTGAATTTTGAAAAATTAATTCTCTAATTTTAATTAGACTAGCTAAGCACACTGTTATACATTATATGTGACAATTTCTAGATGACACTTTCTCACATTGGTAAAGGAAGTCTTGCTTGGCCAGCTCAGTCATTTTATATAACTTCCATTTGACTTTTTTTTTTTTTTTAATGGGAATTATATCAAAAGTAATGTATATATGAAAATTTTATTTTTTAGAAGATCTTAAGGCTATGATTAAAAATGCTGCTCTTTCTGTCACTAAGCAGCAGGTGATGAAATTTTCTAAAAGACTCAAAAATTGACTAGAGTGATATATAGCATAAGACAATGGTTATGTTTAATTTTAATAAGAAACAATTTTTTTTGCAGTTTTAAATAATTTCTCAAGTAGTCTTTTTATTGTTATTTTGTAGCACCCATAATTTACAAATTATTACAGTTTTAAAACTGCGCTAAGACATTTGGATACCTTGTATAGGCTAACAGATAGACACTTATGGGTAGTTTTCTCTCTTCCCATTCTCTTTAGTTTAAAGTCCTTTAAAGTCCTTTTGATAAGATATTCAAGACAGTATTTTAACATATGGTATCTTAAACAGTTCTTGTTAGATAGATGTCATTCCTGTCCAAGAGCCTATTCTTTAGTCCTTGGTTCAAAAAGCCAGTTCTCAATGTTCTTAACCAATTGCTCACTTCCTAATTTTGCTTTTCCTTATGAAGCCTACACCTTTAGTCAACTGCAGTCTAAAAGAGAAACTTAGCAACAATAGAGTTATATCCCTAAGGTTTTCAGTTTCTCACCCAACACTTTATGCATTTTCCATTCTAATCAAAATAGTTTGCTAATTGTTTTTCCTGCAAATAATACTGCCTTCTTATATCTTTGCATAGATTGTTCCCTACATCTGGAATGTACTTCCTTCTCATACCTCTCCTCCCTATCTTTTTTCCAAAGTACACTTCAGTTGCCAGCTCTTAACCAGGATGGAGAGAAGCAAGAAAAGTTTCCAGTTCTTAGTTCATTCTACCTCTTGAAATTACTTGGCATTTACTTATCTGTGTACATGTGGCATTTTCCCAGGAGAATTCTCCTGGAACATAAGGGTTGCTTAGCTTTTGTTATTATATTCCTAATTCCAGTCACTATTACAAGATCTTGCACATCATATACTCTTGTTAAATCTAATCCTTGTTAATGCTTCTAAATTTCTTCTGGTAGTATCATTTTTTCCCCCACAGTAGAAACCAAAGTAAATAGTAGTCATTAGATCTGGCAATTCATAGAATCATAGATTTAGAACTGAAAGGAATATTAGAAACAATTTAGTCTGTCCCTTTCAATTTACAGGAAAGTTAGGTGGAGCAGTGGATGTAGTCTTGGGTCTGAAGTCAGGAAGACCTGAATTTAAATACAGCCTCAGACATTAACTAGTTATGTAACTGTGGACAAGTCATTTAACACTGCTTCCCTCAGTTTCCTCATCTGCAACATGAGCTGACGATGAAAATGGCAAACCACTTAAATATCTTTGTCAAGAAAACCCCAAACGAAGTCATAGAGAATTAGATGCTTCATTAGTTCAAGAATTTACACTCAGCTCCTCTGCCACCAAATCATCCAGTTTTTTCCACTGTGTCATGCTGTCTGGTGAGGGGTTTTCCATCATATTTTGGACATAGGCCCCAGGAAAAGTGTGGAGATAAGGATTAGACCTATGATTTCATTGGTAAAGGAAACTCTTGGCTAAAGAAATTCCCTTTATTAATTAAAGTCAGTACCTTCCCTACAACTCATAGTCTTAGAGAATTGCCCATGGCATCGCATCGAGAGATCAAGTGTCTTGCCAATATATGTAAGAAATCCAAGTCTTCCTGGTTCTGAAGCCAACTCTATCCATTACACCACACTGCCTCTCTGGGGTTTTAAGAGAAAGAGCTGCTTCCGTCTCAGTCTTGGAGAGAAGGCTAATCAATTCCTCCCAAAGACTTTCTTTATAGAAAACTCAGAACCTTCAGGACTTCCCAGTTAATTCCATTTTCCATCAGCAGCTCTGCTTGGTTTAGACTCCAGGGAATATCATACCTCAACCAGGATAAACTGATCATCTGAAATCTTTTCATCAAATTAATTGACTCAATTTTTGACATTTAATACCCTCTCAACTACCTATATTGCCTCTCCCCTCTCATTGGAGAACTAGAGGGTGGAGTGATAAGCTAAACTCAAAGCCTTCCTTTATACAGGAATACCTGATTTTATTGTGCTTTGTTTTATTGCACTTAGCAGATATGGCTTTTAAAAAACACAAACCGAATTATGTCAACCTAGCTTTGTGCAAGTCTATTGGCTCCATATTCCAATAGCAAGGGCTCACATCGTGTCTCTGTGCCACATTTTTGATAATCCTTTTAATACTACAGATTTTTTCCTTATTATTATATTTGCTATGGTAATCTGTGATCAGTGATCTTTCTTTTTTGTTATTGTAATTGTTTTGAGGTTCCATGAATTATACTCATATAAGAAAGTGAACTTTCAATAAATATTATGTGTATTTGGGTTGTTCCACTGGCTGTTCTTCTGATTTCTTCCTTCCCTCAAGGCCTCCCTATTACTGGAGACAAGTATTGAAATTAGACCAATTAATAACCCTACAGTGGCCTTTAAATGTTCAAGTGAAAGCAGAAATCAATTGATGTGGCAAACTTTGTTGTCTTAGTCAAGAAATTGTCATAGTTACCCTAATCTTCAACAACCACCATCTTGGTCAGTCAGCAGCCACCAACATCAAGGCAAGATCTACTCCCAGAAAAGATTATGACTCACTCAAAGTTCAGATGATAGTTAACATTTTTTAGCAATAAAATATTTTTTATTTAAGGTATAAACTTTTTTTAGACATATACTGTAGCATACTTAATGGACTACAATACAGTATGACCATAACTTTTATATGCCCTAGGAAACCAAAAAAATTTGGTGACTCTCTTTATTGTTATATTCACTTTATTGTGGTGGTCTGGAACTAAACCTGCAGTATCTCGGAGGTAGCTTGTAGAAGGAAGTCAGCTTTTAGAGCTTTGCAGATAATTTTCCATTCTCCCTCAGCGCTATGCTTAGATTTGAAAACACAAAACATCACGTCCCTAGGTTAGATCCCCATTTCCCTGTCTTCCTTGTTTTTCACTTTCTTTTTGTGTATTATCTTCCCCAGTTAGATTGTAAGCTTCTTGAGCACAAGAAAGTCTTTTTCTTATTTGAATCCATAGTGCTTAGTACATTGCCTAGCACATGTTATTGTGGTTCAGCTGTGTCCAGTTCTCTGTGACCCCACAGATTATGCAATCCATGGGATTTTCTTGGCATTTGCCATTTCCTTCTCCAGTGGATTAAGGCAAACAGAAGTTAAGTGCCCAGGTTCACATTTGAGGCCACATTTGAAGTCAGGTCTTCCCGACTCCGGATATTAGTTCTCTATCCAGTGAGACACCTGGCTGTCTATTGCATTGCACTTTACCAACTAGTACATGTTTCTTCTTCCTTTGATCATTACTAAATTATCTACTTCATGTTTTTTTTTAACTTAAATTTTATTTAACAAGCATTTTTTCCCCCTGAGACAACTGGGGTAAAGTGACTTGCCCAGGATCACCCAGCTGGGAAGTGTTAAGTGTCTGAGGCCAGATTTGAACTCAGGTGCTTCTGACTTCAGGGCTGGTGCTCTGTCCACTGCACCACCTAGCTGCCCCCAGTATTTATTTCAATAACAAGTATTATTGTGTGCATCGTTCCCCTGCTTCTGCCTACTTCATTTGGTATCAGTTTGTACAAGTTTTCCCATATTTCTCTGAAACTATCCCTTTGATAATGTCTTATGATACAACAGTATCTCATATGTTCAAAACATCTCGAAGTGGACATTCATATATATATTAAGCTGGATGCCCAGTAGACATCTTAAACTCACTATGTCCAAAACAGAATTAATTACCTTCTACACTTAAATTCCCACCCTGACCTTCAATCCCAATCTTCCATATTACTATAGAGGGCAAGCTTGAGTTTTTCACTATCTCTCACCATCACCCCACCTCACATCTCACATCAACTTGTAGCCAAGGTCTATCAATCTCACCTTTGCAACATCTCTCCAATATGTCCCCCTCTCTCATTGGACATCATCCCTTCAGTGTAAGCCCTGAGGTTATTATTATTATTTTTTTTCCTGAGGCTGGGGTGAAGTGACTTGCCCAGGATCACACAGCTAGGAAGTGTTAAGTGTCTGAGACCACATTTGAACTCGGGTCCTCCTGAATTCAGGGCTGGTGCTCTATCCACTGCGCCACCCAGCTGCCCCCTCCTGAGATTATTTTAAGAGCTGGCTGGGGAGTCTGCCAGTTTCAAGTTTCTTCCCACTCTAATATAATTTCCATTCAGCCACCATAGTGATTTTCCTGAAGTACAAATCGAGTAATGTCACCTCTCTACTGAGTAGACTCCAGTGGCTTCCTATTGCCTCCAGAAGCAAATACAAAATGCTCTCCTTGACATTCAAAGACGTTCATGACCTTACCGTCTCCTACCATACCAGTATTCTTATACTTTACTTTCCACTTTGTAGTCTTTGATTCAGTGACACTGCCTTTTGGCTGTTCCACAAACAAAACATTCTCAGCTCCGGGCATTTTCTCTGGCTGCCCCCATGACTGAAACACTCTCCCTCTTTCACTCCAACAATTGCTCTCCCTTTAAGTCACAACCAAAATCCTACCTTCTGTCAGAAGCCTACCCAACTGCTCTTAATTTTTATGCCTTCCCTGTGTTATTTCCTGTTTATTCTTTATATAGCTTGATTAGTAATGAATGTGTTTGCATACAGTTTCCCCCATTAGATTGTGAATTTCTTGAGGGTAGGAAATATTCTTTGCCTCTGTTTTTAATCACCAGTGCCTAAGACACTAGGAGCCCAGAACTAAGTGAGCACTTAATAAATATTTATTGATTAATGATATGTCAAAATTTTCTTACCATTTTCCAAATGATGTCCAACCTTTTATTAGTATTACAATTCTTTGCCACTATAAAAAGAATTGCTATAAATATTTTTGAACATATAAGATAGATCCTCTTTATCTTTCTTTGATCTCTGAGTAAAACTTTAGCAGTGAATCAAAGAGTACACTTATTTTAGTGACTTTTTAACCATAATTACAAATTGCTTTTCAGAATGGTTTTTGCCAATTCAGCAAAAATACATTAACATGCCTTTTTTCTCATAGCTCCTCTAACATATCATTTGTTGTCATCTTTGCCAATTTGAAGAGCCACAATGTTGCTTTAATCTGCATTTCTCTAATTTACATTCAACAATCTGCATTTAATTTGCATTTCTCTAATTGTTAGTAATCTGAAGTTGTTCTTTTGAGAAGTATCTGTTGCTATCCTTTGATAATTTATCAATTGAGGGACAGATCTTAGTTTTATAAATGTGAAATGATTCTTTATATATCTTGAAAATAAAGCTTTATCCGAAACATTTACAGCAAAAACTTTCCCTGTTATTTGTTTCCTTTCCAATTTTAGCTACATTAATTTTGTTTATATAAAATATTTTAAGATTTTATGAAATAAAAATTTTTCATTTTATCTTCTGCAATCTTTTATAGCTCTTGTTTAGTCATGAATTCTTTCCCTAGCTATAGATAGGACAGGAAATCTCTTGCTTGTTCTTCTAATTTGTTTACATACGTCATCATTTTTTAGAAGATAAGCAGCTGCATCTTCTTTTGAGGTCTACAGCTCTCCTCCTTGGGAAGAAACTCATATCTATTATATTAGAGAATATAAAGATTGTTATAAATCTCAATAAGAGGAGACTATGAAGGAGGAAGTCTCTAGGTTATTTACCTATGAAGACATGATCTAAATGTCTCACTACAAAATGATTTCCTACTTAAAGCTTAGTGCCTAATAAACTTACTAGAAGTCCATATATGATTCTTACAAAGTTAACTTTCACTCTTTGGGGAAAAAAAAGTCTCTTAGCCTAACCAAGTTATTTGTAAATAATTGAACTATTTCCTATTATCCCATCTCTTCCTGTGGACCAATACTCTCACCAAGGAAACAGCAACTTAAGAAAAGGCAAGTTTACACTGTTGAGAAAGAGGTTACCAGGTTCTAGAAGTTTTACTGAGTTTAAAGCTGTATTTTTTTAAGTGAGGCTCAGAGACTTTTAGAGAAGCTGTAAGAAACTACTGATGGACCTGTCGGGCTCCAAACTTTGGAGAAATGAACAGTACAACTTCTGGGTTTTCTGAAAGGGATCTACAGCCCCTGTCCACTTCCTGGAGCTTCTTCTCATAGTTAACACTTTCTCCATTTGAGCCTTAAAGAGCTGCAGATGCAGAGGAGAGACTGGAGTGACAATGCAAGAATGAGTGAGGTGAGGGCTGTTTGTTCACTAAATAAAAAAGTTTGAGAACTCTGGAAAATGAAATTAAGGTTTTGATAGCTTGGTCACAAAAAACTTTTATTTGCTGGGAAAATTATAATTCTTTAAAAAGAACAGTTTCAAAAATCTTTTCCTCTAGTACCTAACACAGTGCTCATCATATAATAATAGATGCTTTTGATAAGGGCCTGTTGATTAATTGATCAGTTCATGAACACTAAGAACGGCCCAAGAAGTTAGTAGAAATTAGGGCTGCAATCAAGTTTAACATTTTTATATAAGAGTATGATTTGCTTTTCTTGTTACTGATATATCTGGGACCAGTTCTCCCCGTTTGCCTATGATGTGGTATATTGTCAGAGACACAGTAGGCCTCAGTGGTTCAACTAAGAGGCCTGAGATGCCTGAGATGAGTGGTAGGGATAGGAAAAGCCCTGGCACTCAATAAATGTTAAATAAAAATAACAATGATACATTTGGTTGTGGGAACAGCATATGTGCAAGCAGCTGAATGCACTCCCACTTGAGCTCCCCTTCACAGTTCCTATTGAGGAAACCACCTTGAAAATAAAAATGGAGAGTAGGAAGAGGTGGAAATGGTGAACTACACAATGCAAGGAGAGTACAGAAGACACCTCACTAGACTAATAAGCATTATTATAATAAAAAGAAGTGCCTACTTTGTGTCAGATTCTTTGTTAAGCATTGGGGATACGAAAAAGAGCAAAAACAGTCCTTGAGGACCTCATCTTTGGACGGGGAGACAACAAATAGGCAACTGTTTATACCAAAATATATACAGGATAAACTGGAGATAATCCTAGAGGGAATTCACTAAGATTAAAGAAGAAGGGGAAAGACTTTTTGCAGAAGGTGAGACTGTAGCTGAGATTTTAAAGAAACTAGGAGAGAAAGATGAGAATGGAAAGAGTTCCAAGAATTGGGGGGTAGCCAGTAAAAATACTTGGAAATTGGGACATGGAGTGTCTTATTCAAGGAATAGCAAGGATGCCAGTGTCAATGGATCATAGAATATGTGGAGGGAGGAAGTTCTAAGAAGACTGGAAAAGTAATAAAAGGACAGGTTAAAAGGGTTTTAAAAGACAAAGAATGTTATATTTTAATCTGGAGGCACTAGGGAGCTAACTGCAGTTTACTGAATGGGTGTAGGGGCCAGATCTTCATGTGATGAAAACCAAATTGGAGCAAGGAGACCAACTAGCAGATTATATAATAGTAGGCTGTTTCTTTATTATGAAGGCAATTCTCAAATCAAGATAAAGGTAGAATAATATTAGAAGAATAGTGGTCAAAAGAATCAAAGAAACTAAAAGAAAATCCATAAAAAGGTTAAATATAAAACCTCACAGTTTGAAAAGATTAAAAAAAAATTAGATAAGATCATAGGGTTATACAAAAGGAATAGCAGCATAGATTAACTGAAAAAGTAGAAAAGAAAAATCCAAGATAAAACAACACAATTTTGAATTTTCCAAAATTTGATGCTCTTTTTATAATTAAGGCTGAAGTGGTAGGAAAAAAAAAGTGGTAAGGAAAAAAAAAAAACCAAAAAACCAAAAAAAACCAAAACTTTGTTTCCTGAGGAAGGGGAGAAGTTTTTTTGACTATGAAAAGAAAGGGCTGAATTAGACAATTTCCAAGATCCCTGCTAGTGATACTTGTTTCATGATTCTCTAAATGAAAGAAGGAAATATTTACTAACCCTATTACTTCCTGTGCCCAAAAGGAATGTGGCCAGAAGGAGAATGTTGGATACTGTCCCACTTCCAAATTTTTCTTCTGTCCCAAAGGTGGATAATAAAGGTTGTTTATACAAGTGAGGAAGATGAGGAAGAATTTGAGAGTCCAACTTACCTAATGTAAATGAAATAATTGTACAGTTTGGCCACAAAAATCTTTCTCTTTTAGAACAAATAATTTTTTTTCATTTTTATTTTTATTTTATTTATTTATTTATTTTGGCTTCTTAAGTATTTTTTTATTAATTTTTATAATTGTAACATTTTCTTTGACAGTACATATGCATAGGTAATTTTTTTTTTTTTAAACAACATTATCCCTTGTATTCCTTTCTGTTCCGAATTTTTCCCCTCCTTCCCTCCACCCCCTCCCCTAGATGGCAGACATTCCCATACATATTAAATATCTTAAAGTATATCCTAGGTACAATATATATGTGCAGAACTGAACTGTTGTTGTTGCAAAGGAAGGATTGTATTCGGAAGGTAAAAATAATTTGGGAAGAAAAACAAAACAAAAACACACACACACACACACACAAAAACCCAATGCTCACAGTTTACACTCATTTCCCAGTGTTCCTTTTCTGGATGTAGCTGATTCTGTCCATGCAAATAAAATTTTGAAAAACAAAGTTTTACCAAGACTCAGAGAAATAAGTTTAGAATTCACTTAAAGAGTAGTGATAGGCTCTGACTTAAAGGAAGACAGGCTTATGAATAGAACTATGACAGAAACAAGAATTTATCAGCTATCTGTTGTTGGTAGAAAGAATACATTAGCAGATGTACAAATCACTGAAGTTCCCTATCACAATTATAACCACGCTCAATTTGAAATCCTCTTCCAGAACTCATCATCTATCTTTGTTCCAGTTGTCTGACCACAAAAACAGGTCTGTTTCTCTATTGATCTCACCCAGAGGCATTAATTTGCTGCCTCCAATTTATGGACTTCCTCATAAGAATGCTTTCTTGACATAGAACAAGACTCCATTTCCCCTTTCAGCTAATCTGTGTCTTTAGAATAAGGGACACTCCTCTATCACTATATTCTAATCATTAGTTTTGTCTCAGTGATACCCATGAGGCTGAATTTATCTTTAGTTCACTTTTGTCGATGACATTCAATTTCCAGCCATTTCTTCCCTCTCTCTTTCATTTCTTTCCTCTCATTGTAGATCATGACTCTTGCCTTTTGTTGTAGCACAGTCATATGTGTGTATAATATACATGTACATGTAATGACAAATAAAAACTTTATTGGTTCACAAATATATTCTTTACAGCCTTGTGAAGCAGACAGTTGAGTTAATCTCTATTTACAGATGATGAAACTGAGGCTCAGAAATGTTTAGTGACTTATTTAGTGTCACACAGTTTATAACTGGTAGGCCTGAGACTTAATCCAGGACTCCTGGCCTTAAGTATTATAATTCCACTATCTTTTCTGCTTTTTGATCTTACATTACAAGCCTGGGGTAGTTAGTGTCACAAACACCACATGCAAGCTGGTCTAATTTCATAACACTCTTTTTCTGTTTCCATGGTGTTTTTTTTTTTTTTTTTTTTTTCCCAATCCAAAGGATTAGAAGATCAGATTTAGAGCTAGAAGAAACCTTAGAAGTAATCATGTCCAATCCTAATTTTTTTTGGGAGATGAGGAAACTGGAGTTAAATGACTTGCCCAGGATCACATAGCTAGTAAGTATCAAGTGTCTGAGGTCATATTTGAACTCAGGATCTCCTAACTCTGGGGCCTGCGCTCTATCCATTATGCTACCTAGCTGCTCCCTAATCCTACCATTTTAGAGATAAGGAAATTGAGGCTTTGGAGATATTAGATCTAAGTTTGTAGTTAGACACCCAGAGGCAATCAGTTACAAAATGGTACTCCCAATATTACCAACAAAATTATAATTTCCAAATATATGGTAATTTTTAGGAAGATATTATAGGCACTGGGGACAACCAGTACAAAGGCAGTGAGATGGGAAATGAAATACTGTATGTGAGGGATGGCAAAAAAGCCAATATGGATGGATTTCACAGTATATGGAAGTATAAAAAAGTTGGAAAGGCAGGAAGGTATCAGGTGATAAAAGAGTTTTAAATATTAAACACAAGAATTCATGTTGCTCCTAGAAGTAACTGGGAGACATTCAAATTTGGTAAGGATATGTTTTTGGAAGGACAATATGGTTACATCTATGAAATCTTAGGGAGTTTTGTTGTTATTGTTCAGTTATTTTTCAGTCATGTGTGACTCTTCTTGATCTCAATGGAGTATCCTGTCATTTTTTCTCCAGTTCATTTTACAGATGAGAAAACTGAGGCAAACAGGGTTAAGTGACTTGCCCAGGTTCACCCAGCTACTAAATATCTCAGGCTAGATTTGAATTAAAAAAGCTAAGTCTTTCTGACTTGAGACCCTGCGCTCTATTCACTGTACCACCTAGCTGCCCCTTTCACAAGTGACCTAGAGCAATATAAATTGCAGGGGGAATCCATTGATAGATGGAGTGTTCTCTCCTATAAGTCCTCTTAAACAGTGAATATATTTAATGATTTCTATGCCTAAGAAGCAATAAAAATATGATGTTCAAAATTCAAAGAATTGGCATAAATTAAAAAAAGATCCTCTTCTCAATAGTTAACAAGTCAACAAGCATTTAAATGGTCAAATGTAATGAACAAAGTAGTTCAAAAGAAGATTTGTAAAAAAAAAAAAAAAAATATATATATATATATATATATATATATATATATATATATATATATATATATATATATATATATATCTGATTGCCACATGAAAACATGGTCCAAATCATTAAAAATTAAGTACAATTTGTATCAATTGATGCAAAGCCAAGTCCCTTAAGGATCCTGATGCTAACGGACATATTTTCACATGGTAGAAAAAATAAACTCAATCTTACGACAATTAAATTATTACACAAACATGAAAGTTTTGTCAGGGCAGACAAACATTAAGATTTCAGTGAAAAGGCTTCAGAGTTTTTAGCTCAATGTGGTAAGGTACTTTTTTTGGGGGGGGGGAGGGAAATAAAAGTGGTTCATGAAATCTTAAGGTGACACACTTCCCAAGCCACCTTAAGCCTCAGAATCTCACAAAGAAAAGCCATGAGATTAAACCAAAGGTAAGATTTTAATTTTGTTCCAAGTATACTATTAGCATCACCAAGTGAACCAAACTGATTTTGGTCTATATGTATATTGTGTGATTTCATATCTAAAAGGAGGTATCAGCCAATGAGATCTTAACGTGTCTCTTTAAAATCCAAATTCTTTCCTTAAGGTTTGGGATGTAAAAGTATCAACTTGAAGGACTATGTGAAAATGAACCTTTCTACACATTTCTGTTGTACCCCAGCAGGAAACACAAAACAAAAAAAAGTCAATTGCATGGTGGATAAGGAACTCCTGCAACATATTGCCACACTGACATTTCTACAAACAGTTCTTCATTTTTCATGCCCCGGGTGGTATTCATTTCAATAATGTCATAGGATTGAATTACTAACTAGTGTGGAGGCAGGAACAACCCACACCTCCACTCAAAATCTGTCAGCACACATCACTGATTATATATTTTTTTCACTAAAAACTATTTACAATTGTGTTGTGATAAAAGAAAAAAACAACAGGTTGCCTCTTTTTAGATTTTTTTTTTTTTGCTTCTGCAGTCAAGAATTCAAATAGTCCCCTTTGTATTTGACTTCAAATGCAGATTTAAGAAAAAATTCTTCATGTCAAAAAAAGTTAAGTGGAAAAAGTGAAAAAAAAAAAGAAACACCTTTTTACCAAATATAGAAATGCTTTTCTGACCTATTTAATAAAGCATCATAAAACCACTCAGTGGAACTGCGTCTACAAGAAAAAATCTTGGTGCTAAAAAGAGGTATCAAAATAATTTTTCCATTACCTAAGAACAAAACAAATATGGTTGCACTGTTTTCAAGTCAACATTTTGGTGCAAATATCTAATCAAAAGCAAGTGAGTAGGCTCCAGACTCTAGCAACCACCTGTCACCTCCCTTTACTTTCTCCCCAGTCAACATTATTAGAGAATACAATTTTCAATAATGATGATCAAAAAAAATAGGACTAGTTCTCTTTCCTTCCACAGATATCTCCATTATTGGCTCTTTTGATTACTTTTCATTATGATCCATGTTCATTTTAATCTGGTTTCACCTGCATAAAATTGATGGGTGGTATGTGTCAAGGCAGGTCAAAGGACAGCTTTTTGTCTAAACTGTTCTTCCTTTGAAACTATAGGTATTCAGAGAAAACTAACAATGATTGTTTCCTGTTTGTCTGTTTTGCTCCCTACCCATTCCTGTTGCTATCATCTATCTACTGGCCTCCCAGGATGGTTTTCTAATTTCCTTAATGATTTCATGGTCTTTTTCATCATTCTATCTTTTGCCATAATCCTCAGAGACTCCACAGATAACTGTTGAATCTTGACTTCCAACCAACTCTCAGAATGTCACATCTTAAACTTCACTTTTACATGGAATGGTAATAGTATTCTACACTAACTACAACTCCTCTCTTTTATCTCACACTTAGTCTATTCTTTATTATCTTGACCTCTTCCTATTTCTCCCAGGTGATTTCCCTTACTTTGACTTGTTTGCTTAATAGTCAGGATTGAACCCATAGCCTGCCACAATGCTGCTGAATTCACTAGCTACCAACCAAAAATCTCTTGCTTACAGAACTTCCATTGTTTTTATTCTGCTAATATTCATCTCAGTGTAACTCCTACCACTTAACTCTTCTACTTTGCTACTGGACTATTGATTATTGCTTCAGAAAATTATGAAATCATGATTTTTTTTTTACCCACTTCCAGTTTATGATGCATGACCTCAGTTTAGCTCTTAAACATTGCTCAGTAATTTTTCTATACTGTTACTGACTCCCTATCTTACTCAAAATTTTCTTCTCTTTTTAAATCCTTTTCCCCACGACTCATTTTAGCTTCGTGTCTGCAACACTCCCCTGCCCACTACCCAAGCACACAAATTTAGTATAAATAATCTTTTACTTCATTAAGAAATCTAAGGCCACTCACTCAATGGGAACTCCCTTAATTCCCATTTTCAAAACGTAATCACATAATCATGATCACCTATTCTATGCTCCTTCTCTGCTATCTTAATGAAAAAAGTAAAACTACCTATTCCTTGCAAGGGTGTGGTAGGACCTGCAAAGTAGGCTAGACCATTTTTTCCTTAAAAGGTTACTGAAGCTGCCCTTGAAACTTAATTGATTCACCGGAAGTGGTCCTTTCTCAGGAAGCAAAGAAATAATACCCAAATGAATCAATGCTGAATCCTTTCTGAATCTTCTTTATCCAATTCCTAGTTGTATGTCCCTGGGCAAGTCACTCAACCCCAATTGCCACAGTCAAAAAAAAAAAAAAAAAAAAAAAAAAAAAAAGGAAAAATATTCTTAATTTTTTTTTTCCCCCTCCATGTCTTGTAAATCAACTTCTAATCCCACCCATCTCCTTAAATGCCTTTTTTAGGGTCATCAATAACATCCTGATTACAAAATTGAATGTTTTTTGTTTCAGGAGTCATCCCCTTTTATACCCTACAGTATCCTGTAGGAAGACAGAAATGCACTGGTGATAGGACTAGAAGCTAAGGGGGGAGAATAGGGTACAATTCTGGTTGTAAGCAGATATAAATCTAAAGATTAAGCCAATGTTTTGGAATATTCTGGGACATAAAAATCTATGGAAATAAGACAAAAATAGTATACTGGTTAGAATTTCAACCAGGAGTTTAGTATCAAATCAGGAGTCAAGATAGAGAGCATACTGAGGAGTTGACAGATTGCCAGTCTGTTCCAGAGTCTCTCCTCAGGCTTCTATGACTATACTTTCCCTGATCCCTGGCCAATAGTGGTATCTAGACACAGTCATGGAAAAGTTCTAATGTCTCTTCACTAATTAGCCATGCCAGATAGGCCATGGACTTAAACTAGGGAGTTCTCAAGAGAATCGTGGATAGATTTCAAGAGTCTGTAAATTTGGGTGGGAAAAATTACATTTTTGGTTTCATTTACTTTAAATTGAAAATTGGAATTTCTTTCAATTATTTAAAAATATTTTTCTGCAAAAGGATCCACAGACTCCATTAGATTGCCAAAAGGATTCATGAAAAAAAAAAAAAAAGATTATGATCCCTTGCATAGTATTCTTCATTCCTAATAAATTTCTTATCTTTCTAGCCATTCCTTTGTTTTGTTCACTGATTCCTTTTCTTCTTCCAAACACCTTTAAGGTTTATCTTTGACCAACTTCTTATTCCTCTCCATTGTCAATTTTATTCATGTACATGGATTATTGCCTCAAGTTCTAAATTACCTAGGCCAAACTTTCCCTGGAATACTAGATACATATAAGACATTACTAGTAGATTATATTTGTTAATGGGTAGGGGTACCCTAGGCTTCTATCCTGAGCTTTCTTCTCTTTTCTCTTTATATTATTTCATTTCATCATCTTTTCAGGTCCCATGAATTCAATTATAATTTCTAGGTTAATGATTCTCAGCTTTATTTAGCTAGACTTCCAGACTCATCTATGACTGCCTATTAGACATCCCTATTTTAAATTCACCATCTAAAATTGAACTCATCTTTTCTTCAAGCCCCTTTCCCTTCCATATGACTGTCAAATATACCATCTACCTCCCTATCATCAGGTTCACAATCTGGGTTTCATCACATTGACTCCTAACTCTCACTCCATTTCCAATCTACTTCCAAGTCCTATCCATTTTATCTTCCTAAATTTTTAAAAATATGTTTCTATCTCTTTTCTGACATTGACACTACTCTAGTGCAGGCCTTTATCACCTCACAGGTGACAACAAACTTTAAGGTTGCTCTTTCTGGCTTGTCACTCTCCATCTTTCACTTGGTTCTCTAATCAATCTTTCTAAAGCACAGATCTGACCATATCACTCTCTTATTCAAAACAACTCCAATGACTCCCTATTAAGTCAAGGATAAAATGTAAAACCCACCTTTGGTTTCCAAAGCCTGACTAAAGAGCAACCTTTCCAGTCTTCTCAGACCCTATTCAGACCCTGAATCACAGACTCTGTGATTCAGCGACATTAGCCTCCTTGACATTGTTTGCACAAGATGCTCCCTCTTTGTGCATTTTCAAAGTCTGAATTCTCATGCCTGAAACTCTCTCCCCTTTCATTTTGGCCTCCTGGGTTTCTGGTTTCCTTCAAGTGCCATTTGGAATCCCATCTCCTACAAGATGTCTCTGCTGATCCTCCTCAAATTCAGTGCCTTCGTCCTGATTATCTATAATTTATACTGCTTATATGTTGTTTATTTCCCCTCTTAGGCTGCAAGCTCTTTGAAGTATCACTATAGATATTAAAGATATATGGTTTTAAATTGAGGTTAAATTTTAATTAATAACCTGATGACAGGGACATTTTATAAAGTACTGATAGGACATGACAGGCTGAATTTTTTTAGTTGAATGAGGAATAAAAAGATCATTATGAAAGAGAAGAAAGACAAAAATGCCTTTTTACCATTAAGGAAAAAAACTCAAATACTTTTTCAAAAATAAGGGCTAATTTAAGGGGAAAAAACAAGCCCTGACTACAACTAACTAAATCGACTTTCCGTATAATTATTTACTGGATTTTTGGTACTCCTCCCTGTTATTCAAATAAATCCTAGGACAGCCTACACAGAACTAGTGCTAAATCAAAAGAATGGAAAAGACAGGAAACCAAAATGAATGTGAATATTACAGACAATAAATAACAATATCTCTAATTTGGGGGCTAAGAGTACAAAGCAAAGGGGAAAATTGCGAAAATGAATTCCCCTAAACTGTAAGTAATCAAAATGTCACTAGATGCCAGTTTCTAGCAATAACATTTTTTACAAAATTAGTTTTGGCAGGATTTTACCTTTGAGGATTTTCCCCTCAGCTATTTCCCAAAAGTCATTTATTCAGGGTGGTGGCGGGGGAGGCAGAGAAAAGAGGATATGCGGGAAGGAGGGGGAATTTTTAAAAAGTTAATTTCATCCCCCCCTAAATATATATATATATATATATATATATACACACACCATGCAAAACAAAATAATACTTTCAAAAAAATCACTGGGTCTTGGAACTTATTTAATGTCATTTGTCTTTTCTCAGAATCATCAATTACAAAGTACCAACTGTTAGTAACAAAATTGTTTTTTAACTTGATCTAGTCTAGTCAACTTGGATACATCACAAACAATGGACTCTGACTGTAAATTAATCTATTCATTGATCCTTTGTGTGGGGAAAGTGTGTATTCTGGAAAGTTTTTTGCTTTGGTGTTGTTTTTGTTCCCCATCAGTTATCATTTGAAGAAAAATGAAAGGCAAAATAGGAAATAGTTTTGCAGAAGATTCTTATGTTTGTCTATTATTAATTTACAAAATAGATTCTTATGTTTATCTCTTAATATGAAAATATTTTATGGGTAAGTTCAACAAGATCTGAGAAGGGTTGTATTAAAAATCTAAATCAATAACCATAGAGAAAAGGATTGAACAAACTCAATTATTCTAATAATACTTTGATTACTCAAATTATTCTAATATTAATTTATAAATTTACATTCATACTATTATGAATATAAAAAATCACCAGGAGAACCAGCTTATTTGAATATATTATCAAAGTTTTAAAATAGATTGATGATCAACTCAGTCATATATATTTTTAGGCATCATATTATTGAAGGACAAGATGGAAGACAGAAAGGGATGATGGACAAAGTGTTGGATTTAGTGTCAAAAGATCTAAGTTCAAATCTGATCTTTGCTACTCACTAATTTATATAACCATGAGCAAGTGGTTTACATTTCTCTGTCTCAGTTTTCCAATCTGTAAAATGAGCTGCTGGATTAGATGAAACTCATCTTGCATCTAGGAGGTAATTGGGTGGTTCAGTGGAAAGAGCACTGGGTTTAGACTCGGGAAGATCTGAGTTCAAATGTGACCTCAGAGGTTTACTGTGTGACTCTGGGCAAGTTACTTAACCTGTTTGTCTTAATCCACTGTAGAAGGAAATGGTAAACCATTCCAGTATCTTTGCCAAGAAAACCCCAAATGGGATCATGAAAAATCAGACATGAATGAACAACAATAATATTGGATCCAGCTCTAAATCTGCAATCCTGTGATCTATGTGGAAGCTAAAGAAAACGTTACTGGAAAAGCTCTATTTGTTGTTTTCTATTACTAAAGTATGCTTGCTATGCTGCTAAGGAAATTAATTCTACTATCAAGCTAGATAGTGATATGAAAAGTACTTCTTTATCCCGAAAATATAGTCATTGATCTCATCGCTTTTTGATCCATCATTTAGAAAAATTTTTTCTTTGTATTCTTAGCACTTCAATGAGATCATCACTTCTTTTTTGTCAGTATTGTTTTACTGGTGATATCTGTTCATTTTTAATTGATCTCTTTTCCTTCCTTCCCAACTATGCCTAAAATGAACATTTCATCTTAGACTATATTTCTTTAAAAATAAATAACCTTGATCTTCTTCCTCTTTTCTTTTGTCTGAAAATTTCCAAATTTTTTCATCTGGAAAACTTTTATCTGTATCTCTTTGGTGCATAGAAACACCTGGTTTCTGTCTAGAAGAAATTGGTTCAAATCTGGCTCTGCTATTTATTTATGCCCTGAGTCACCATGAATAAGTAGCCTCAGTTTCCTACTTAGCAAAAAAAAAAGGGGGGGGAGGAGGTAAACTAGATATTCTAAGATATTTCTAACAGAAATATAAACTCAGTTATTACATGCTGAAGGAGTTAGGGGTTCAATAGAGAGAATATGAAATTTACATGAGACCTGGATCTGAATTCCATTTAAGCCATTTAGTAATCATGTATCCTGAACTAAAGTATTTCACTTCTCTAGAGAGAGAAGTGAAATCTCAGTATTTCCCATCTCCAAAATAAAAAAGATTATATGAAATGTTCTCCAGTTCCTGTTGTTCAGTCATTTCAGTTGTATTCCACTCTTTGTGACTCCATTTGGGGTTTTCTTGGCAAAGATATTATTGTGGTCTGCCATATCCTTCTCCAGATTATTTTGCAGATGAATAAACTGAGGTAAATAGGGGTAGCTGAACTTGCCCAGGGTCACCCAGCAAGTAAGTATCTGAGACCACGTTTGAACTCAGTCTCCTTGACTCCAGGCCCAGAACTCCTCCATTCACTGTACCATTAAGATAATCTTTCCAAGTTTCCTTGTCTTAATGCATATAATACTACAATATACTTGCATCATGATCAGTGATTGTATAAGAATGACCTCCATACTTGAAAGTGGAAATCATTCTGGCTCTATAGCCAAAGGACTTTATCCCAATGACTAGCTCACAGCAAGTGCCTAATAAATGCTTGGTGACTGACTACTTCTTGGGGTCAAATCTCACCTCTGAGAACTTAATAGTAAATGAGATTCCTTTCAGCTTTGTATCTATGATATCATGACCCCATTCTGCAGCTGATCTTGACAATATTACGACTAGAAAAGAGAAGGCTCTGGGGGGGTCCTATGAGGATTTCTGAGTGAAACATCTACAAAGCATTTCAATTTGGATTTGCCCAGATTTATTCTTTCAAGTGGACATTTATGGTATGCTCATGTTGTGCAATATAGAACATACAAAGAAGTGTTACAACAAGGTGCAAGTGTTCACCATGCTATTTTCAGCATAACATGTTTGATAAAGGGAGCAAAATGCAGAAGGAAAAGCTGAGATTCAGAAGATTGTAGTTTGTTTTATGATTCTGCTATTAGCCATGGGATTTAGTAAGCCATTACTCAAGATAAGTCAATTTATCTTGATATCAAATATCATCTTATTCAAATCCTCAAAATAACCCTGCTAGGCAGGTACTGTTATTATCACCATTTTACAGTTCTGAAGCAAGAGAGGAAACTGAGGCAAACTGAAGTAAAGTTATTTGTCCAACAGTTAGAAAGTGTGTGAGACAGGTTTGAAAATAGTCTTCCTGACTCCAGACTCAGCAATATTAAATTAAATACATAAGATTAATTAATTAATGTTAATAAATTAATAAATAAAACAAAATAGTTAATATTTATGGACTGTTATGGGGGAAAGTATTTTTAAGGTTGGATTTTAATATAAAAATAACATGAGGAGAGTAGTAAAGCATTCATAGCAACAAGACTAAGAAGAATGTATAGCTTTTATATAACACTTTAAGATTTGCAAAGTGCTTTAAGATATTATCTCCTTAGATCTTTATAACCACTTTGGAAGATAAGTACAATATTATTCCCATTTTACAGATAAGGATTTAAAAGAGAAAAGTTAAGTGAGTTGTACAAGATCACACATCTAGCAAGCATTTGAGGCAGAATTTGAATTAGGTCTTCCTGACTCAATATTTAGCATCTAGCTGCCTCATACAGGAATGTTATAAATAATAATAGAATTTCTATTTAATAGGAAACAACTTTGTATATTTTAAAAAATTAAGTAAAGAGAAGCTAGCACTGAGAGCACTCTTAAGACTCTTACATAACTATTTTTTTTTTAAATTTTGTGCTTGTAAGGAATAGGCTGTTTTCTTAACTGTTAACACGGTTATCTTAACAATGGTTAGTATTTGACCTACATCATTCAAAGAGGATCTTTCTGGTGGTTTGTGGTTCTCATTTATCTTTCTTCCTGTGATCAACCAAATACGTGTTCCAAGGTTTTCTTCACAGTATGCTGCTTTCCTTTTTGAAGGAGTAAGTCCATTTTATGGTTTTCATTATCACTGATATGAAGATCACATAAAAGAGATACATAATTAATTTTCTATATCCCAAGAATCTTTCCCTGAAGCCTAAGAATGACAATTTTTTTTTTTGAATGGGTGCCTATTTTGAAGATGACTCCAGGACAATCAAAACTTGAATAATCCTTTTCTTCTTTGAATACTCCCCCCCCCCCCCATATCAGTTACCCTTTTGATTTAGCTCCAAACTACGCCTTCAGTCATTTCAGTCATATTTGAGTCTTTGTAACCCCTGTTGAGGTTGTTTTGGCAGAGATATTAGAATAGTTTGCCACATTTTTTCCAGCTTAATTTACAGATGAGGAAACTGAGGCAAACACTGTTAAGTGACTTGCCTAGAGTCCCAGTCTGAGGTCAGATTTCAATTCAAGTCTGTCTGCCTCTGGGTTGTCCTGATGTACATCAACTATTGGACCCAGATGGCTCTGGAGGGGAAAGTGAGGCTGGTGACTTTGCACAGCCTCCCTCACTTCAATATAATTTACTTGCATGTCATGGCATTCCCTCCCTAATATCATGGTCTGCTTTGAAAACGAAGGACGAACAACAAGCTTTGTGAGCATGTACTGATCACTGAGGTCCTTTCTAGAGCTGAATTAACAAGCATTCAATTTTTACTGCAGGGAGCAAGTCCAATGGGCTGGCCACAGTGTTCAAATGTCAAACAGAAGTTGTCTAAAAAACTACTTTATGAAGAACTCATGCAAAAAAGACGCTCACATGTTGGACAGAAGAAGCCACCCAAGGATACTTTCAAGGTCTCTCTGAGGAACTTTGGAATTGGTTGCATGACATGGGAAATTTTAGAAAAGAACCACCCAGCATGGCCTGCCTGCACCAAAAAAGGCTCTATGTTCTATAAGCAAAGCAGAATTACAATCAGACATACAAATGTAGAGATCCTTCCACCCCAAATGTTCATATGGACTGTGTACCAACCTGTGGTAGAGCATTCTGAATTCATGCTGGGCTCATCAGCCACAGCTGGACACACTATATACCTTGACTCCAACATAGTGAGGTAATTTGATTCTCTTTGAGAATCTAAACAACCAACTAGTCATCTGCTTTGTATTCCAACTTTCTCTGGCCTAGGTTCAAGGACCATTAGTATCACTATTTTTTGCTAAATCTTTTCACTGAGAAGATCTGCAAGGATTTAACAGCAGAAGTAACATGATAGTGCATTTAATCATTTAAGTTATATAACACCTACACAAATCTGACTCATAAAATGTGTCCATTTGAAAAGGGGGTGAAATTTCTTCTCCTATTTCTAATTATCTGATTTCCTTTATGTAAAATACACAATAATAGATCTTCTCTAGTCAAATTAAATAGCTTATGAAAATGATAGAAACAAAACATCTCAAAATTATCAATTAATCCATAAAACTTAATAGATGCCTTCTATTTCCCAGGCACTATACTGAGTGCTAAGTAAATGATTTAAAATATTTAGTGGAAAAGAGTGAAGCCCACGTATGGCAGAGAGAAGAGATAAAAAAAAACAAACAAACATAAAACTTAAAAGTTTATGGGTTATGATAGTGATTGCTGGCCCTATTACTTGATCTCTTCCTGCCTCATTTGTAAAGTAAGGCTTGCAGGGAATTTGGCGACAAATCTATTCAGTCAATTAGTCAATTAATAAATATTTATTAAGTACTTATATTGTACTAAACATTATATGTTTAAAATGATAGCCAAGAATTAAAATTTACCATTAAATTTACTTTAAAAGTTACCTTATCATTAAAAATTACCAACTGTGTAATTATGAAGATAGAACTGTTTGCTAAGCAATAAATTTTTAGCAAAAATAACTATTTCTATGGAAGATTTTTCTATATTATGTTTCAAACTTTAAAATACCCTGTTTTAAAAAATCAGCAATAACTCATAGTCATTATTATCACCATCAACAATACCACCATCATATTGTTTTTTTTTTCATCCATAGTTATGGTTTTATTAGTATTAGGAGTGTAAGAAAACTCTCTCTGACAATGAAGATAGTCAATTATTCTGAAGTTTATTTTTTTAAAAAAGTTATCTGGGTCACAGAGAACATAAATAATTTCCTCAGGGTCATATAGTTCAGTGTCATTATACTGACTTCAAAAACAGCTCTCTCTCCACTATACTGCCCATCATCACCATTACTATTATTACTATAGACTGCTATTAAAAAAAAAATCTCACTTGTAAGGTAAAGTTTATTTTAATTAGAATCCTAGAGTATTCTAGTTGGAAAAGAATTTAGAAATCATCTAGTCTATAATTGTTACCTCCATTTACAGATGAAATCACTGAGACCCGAAAAGTGAAATCATCTGTGAGTAGAGGCAGAATCAGATCTAGAAAGATTTCCTCATGTCTTGTTTAGAGTTGTTAGTGCATACAGTGGCCAAATGGTGGTCTGTTTAAAATATTCTATCCAAAACATTCCTTCCTTTTTAGTTCTTAGCCTTTGCTCAATTTTTTTTTGCTCATAATCCTTTAAGATTATGCATTATAATTTGTGTTTGATTCTTATCTACCTACTAAACTGTAATGAAAGCTCCCTGGAGGCAGATATCCTTTTTTAATTGTTTGTCTTACCTCCAGCAACCAAAACTGTACACTATATGCACTTATTAAAGTTAATTGTTTGTTGGATAAACGAATTCATCCAGAAACTTCATGGCAAGAAGAATGCAATTAGTATCTTTAAATTTCATGGTAGATAACTACTTACTAACATTTCTTTAAGAGAACATACCATATAAACTTCACATAAAAATCAACCATTGAAAAATAAATATTTTCCAACAAATCAGCTTTTGTTCAGTTAAGAAATTATATTAAATCAAAATCTATTGTAAAAATAAAACTGTATCTTTAAGACTTAAAGCCATTTATTCTCTTTGCTATTCTGTTTCAGAGGTTTCAAAATTCTGGAATGAGGAAATGAAAATAACATTCACTATAGGATGAAGATGTATAGTACAGCACAGAAGAAAGATGAGATGCTTAAATGTGAGCTGAAAGAAAATAGAAGAAAATTACTTAATGTCCAGGTCCATTTACTCTTAAATTTTTTCCTTTTTGAAAAGGTACCAATTACTATTTTTTTTCTTTACATACTACCTTCAAATAGGCTTAAAAAAATCTCTCAATTCTATTCTAAACTCCTATAATAGAAAAATGTCTAGCAGTAAAAGTCTCAAGTCCATCAGAGAAATTTGAAAATTATTCTTTCAAACGTATTTACAGGCATCATATATGTGAGGAGAAAGTTGTTCATATAATAATATTCAGGCTTACTTTCTTGAAACATCTATTTTACAATTCAAATGAAATACTGAATGTATGGAAAAAATTCTTTGTAACCCCAAATCTCTGCATAAGTATAAACAATTATTATTACAATGAATGTAGTTAGTCTAAAAGAGTTAACATGTCCTTGAATAAGCAATTTTCTCTCTGTTCAAAAGTAGGAGTGAATTGACTAGGAACAAAAAAATCATTTTAAAAGTCATGAAAGACTGTTTAAGTGTGTCCCGTAAAGCATGGTTTGTAACCACAGTAATTAGTAAAGGGACTGTGGACCTCAAACCCCAAGGGAAGTGGGTACCTCTTTGAGAGGGTTGTCTTTTTGAAGAGGGAAAATCAAAGGAAGGAAATTACTACTATATTTTCTTGCACAGGGAGAGCTCTCTTCATCACATATTTCCTGTTAAAGAGAGCATATAAAGGGCTATTTTTTTAAATACAGAAAAAGAAACAAGAGTTTCCTTGTCAATATCAAAGGAATTCATGGAGTCACCTCATCATATTCTCAACTGTGTAGAATTTAAACACTTTGGTAGCAAATTAGTTAGAAGGAAAGTAAAGGTCTGACAGTCTCTTTTTGGCATAATTTGCTAGTGACCATCTCATAGCTTTATTATCAAGGATTTAAAGCTTACATAGAACTTAAAGGTCATCTGGGCCAGCTTCTTTATTTTATAGCTACATAGGATTTATATAAATATATAGGATCATGTAGATTTATAGGAAATTGAGATCTAAGAGATTTAGAAGGTTAGCAATGCTGGGCCTTGAACCCAGATCCTCTGACTAAATACGAGTAAATGGCGATCTGAGCCTGTCTCCTAAATCTGATGCTTTTGTACCATTCATTGGTGCCAGCCTATCAGAATATGTTTGGGGCCTTTTCTCCTTTTCCTCTTCAAAGACAAGAAAACCAAAGTATAGGAACTGTGGTCTACTAGTGACATGTTATGAAACCTTCAATACAGTTTGGCTTCTATTGTGTAGTAAACAGTATTTCTATAAGTAGAATTAAGAAACTTTGTAGATGGCTTTTCTGGGGGGGGGGGTGAGGTGAGAGGACCAGAGAAACAGTAATAGGGGCAGAGGACTAATGGTGGGGAGTCTATTTTTAGTTACTTCTTAAAGAACAGTGCTTCAAGTGCCATGCCTGGAGACAGGATTTTCATGAATTAAAATCTGGCCTCAGACACTAGTTGTGTGACTCTGGCAAGTTACTTAAAACCCTGTTTCCCTCAGTTGGAGCTAAAATAAGTTGGAGAATGGTAAACTACTCCAATATCTTTGCCAAGAAAACTGCAAATGGGATCATGAAGAGTCAAACATGACTGAAAAATGACTGAACAACAATAACAAAAGAGGCAGGATGACAATTCCAAGTCTAATACTATGTAGGAACTCAGGTATACCTATCCCAGTCACTCAATTCTGAATAACAAAATAGAATGGAATTCACTTAAAATTGGTAAGAGGTATTTTTCAGATTGTCCAGTTTCCTTTACATTATAATTTTAAATATTTTTTATTCTAACATCAATATTTTAGTTAAGTCATCACCATTGTACTCCGATTCCCAACCAAGACTTACCAAAATCAAAATCAAAATCAAATAACTTAACACCAGACCATATTCTAGAACTTTTTAGCATTATTTACTAACTAACCTTTGTTCCTCAAATATTCCAATTTCTTCTTCAATGTCTTAGCTCCCTTTGTTTCTTATACTTGAAAAGCCTTTCCTGACACCTATTGAATCTTTATTATCCTTTAAAAGTTATTTTAAGTTTCACCTGCTAACCAATCAAATAATACATAACTGAGTGGGCCAAGCTATGCCCTAAAACTGGAGATGCAAAGAAAAAGCAAACAAACAAACAAACAAACAAAAAAACCCAAAAAACAACAACAACAAAAAAAACCCCCACAAAACTTTCTGCCCTTACAAGGCTTGTGGTCAACAGGTGATATTTATATTTATACTTTTATGAATTCACATTTGTGTGACTTAATTTTAAAAATTTTTAACATTTATGTACATCAATCCCATTTTATTTTAGGACATCAGAAGTCTTACTAACTCCGTTTAACAAGTGAGAAAATGTAGATTTAGAGAATTTAAATGGCTTGTATCAAGTTAAATGGCAGAACTGTAAAACTGTAAAACAAAATTAAGTGACCTGCCTCCCTTTCCACTGTACCACTATCTTCTGTGAAGACTTCTTTGAGCACTCAAACACAAAGGGGAATTTTTCCTCAGCATAAAACTCAAAGTACTTTATCATTCATTGGGAACTTAACCATTGCTGTGTACTACATGTAGATTGGGTTTAGTCAATGACAGTGTTGGATAATGGATGGAAAGTTGGCTTAGTAGTCAAGAAGTCATGACTCTGATATGTGTTGGCTGTAGGATTCTGGACAGTAACTTCTCAGCGCCAGAAATAACTCTAATACTCTGAGTTGAAGGACTCTCATTGATTTGCATTGGTAGAAGGAGTTTTCTAATCAGGAGTTCTCTAGGTCAATGAAATCACAGGTCTGGACCTACCAAAGCAATCAAATGTCTGATTTCCCCAACTAGATCATGGAGAATTGGACCAAGCCTATACCTCCTCTTTGGATGATTTAGTGTACCCAGAATAGGGCTCAATAAATGCTTGGTTGATTCATTAGATGAATCAAAGTATAGGAACTGTGGTCTACTAGTGACATGTTATGAAACCTTCAATACAGTTTGGCTTCTATTGTGTAGTAAACAGTATTTCTATAAGTAGAATTAAGAAACTTTGTAGATGGCTTTTCTGGGGGGGGGGGTGAGGTGAGAGGACCAGAGAAACAGTAATAGGGGCAGAGGACTAATGGTGGGGAGTCTATTTTTAGTTACTTCTTAAAGAACAGTGTCTTTCTCTTCATTGGCCTTAGTTAAACTTTCCATTTCCACTCTTGTCTTCTTCTAGTCCATTCTCATATTACTGTCAGACTCCAATTTACCATGTGTACTCTGTATCTGCTGTTCTCCGTGGTCTCAACATCATGGGATAAGATGTTCTTTCCAGGATAACCTGATCACCAGAAATTTCCTCACTAAGCTCTTTATCTTTAAATATACTCAGTATCTTCTCAACTCCCTTAGCCTTTTGTTCCTGCTGACTGGAGGGAATAGTACAAAATTCTAAGGGAAGCTTTCCTTTAGAGGGTCACTCCACTTTCCATCTGCAGGTCTGCTTGATCTCAACTTCTGGTCCCCTTAAGGGATATCTCCTAATGTTTTCCTCCTTCCCCTGTTTTCTAGCTTCTTCTTCCATTAGATTTTTAGCTCTTTAAAGGCAAGGAACTTTTTTTTTTCCCATTTATTTCCCCAATGCTTCACACATATTAGACACACACTAAATGTTTATTGAATTGAATCAAACTGAAACTGAAATTATGTCTAGATAAAGTCACATCACTCCTCTTTTGAGAATATTTTTAAGAGCTCCCTAGCAAGTCAAACTCAAACTCATTTGCTTTCTATAGTCTAGAATCTTTTTCAGCTTCATCTTATTCCTATCTGCATGTTCTATTTCTAGTCAAGCTATCATTTGTATCCCTTCAATGTGCCTGTCCCTGCACCTCTCATTTCTTTTGCCTGGCACAGGGTAGGCACTTAATAAATTGTTTTTTTAATTAATTGTTTTTGATTGTTCTCTTTCCTCATCAGCTAAATTCCTTCCTATCTTTAAAACTCAACTCTTCATTCTCTTAATTGTCCAAAGTCAACAACATGGAGAAAATGGTAGGAAGTCTGAATAAAGGAAATAGGATTTGTGGAAAATAAAATTCTTAGCAAATCCTCAAAAATGGCAGAACATCAAGAACAAGATTAATGGACCATGAAAATGGAAAAAAGATTTAAAAACTCTAAGGAGTCTTCCATGATTCTCTATTCCTCCTTCCCACCACGATATAACCAAATTTGCTTGTAGAATTGACCGAGAGCTTTCAATAAATCAATCAATAACAATGTGCCAGGAAAAAAGAAGCAAAAGTCAATCTTTACCCTCAAGGAACTTATAGTCAAATGGAAAGGGGGAAGAGAAGGGAAACACAATCTACAAACAAATATATACAAAGCAAGCTGTATAAGGACAAATAGGAAATAATCAATAATAATAGTTTTCCAGATTCCAAGCCCAGCATTTTGTTCACATAATTTGAGTCTGTAAAATATCATTCAAATTCCACCCCTATCACTTAAGACACTGTGGGACCTTGGACAAATTATTCAAATCTCTTTGAACCTCAGTTTCCTTATCTGTAAAGTTAAAGGATTTAGGAAGGGAATAAGCATTTATAAAACACTTACTATGTACCAGGCACTATATTAAGCACTTTATAAATATTATCTTATTTGATTCTTACGAAATTCAGAGACAGGTGCTATTATTATCCCCATTTTACATTTGAGGAAATTAAGGCATAAAGGTTAAGTGATATTCCTGGGGTCATGTAACTAGTTAAGTGTCTGAGATGCATTTGAACTCAGTTCTTGACTCTAGGTCCAATGATCTTATCTATTGTAACCATTTACCCTAGGTTATATCAGATGAATTCTAATGTATTTTCCAAATCTATATATATATGATTCTTTGATTCTATGATATGTATCTTTTAAATATACTTATCAAATGATATTAGTTTTCTATATTTATTTATATATAAAGTTTTCTATATTTATGTTATCTCCTACTAAACCATATGTTACATAAAGGAATAGATCATGTCTTATGTAAATTTCCCTTATTACTTAGCATAGTGATTTGCATATAAATATTTAATAAATACCTTCTGAACTGCATTAGCTATTGCTTCAATTTCCTACTGGTTTATATGCAGCAATACTAATCCATTTAATCTCAAATCTTCATTTTAATCAAGTCTCTTTTTATAAAAAGGCTTCATGTTCTCTTTAAAGCAATGTAATAAAAATTTGAATGTATAAGTGAGAATTTAAGCTCTTTGATAATCATTCTCTTATCTAACTGACTTCATATCTTACTACACCCTGTTTTACAATGCCCCAGGATAATTCCTTTCCTCAATCCAATAAAATCTGTTTGCTGTGAGTCCAGAGATCTACAGTCTAGTGTCAGCTGTATCACAAAGGAGAAATGTAACTGGGCAAATCACTTAGCCTGAATTAAGTTTCATTTTCATTGTTTTTGTTAAATAAGGGGGACTGTAAAAGATTATCTCTAGAGATGATTTTCATCTTGAAAATTCTAAATTGTAATATTATTCCTAATCCTATATCTTCTTGTGAAATCATCAACCGCATTTTCTCAGAAATCATTGTGGAACTTGGAGCAGAATGGTAACATCAACTTTAGTAAAAAAAGTCATCAGTCTTGCCACAGAGGTTATATACATACCACCCTTTCATCAATTTTGGAGGGCATCTCACTTTTTTATTACCAAACCACACTCCAATCCTTCCTTTTAAACAATGCTCGAGTCTTTTGAAAAGATAACACAGATATGATTAATGAAAGGGGTAGTACTGTGCCTGATTTAGGGCCTGGCACACTAATTTGGTAAGCACCTAATATATATATATCTTGAATTAGAGATAGAAGAGCCTCCTCCACTGAGACTTTAGAAAACTGTCTCTAACTAAGAAAGCCTCACAGCAAACCCAACAGCTCCGGATTTTATGGATCTTATTTAGAATAATGTACCTCAAACTCTTAGAGGCCAAAAGGCCTCTAATTCCTAATTCCTCGAAATGGTAAACTTCTACCTATTGTCCTTGGCATTCAGTTTATGAGGATCAGTTTAAGAATTTAATGAAATCTACTTCTCTACAGAACCTGGAAGGTTTTTTTTTTAAAGGATGAAATAACATAAAAATTATTATTGATTCACTTTATAAAATGAGATATTATGATTTAGAATGATTAAAACAAGATACTCTGAATTAAAAATTAGATATTTTACTCAACCACTGAATTAACTCATTAATTAAAAAAAATGCAAAAGACATGGAAAAAAAGAATTCATTTATCTATTATTTCTATGTTATAGGGTTAGAAATTCAATGATACTTGTACTTTTAACTTGTAGATAAAATATATTTAAGAACTGAAGTCATTATGTTTTTCAAAATAAGGCAACCAAAAAGTAATTTTTAACCTACTATGTGACAGACACTGAGCTAAGTGCTAGGGATACTAGCAAAGTGATAGGGAAATAATTTAAAGAAATGCAATTTTTTAAAGTCCTGCCTTGGTTAATATATTGAAATGGAAGAACAACTACCATAGATACAAGTCAAAAATTAAGTTTCAGACAATTAAACTTAGAAATATAGAATAATATGGCATCTCACTTCTTCTGATTTTATTAATCCTTTTGTCCAAAGTTCCTATGTTTATCTATTTGAAAGAACAGAATAAGGAAAATTATTAGATGAATTTTAATGAGGTCTCTAAAAGATATTTCCATCTATTTCAAGAAATACTTGCTTGGTAGGTGCTTACTTATGGCAACTAGGTGGCATGGTGGATAAAGTACCATGTCTGGAGGCAGGAAGACTCATTTTTCCTGAGTTCAAATCTGGCCTCAGATAGCTGTGTGACTTTGGACAAGTCAATTAACACTGTTTACTTCAGTTCCTTATCTATAAAATGAGCTGGAGAAGGAAATGGCAAACGACTTCAGTGTAGCTGCCAAGAAAACCTCACATGGGGTCATGAGGACTCAGATACAACTGAAAATGATTGAACAACTGAAACAGTCACAGTACTAATTACCCTTTTTCTTAATGAATCTACCTTATCTATGAAAAATCTTCATTGGTGTTTCTTTAAATTCAGTGTTCTTCATCTTACCCTCCCCCCAAACCTTCCAATACTCTCAAATCCTCCCTTTATTTTTATCAGGTTCTATGAATAGGTAGGAAAAAAACCTCTTCAGAATGTGTCAGTTTCTTGCATCCTTCTTGAAACTGTCAGCAATCTATCAATCTCAGCTTTGATTTCATGACAGTAGAATGGTCCCTGAGCAAAACTTTAAATGGGATCTATGTGGATACATTCCCATTCCCAGTTAGCCAGAGAGAATCAAGTCATTTTTAATGCAGTCACTAAACAATTGTCAGAAATCAATAACTTATTTGTCTTTGTAAACCTAGACCATATGAAATCTGATGACCCAGATGTAAAAAACTCCATGACTTCCCCAAAGACATCCAACTGGCAGAAAAAGTTATTTACTGCATTAGATATTGGAATGATATAATTAATCATTTCGGCTTGAATTGGGGAAAGTAAAAAAAAGTTCCTAGAAGTGCACTCATTGAAGTTTATTATTGTTGCTATGAAACAAACTTTTTTTTTGAAGGACAAAAAGTGAAAAAAAAAAAAATCAGTCTCATGTACTTCCTGAGCAATGGATGGATTACTGACAATGGATGATATCACTAATAGCCAATTATGAAGCTCAGCATTCCAGAACTCTTTAATAATTTGTTTTGAAGAAACGGTTCTTCCAAAACCTTACAAAAATAACCTGAATATTATTTGGTTGGCTATGTGATGAGGAAGTAGGATATACAAACTTTTTTTGGAAATGTCTACATACAGAAGAATATAAGATCATATAAAAAGCATACAAACCAATATAACACAAACAAAAAAAGCATATAGGCCATCCCTAACAAATGGGTTATGTTCCAAAAGTTTGTTCCCAAGTACGCTGTTTAGATCTTGGAACAAACTTCCCATGGAAACAATGTCATAAATGGTGGTTAGGCTTCCAGATAAACCCATAAAACCTGGACTGAACCCTTCAAGCGTATCCTGAGTTGAACAAACCTTCATAGGTTGGCTTGGTAACTTAACTCATTTTTACAATGGTTTTAAAAGTGGGTTCTTTAGTGTGCAGTCAGGAATAAGGCAGTGCTATGAATGTATTTTTTCCCTGTCTGCTGTTAGAAGGGTAAGAATCCTGTGCTTTAGTTTTGGGGTGGGGGTGAGCATCTATTTGTACATGTTCCATATTTACACATCGAGTTTACAAATTCATATCAAAAAAGAGTATGAAAAAAAGATAACGTAGCTTACTGAATTAACCATGGGAAACAGACAATAGCTTTATTCTGAGTTTATTTTCAATTGTAATGCAAATAGTTGATGATGACCTAGTCTTTTGAGTCAGAATTGCCCTTCTTGATACATCATACAGAACATGTTTAGATACTGTTTGCCTGTGACTGAGGGGCTGGCCATGTCTGGTGACCTGGAGCCTTCTGGCTGATTGAGAAGTTAGGATTGATGACTCATGAACTGCTGAGTTAGAACTGCGTAAATGGCCTGCCTCACTGCTGATCCTCTTGCTTCTGTTCCTTCCTGGTAGCCACTGATACAGAAACTACTTTGAACTGTTTGGGGACAGGACAGGAAAGAACAGCTGCTCTATGTACCCATGAACATGTTTCCCTTGGTTCTGGGATGCTCAGAGACATCCAAGGTCACAGAGGCAGAATCTGCCAGAGTTCCAGAAGTGACCAACAGCAGAGGAACTGTGGTCCACCAAGTTCTCCAAGAATCTGGACCCCTCTTAATAGAGAGAAATGCTGGCTCCTCGTCTAGAAAAGCACCTATTCACAAAGGCAACTACACCTAAGGGTGAGCTTGTGAGAACTCTATAAAGGGAGAAGAGATCTTCTGGGACCAGAAATTGGGGAGAAGGAAGGTAGTTGTTTTTCTAAGTATTATCCTTGATACGCCTTCTTAGTAAATACTTTTGCTAAAAGTTAACAATATGGTTGATTGATAATAGGTAATAAGGGAACAGGGGCTTGCAAGACACAGAACTAGAAACCCAAAGCCTTGGAGTTTCCTCAAGCTACTTCATAAAGAAAATAGCACTCAAATGCCCTCTGGGGATCCACCACTCAGTTTGAATGAAAGTTGAGAGTGTAAATAGTGAGGATGCTACAGAGATATTTCACTTTTAAGTTTATTCACAATTTACAAGAAACTATTAAGATCAGAAAGTTAAAGTAAAAGAATAATTAGGTGATTTCCCCCAAATAAAATGTAAGCTCTCTGAGAACAGAAATTATTTCAGTTACAGTTATTTTTTTGGAATGGGAGGGTACCTAATAAGGCCTTGCACTGAGTATATGTTATGTTTATTGAAAATGAATCAAACGTACATTGTTAGTGGAATTGTGAACACATCCAGCTATTCTGGAGAGGGATTTGGAACTGTGTTCAAAAAATTATCAAATTGTGCATACCCTTTGATCCAGCAGTGCTACTACTGGGTTTGTATCCCAAAGAGATCTTAAAGAAGGGAAAGGGACCTGTATGTGCAAGGATGTTTGTGGCAGCCCTCTTTGTAGTGGCTAGAAACTGGAAACTGAGTGGACGCCCATCAATTGGAGAATGGCTGAATAATGTTATGGAATATTATTGTTCTGTAAGAAATGACCAACAGGATGATTTCAGAAAGGCCTGGAGAGACTTAACATCAACTGATGCTGAGTGAAATGAGCAGGACCAGGAGATCATTATATACTTCAACAACAATACTGTATGATGATCAATTCTGACGGACGTGGCCCTCTTCAACAATAAGATGAACCAAATCAGTTCCAATAGAGCAGTAATAAATTGAACCAGTTACACCCAGTGAAAGAACTCTGGGAGATGACTATGAACCACTACATAGAATTCCCAGTCCCTCTGTTTTTGTTGGCCTGCATGTCTGATTTCCTTCACAGGCTAATTGTACACTGTTTCAAAGTCCAATTCTTTTTGTACAGCAAAATAACTGTTTGGACGTGTATACATATATTGTATTTAGCTTATACTTTAACATATTTAATATGTATTGGTCAACCTACCATCTGGAGGAAGGGGTGGGGGGAAGGCAGGGAAAAGTTGGAACAAAAGGTTTTGCAATTGTCAATGCTGAAAAATTATCCTTGCATATATCTTGTAAATAAAAAGCCATAATTAAAAAAAAGGGAAAAAAAAAAAAGAAAGAAAATGAACCAAACTTCTACATCTGAACTACACAATATTTTCACATTTAATGGAATATTTTTTCCAAATATATGGTGACTTGTATAGACATAAGTAAATTGAAAATAGTTTAGAAAAATGGTAAATACTTTTTGTTGACAAAGGACTTTTTATAAAAAGAACAAATCTAACACAAACCCAAAAAAGTGCTAATAGGCAAAAAGAGCAATTGATAGGATTTATGACTATAGTTTTATTTATTCACTCCAAAATGTTTGTAAAGCACATGAAAAATGAAGATAAGGCCTGTAACTTAATGAAAAAAAATTAAAAATCCCTATCTATTAAGTATTTACTATATGCCAAACATGAAATATTGTTCTCTGTTAAATCCAGGAGAAATGTTAGCTACAAATATATAATTACTAATGATTTCTATGCTAAATATGAACACTATATAGAGAGCTAATGTCAGCTTCTTCAAAAGCAAAATGTCATATATTTATAACTGTTTCTTTTTTTCCCTCTCAGAGATTATCATAAACTTAGATGATAAGGCAGATGAATTTTAGAGTAATCCTCGAAAAACATTTTTTTAAAAAAGGAAGATAAGACATTAATCTTATGTAATGCCATACCAAGTGGGTCCCCTTCATGCAATTCATCCAACTACTCTTCCTCTTCTTCCATCTACATCTATGCATTGAAAATCCTTTCATTCTTCAAGAATTCCCTCAAATGCTGTCTCTTTTATATAGGGGTTTCTCTAATCCCTCTGCTAGAAATGATCTTCTATATCTTATTTTCTATTAAAGCCAGTCACAAATCATGACTAAATGCTATGCATAAGTTTCCGTTAAGGCACGGGATTTTTTTTCTTGTTTCTCTTATATCTCCCTCAAGGCTTGACAAAGTGCTCTAGGCCAGTTGATACCTCATAGATATTTAGTGTATTGAATTGTGTCAATTTTTTTTGTCTCTTCTTAGAAATAAATCTAAAGATAAAAAGAGTGCCAATAATTATGGAGAGAAGTCAACCCCTTCAAAGAATATTCTAACCTTCCTCTGGTAGTCCTCTGTGAAATCTTCATTCCTTCTAGGAGACAGGATTTTCCTTCCCATTCTCTGCTGGGCTGAGCAAAATCCTCTGGAGGAAAACAGGAAGATTCCAAATGTATTTCACTGAATATTCCATAAGCATCTTGGACAAGAAGACAGCATCTACAAAACAAAATTTCCATTTTCTATTTTAGTCCCAAATGTTGGGAGTTAATAATTTTCAGCATTTACCTTTGGTTTTTTGTAAGTATAAATATTCTAAATAAACAAGGCAAAATCTATAGCTCAACCTATTATACTTTGAGTTTTGATTTTGAATTTGGCTTATCAAATACAAAACTAAATAGGAACTGTTTTGCTATTTTAGGATGAAACTACCCATTTTTTCCCCCCTATATAGTGTAAAAAAAAAAGAAAAGAAAAGGGGACTATAACTTTAGTACCCAGATCCAATATTATAGCTGTTGGTCCATCCATGATGGATTTATGATGAAAAAAATATATTTTGTGCTATTTTTGAAAAACTGAAAAAAATTTCACAGGAATGTCCAATGAAAGGAAGAATCAAAGAGGTCAAATATATACCAAACTATCTATTGCATGTTCCCTAGCAAAGAACTGGAAACAGAGTGGGTGTCCCTTTACTGTTTACTGGATGACTGAAAGACTATAGCAAGGAATATAATGGAATCTCACTGTGCAATGAGAACTAAAAAATATGAAGAATTCTAGGAGAAGGAAAGATTGACATGAATAGATACAAAGAAGAATAAGTAGAAACAAGAAAATAATTTACACAAAGAAAGACTACAAATGTAAATGGAGAAATGACCAAAAAAGAAGCTAAACTCTAAAGAACAGAAAAATCAGTGGTCCTGGAGAAAAGATAATGAAACATACCTCTCTCTTATAGCAGAAGTCAAAGAATAACAGATATACTAACTGTTGAGACAGTTTCTCCTTAAGAGTTTTTTTTTTTTAATTTTTAATTGTTGTTTGTTTTGGGGTTTTTGGTCAAAAAGGAGAGTTCAATCTAGAATTGGGAAAGGTTATCTCCTCTCTCCTTCCCCAAAACTGTGATATAAAGAAGAGAGATTGTGATATAAAAGAAAAGAAAAGAAAAATAATAAAATAATTCAACCACCATGCTCTAATTTTGAGGGTTGTTTCTTGTTCAAATTTACATATTAATTCACCAGTTAACATTATTTCCTGAGTAAATACACTGTATAAAATTTTAGTTATCACAGAAGGAAACAAAAGAAACAGAAAGGAAAATATTATATATGCCAAGAACGGGGCTAGGATATAATGAGAAATAAAATACTCTCAATCTTCAACAAGCTGACCTTCAAATGAGATTGACAATGTAAACATATACATATATGTGTATATATAACATTCAGAAAATTAATACAAGGCAGTTTTGAGAGAGAATGGATCTAAGAGTTATGTGGATTTGTACTGGGTGATAAATCAAGATAAAAGTAAACTTCAAAGGAGAAGTTGCTGAGTCATGGCTAAAGAGGAAGAATCTGAAAATGGCCATGGGGGATGAGGAGTATTATCACTCCTTCTCAAGGACCAGTGAGTCAGGAGCTCAGAGGGATCATGCAACCAGTGGTGGGAAGGACAGTCAAAGGATGCAGAGTCATTGGATGGGGAAGTCCAAGTCTCAGTGAGAACACAAAGATGGAAGGAACATATAAGACCAAGAGATATAAAATTAAGTGAAATTTGTTAATTTTGGATTGGAAGTCCCAGAGGAAACAGTGGAAAGAATACTGTATTTGGATTCAGAAGGTTCCACTGCTATACCCACATGACTTTACATAATTCAAGTCATTTGTTAAATATATAAATCAGTCAGTCAGTCAGTCAAGAATCATTTATAAGTGCCTAATACAGGTCAGTTATTGTGCTAAGCATTGTAAATACAATAAGAAGCAAAAAACAGGCCTTTCCTTTGAGGAGCTCACAAATATGTACAAACAAGTCATATACAAGATAAATATAAAATTATTTATTCTTTATGTTTTTTTACCAATAGCGTTTTATTTTCAAAATATACGCAAAGATAATTTTCAACATTCACCCTTGCAAATTCTTGTATTCCAAATTTTTCTCCCTCCCTTCTTCCCACTCTCTCCCCTAGCAATCCAATATATGTTAAACATGTGCAAATTATACTATATATATTTCCACATTTATCATGCTGCACAAGAAAAATCATATTAAAAAGGAAAAAAATAAGAAAGAGGGAAAAAAGCAAGTAAACAGCAATAAAAAAGGTGAAAATACAATGTTGTGATACACATTCACTTTCCATTGTCATCCTTCTGTATGCAGATGGCTCTCACCATCACAAGTCCATTGGAATTGGCCTGAAAAAGCCAAGTCCATCACAGTTGATTATCACATAATCATGTGGCTGTGTATAATTTTCTCTTAGTTCTGTTCACCTCACACAGTTCATAAAAGTCTTTCTAGGCTTTTCTGAAATTAGCCTGTATATAATTTCTTATAAAAAAATAATATCCCATTACATGGCTGTAACTTATTCACTGCCATTCCTCAAATGATGGGCAGCCACTCAGTTTCCAGTTTCTTGCCACTATAAAAAGGGCTGCCACAAACATTTTTGCATGTGTGGGTCCCTTTCCCTTCTTTATGATCTCTTTGGGATACAGACCCAGTAGACACACTGCTGGAACAAAGGGTATGCACAGTTTGATAGCCCTTTGGGCATCCAGAATGATTAGGTACCTCAGAGTTGTTTTAATTTGCATTTCTCTGATCGATAGTGATTTAGAGCATTTTTTCATATGACTAGAAATGGTTTTATTTCTTCATCTGAAATTTGATGTTCGTTACCTTTGACCATTTATCAATTGGCTTGTATTCTTATAAATGAGTCAATTCTTTATTTTAGAAATGAGGCCTTTATCAGAACCCTTGGATGTAAAAATTTAGAAAATTGTTTTTTCTAAACCATTAGGAAGGCACTAGGATGTTTAAGAAGGCTTCCTGTAGAAGATGATATTTTAATTGGGTAGCCAGTGAAGATGAGAAAGTAGAACATTCTGGCACAGATAACTATATAATTCTTGCCCTCCCAAGCTTATATTCTCTTGGTATTGGTATGAGATTCTATTTGCTCTTAATTTGTATATATTTACAACATTGTAACCTCTCCCATAACATAAGCTCTTTGAGGGAAGGAACTATTTCACTTTTGTCATTATGTCTCTAGAGACTTTCATAATTCCAGGTACATGATAAGTGCTTCATAAAAGCTTGTTGGTTGACTGTTGGGAGATACAACCTCTCTGGGCTTCCTCTTCTATAAATAAAAGGATTGGACTAGATTAAGGATGCTTGGACTTGGGATCTGTGAACTTGAAAATTCTGTTTTTCAAATAATTATTTCAGTATGTAATCCTTTGTAATCCTTAGTATTTTTGTTTCATACATTATTTTCAGAGAGGGTCCATTAGTTTTATTGGATAGCAAATGGGTTTATTGACATAATAAAAGATGATGAATAGATGTCTCTAGATATTGATCTCTTATGTTACTTCTAGCTCTTAATCAGATAATCCCACAATGTCTCTTGGGAAAGATAACTAAGTCTCTTCATTAAATGAACATATTTGCCTCAATATTTTGTAATGTTTCTCCACTAAAGTTCTTGTTGGATGCTTTGAACTGACTGGAAGAGATGCTGAGTTTTTGGAGCATAAATATCACAGGTAACACCAAATTGGGAAGGCTTCAACAATGTCTCAGTAACAGACTGCAAATGTCTGCTGCCAAAGAATGAGCCTCATCTAGGGCTGAGAGATTCATTATCAAAACACTAGCCCAAAGGACAAACCAACTTAAGAAGCTGAAAAGGGTGGGGGTATTGATAGTGTTGGTAGGAATAGTCTCCTGAAGTTCAATGTTTGGGACAATGAGAGACAAAACTTTTTATAGGAGAGCTTATTGGCTCCTGAATGATAAGGGCTGTTTTTTCAATGTTTTTTCTTTGTATTTTCAATGCTTCATAATCAATCAGTAGGCATGAAGTGCTTACTATGTGCTAGACTCTATGATATTCATTAAGGATTCAAAGAGAAAAATGAAATGGTCCCTACTCTTAAAGAACTTAAATTCTAATATAGAAAACAGAATATATACATAAAAGTGAACATCAAATCAATCAATCTGTATCTATACAAACATATCTATGTCTATGTGTGTGTGTGTGTGTGTGTGTGTGTGTGTATAGATACAAACTCACACCCATATTCACACACCTACACACATAAAAAAACATAAATACAGGATAATTTGAAGGGAAGGCACTAGTACTGGGAGGGACCTGAATAGGCTTTATGTAGGATGTGACCTTGAACTGAGTTCTGAAGGAGGCAAGTGATTCTAAAATGCAGAGATGAATGGATTTATTTCAGGAACATATTGTTTCTTAGTATATAATTGCCATCAATACATACAACAGACTCAATCCATGAGAGACCAAGTTGGCTGACCTTAGACATGTATAAATCATTTAACCCTATTTGCCTCGGTTTCCTCATCTGTAAAGTGAGTTGGAGAAGGAAATGGCAAACCATTTCAGTAACTCTGCCAAGAAAATCCCAAATGGGGATATAAAGAGTTGTACATGACTGAAACGAATGAACAAAAACAAAAATAAGGTCACTGCAAGAGATGTCTAAGTTACCTTCCAGATCTATGTTTCTTTATAAATTCTATATAATTAAAAAAAAATTCTGACAACTATCTCAGATATAGTTTTTCTTTGGGAATCATAGAAAATGAATAGTCTCCATTTTTAATAATTGTTTTTTCCTCTTAATTTGTAGCTTTAAATCTCCAAACTTCAATTACTGATTAATGTATCACTTCAACTGATATGGGAAGTTTTTGCATTCTGACCTAGTGGTTCCCTTTCTTACAAAAAGTAATTATACATCATGACAAATATGGAAATATATTTAAAATAGTTATACATATATAAACTATATCGGATTGCTTGCTGTCTTAGAGAGGAAGGAGATAAAGAACATTTGGAACTCAAAATCTTACAAAAATGAATGTTGAAAACTAACTTTACATGTAATTGAAAAAATAAAATAACTATTGAAAGAAAATAGTTATAAAGAAATGTTATTAGTTCTTATGACATAATTAGCAACAATGTTCAACAATGCTATCACTATATTATTTAACTGTGATTAAGTAGTTTATATACAGTCACTATATTATATATATATATATATATATATATATATATATATGTTTGTCTATATAACTATAATAATCTTTAAAATAAGCATCACATTGCTGAGTGAAATGAGCAGAACTAGGAGATCATTATACACTTCAACAACGATACTGTATGATGATGTATTCTGATGGAAGTGGATATCTTCAACAAAGAGAAGATCTAATTCAGTTCCATTTGATCAATGATGGACAGAATCAGCTACACCCAGAGAAGGAACACTGGGAAATGAGTGTAAACTGTTTGCATTTTTGTTTTTCTTCCCAGGTTATTTTTACCTTCTGAATCCAATTCTTCATGTGCAACAAAAAATTCGGTTCTGTACACCTATACTGTATCTAGGATATACTATAACATATCTAACATGTATAAGACTGCCTGCCATCTAGGGGAAGGGGTGGAAGGAAGGAAGGGAAAAATCAGAACAGAAGAGAGTGCAAGGGATAATGTTGTAAAAAATTATCCATGCATATGTACTGTCAAAAAAAGTTATAATTATAAAATAAAAAAAAATATTAATTAAGAAAAATAAGCATCACATTACTGATTTTCTTAGTAAAATGGAAATAGAAAAACTGAGTTTAGGGTTTTCACAGGTACCTTCAAATTAATTATGACATCATAATCTCTATAAGGTTATTTAAAATTTCCATTTTCTTTCCTTGTTTCTAAAAGTTATTGGTTCACCAAATATACTTTAAGGAGTTCTGCAGAGATTCATTTAAGTCAAATAACATTTATCATTGAAATTTTCCTCCTTTTTGTAAATAATTCCATTATGTAATTGTTACAGACATATTTCCTTTATCTAAGAAATGTATTTTGTTAATTTTCTTCTAGTCAAATATACAAAGATTTGAGTGATAAGAAACCTAAATTTTAGTTCAGTATTTTACTGACTCAGAAGAGCTCCTCCTTTTTTTCAGCAATGTACAACAGTAAATGTAATAAAACTCACCTTTAGGCTTAGAAATACATAGAGACATTTATCAGTGTTATGAATTTCTTTTTTTTAAAAGAGGAAAATAATGAGATGGTAATTTAATGGGTATAGATGTTATATTTTTAAAAATACATAACATTATATAGACCAGTAAAAGACCTAGTCTGATTCCTTACTGATATAGGTAATAACCTGAAGTTCTGGCAGTTCAGATAGCAAGGGGGAAAGCTTCAAGTCTAAACATAATGGCTTACCATTCAGTTTACATGATTTTTCTGACCACAGCAGGTCACAAGAGCCATCTTTGTGGAAGTTTTGCAATTGTATAGAGTTAGAAGCAATCTTAATACTGAATGAGACTGCTGAAACTTTAAAGTATTTAACTTTTAAAAGCACACTAAAATTCCAAATACTTTAAAAATATAATAGTTGTTGTAGCTAAGAACTAGAAATTACAAGGATATAACCATCAATTGGAGAATGGCTGAACAAGTTGTGGTATATGATTATGATGCATTAGTACTATGATATAAGAAATAATGAATTCAGTGATCTTGGAAAAACATGGATAGACTTGCACAAAATAATGAAGAGCAAAATAAGCAGAATAATCTGTGTCTTTGAGATACAAAACCAACGGAATGCTCTTGAATTTTATATACTTGTTTGTTTAGTTTTAATATTAAATTAAATTATAATAAGAATTTTTGGGGAAGCTAGGTGATGCAGTGGATAGAACATCAGCCCTGAAGTCAGAAGGACCCGAGTTCAAATCTGGCCTCAGACACTTAACATTGCCTGGCTGTGTGACCCTGGGCAAGTCACTTAACCCCAATTCCCTCAGGGAAAAAAATTGTAATAAGAATTTTCTTCTCATTCAATAAACCCTTATAGTACTTGTCAATCTGTTGCAAAAAGTAGGCATTCAAAGAGTTAATGATAGCAATGATATAATTTAAAAATAATAACGATATATTTGGAGATAACTTTAGGCCACGAGGTGATGTAGTGGATAGCCTGCCAGGTCTGAAATCAGGAAGATGTGGGTTCAAATCTAGCCTCAGAGACATTTTAATTGTGTGACCCTGACACTTTACCTCTGTTTGCCTCTGTTTCTTCATCTGTAAAATGGGTATAATAGCATACCAGGGTTATTGTGACGATCAAATGAGATGATTGCAAAATAATTATCAAGGAATTTAATATACAGTAAGCACTATATAAATATTAATTAATAGCCATTATTGTTTCAGAATATCATTTCATAGTTTAAACTGTAAATAGCAGTTATATTGTAGCCATCTGGCTTGGTCCTTTTGAGAGTCTACATTAACTTCCTGTAACAAGAAAGTTACTTGTGTAGCAAATATTGGGCCCAAACTTCAGTTTTCAAAAAAACATATTTAAAATCTATCTTAAAATAATAAATGACATAATAGATTATGTATTATAGGCTGTTATCTAAAGAAAACTGTACCTGTGAACTAATAAAAAGAAAAAGAAATGCTCTTATCACAAGTCAGTAAGAATAGTTTTATTAGATGACTAGGACTAGCTGCGAAGTTCCATTTCAAAGTCTGGAAAGGTTTTATTAGTTTTATTATAGTCATGAATGGGAATGAACCAAAAGTTAGCACTGTTCCATATAGTTAATATTTAGAATCCTAGGTTCCTGAAGGCAGGGACTGTGCCTAATACACTTTGCTATGGCTCGAATGCAATTGGCACTCAAAAAAATTTGTTAAACAAATTTCCAGACATATTTATGTGTGTTAGAATTGAAGTGAATTACAGATAAAAAGAGAAGGAAGTACAGAAAAAAAGACACAAATGAGCAAAGAATTTTTGTTACTGATTAAATTTAGTGTGTACTTAAAAAAAAATCTGTCTATAATAGCTCCATTTCATTTACACACTTCTTTTTATATTTCTTTTTGTATACTGAGATATTTTTGTTTGTTAAAGTTCTTGGTAATTTTAATTTCAATAAAAAATAATTGGTTTGAACAGTTACTTTTCTTTCCTCATATCATAACTGATGGGATGTACAAATTCACTTTAATGTGTTTATATATATATATATAATATAGGATATACATGATCATTCTCAAAAGAGAATACAAGTGAATTTGCTGTTTTTTTTCTGGATTATACTGAAGCGGGTTAAATGATTATCTTCATCAAGTTAACCTAATGAACCATAGGTAATCCCACCATCCCTACTAACTACTTCCATCCAAAATGCTGTTAGTTTAGAAGATGAGAAATGAAAACAAGAATGTAACCTAAAATGAAATTGTATTTGTTTTCTTTAAGAATAATTCATTGACTTATACTACTCCCAAATGAGTATTGAACTAAATTGAATTAATTAATTGAATTAAAGTATGCCTTTACTAAGTACCTATTATGTTTAAGATTAGGAACACAAAGCTGAAAATAAGATGTTTATTAGGACCATCATCATAGATTTTTAGTTTATTCACATATATAGAAGATATATGTTTATAAAATACATATGTATTTACATATATATCTTCTTGAATTTATTTTTATAAAAATCAATTAGAAGACAAGATTTTCTTTTTAGTGAAATTTGTTGGGAGGAGTGGGAAGGAAACTATATCTAGTTTGCTTGGTTTTTTTTTTTTGTTTTTTTTTTTAAACCCTGACATCTGCTTAGCTTTTATCTTAGATAACTAAGAAAGGGTGCTTTTTATCGTTGTTTTACCCTAGGGAGAGGATCCCTTATCTCTCTGTCTCTATCTGTCTTTCTCTCTCTCTTTCCCTCTGCCTGTCTGTTTCTCTCCGTCTTTCCCTCTATTTGTCTGTCTGTCTCTCCCTCTTCCCCTCTGTCTCTCTCTCTTCCCCTCTGTCTCTCTCTCTCTCTCTCCCTCTTTCTCTCTCCATCTCTCTCTCTCTCTTTCTCCCTCCCTTTCTCTCTCTCTCTCCCTCCATCTCTCTCTCTCTTTCTCCTTCTCTCTCTCTCTCTCTCTCTCTCTCTCTCTCTCTCTCTCTCTCTCTCTCTCTCTCTCTCTCTCTCTCTCTCTCTCTCTCTCTCTCTCCATCTCTCTCTCTCTCTCTCCCTCCCTCCCTCCCTCCCTCCCTCTCCTCTCTCTCTCTCTCTCTCTCTCTCTCTCTCTCTCTCTCTCTCTCTCTCTCTCTCTCTCTCTCTCTCTCTCTCTCTCCCCCCCCTCTCCCTCTGTCTGTCTCTTTCTCTTTCTATGTCTCTCTCTCTCATTCTCTCTCTTCCTCCCCCCCCCCCCATATCTAGACATGCAGAATGCATGCACTAACTACCCGGTTCCTTCTCCTACCCTCTTTTGCCCCCCAATTCAATCATCAGAAGCCCAGCTTTCTGCCTACACAGTTCTAATTCCGGAACTTGTCAGGTCAAGTCTTGAGGTGGAGTCTCTCACTCCTACTGGTACAACTGGATTGAAACTTCGACCTTCAGGACGCCACCCAAACTGGATTTAACTTATCAGTAACACACATACAAAAGTCAATCCATTTCCCAATGCAAATGAGGACGGCCTCCAGCTTATTGGACACAGCTGTATCTCTTTAAATCAGAGCTGGAGCCACAGATCTGAGCAGAGGAGGGCTGGTTCAACAGCTTGTTTTTCCTGTATCCCCAGAGATAATCTCCATATATGATTCCATGTGCAATGAAACACAAATTATTTTGAATACTCCCCTTGGAGAGCCCATCTCTCCACTCTCCTGCACCCTTCCCCCAGTCCTTCTGTGCCAGCTAAGCCTTTTCCACTCCTGAAGGATGTCTGTTCTGTCCCTGGAGGAGGGACAACCACTTACTGGGGGTGCTTCCCAGTGACAGCTAAAAATGATGACCTCTTCGACATTTAAGTGTAGAGCAAGACCTGGAAGTGTCAGCCAAGGACTATGATTGGAAAGAGCAAGATGCTAAGTCTCTGGCCATAGGTAGTGCCAAAGGTGGCATTTTAGTCTGGCTCTGTCAGACAAAATTTTAAGATCAAAGTGGGAAGTGAACGGAGGACACAGGAGACACTGACATAGCAGCGAGTCTTCTGTAGGATAGAAGTATAAACAGCAACCACATGATTGGAAGTCTTTGAGAGCCTGGCAAATAAAACAAAGTGGGCAACAATCCTAGAACAAGGAAAGAAATTTCAGAGGGGAGACCAGACAGACTAGGGGTTAACAAAAGAACCATTTCTCACTACTGGGCCTATTTCCTTGCTTTACACATAACACCCATACAGCAATATTTCCCTCATGTTCTTTCTCTCTTTCTTTATAATTATAAACACAATACTTAGGTAATGGTATCTTCCCATTAGTTAACTGAATAACACTTTGGAATTCAGAACCAGTAACTAGGTAATAAGACAGACCATGAAAGAACATTTTCTTTCCTTTTTAATGTTATGGATACTTTGACCTCAATTCTCCAAAGGAATGCTGCAATTTAAAATCTCATCCTTGGAAGTAAAATACCACTTCCTCATGTGGGATAAAATTTTATCTTGAAATGTAAAAGAAGGAAATTTGGGAAACAAAAAACTACATATTATGTTGACCCTATAGCAAAAAAGATGAAGTAAAATGATTTTTAGGATATCTGATCAGATATGAAGTCTGCATAAGACCAACTCTTATCCCCAAGAAGTCTGTCTTAGCTTCCTTTTGTGCCTTCCCTTCCTCCAACAGATCAGGTAAACTCCTGGAGGCAGGATCTGTCTTTCTTTTCCTAATTTGTATCTTGGGTGTTTAGCACATGGCCTAGCACATGGTGAGAGAGTAATAAATGTTTACTGATTATTAACTATGAGGGGTCATAAACTAAATAGATAAATACTACCATAACTTCCCCAGACACATGCACACAAAAGCAGCACATACAGACAGAGAGAAAGAGAAAAAGAGGAAGGAAAGAAGGGAGAGAGAGAGGGTGGGGGAGGGGAAAAGGGAGAGAGGCAGACAGAGACAGAGACATGGAGAGAGAATATGACAATGGAAGAAAGCAGAATGAGTTCCTTTTGGTCAGGGATAGGGGATACAAAGCCTTAGAGTTGAATCTATACCTCAATTTGATTGCTGGAGAGTAACAGACACCCTTCTGCTTAATCCAATGAACAGAACCTCTCTGAAATTAATATCAGAGTAGTGGAAGACTGGTGAACAGTGGTTAATCAGGTAATCAATTTTCAAAGGGCCTGTTTTCTTAGGCTAAGAAAACAGCAGGGTGTGACCTTTGGCTAACACTAACCTCAAAACCTACTAAACCAGACTTTGCCTCTCCCTCCCTTTTATAGTTACTTTATGTCTGTTCATTGATATGCGGGCTTCTCATATATCATCTTATTTGATATTGACAACAACCCTTCAGATAAGTATCAGAGATAGAATCATCCTCATTTTATGGGGGAAAAGAGGCTGAGAAGTTGTGACTTGCTAAGTGTCAGGTCCAGGGATCTTACCACCAAACCACGCAGCCTGTCAATGAAGTACATATATCTTTAGTGTTTATTTTACTTAATGAATTAAGGGCTACATTCTCTATTCAATTGTAAAAATAGGCAAGTTAAACACTTTTTTATCTCAAAAAAAGATACAACAGTCTTTTTGTTTTGTTTTGTTTTGTTTTTTTAAATATGGCCCTTGCATATTTTTTTTCTTCTCTGTATTTGACATTTCTTTCTCGGGGCAGCTAAGTGGTTCAGTGGATCCTGAACACTGGGCCTGGAGGAATTCATAGCCAGCTTCAAATTTTTACTTGCTGAGTGATCCTCAGTTTTCTCATCTGTAAAATGGGGATGATCATTGCACCTATTAAGTTCATTGTGAGGATAAAATGAGATAATTATTAAGTGCTTAGAACAGAGCTGGTACATAATAAGTGTTATATAAATGTTAGCTACTATAATATCAATTTTTAATAGGAAAAAAAAAGTATTACAGGCTTTGTAATACCAAAATCAAAACTAAAAATCAAAATAAAGCACTCAGGCATAATAGAAATACAGAAATAGACTATTCTTCTCCCAACTTAAAATAACTGTATTTTTTTGGTTTACATCCTATAATTACTTATCTGTGAACATGCTATATTATATTCCTCAAAAGAATGCAAGGTTCTTGAGGGATTCGGCTGAATCAGTTTTTGTACTTAGCACATTGTAGGTGTTTTAATAAATGCTTGCTGATTGGTTACTAAAAAAAATCAATGCCCATTTCTATAATGCCTTATGGTTAACAAAGTACTTCCCCTACAATAGTGCCATGCATTGGTGAGTAGTATAATTATTATAATCCCTATTTTACAAGTGAGGAACTGGGAAGACGGATAGATTTGGAATTGGAACCTAGACAGGAAATCCGTCTCTCCCACTTATTCCCGATGAGCACTTAGGCAAATCATTAACTTCTGTTAATATATATCTTTATATAACTTTATGAGGCCCCATTTTTTTTTCATCTGTAAAATTAGGAGGCTGGACTAAATAGTATCTCAGGTTCCTTCCAGGTCTATTCCTTGCCTGTGGTCACAGATAACACAGATAATGAGCTAGGTCAATCATGTAGTAATTAAGAGTAGAACCAATAACAGCAGACTCAGGAAGTCCTCTCATCTAGTTTAGAAGTAGATGGGTCATAGCCCAATTATTTGCAGAATCTAGTGCTGAAAGGGATCTTGGAGGTCACCTTGTCCAAGCCAGAAATCTTATGGAATCAGACACAGTTTTTCTCTAAAGTTCACAACCTACCGATAAAATTGTCAAAACATGTCCAACATATGGATAAAGAACTAAAACCTAAAACCAGGATTCTATGCAGACTTTAAAAGAGTACTATTATATCATCAAGAAGCTGGATCAGCCTTCATATACTTTCAAATCACAGGGAAGAAAGAATATCAATAGATTAAAACAATCTGGGTCCACAAAGGTCCAAGAATAGATTTTTGAGGGTCTCTTGAATGAAAAAAAAATTACATCTTTATTTTCACTAATGTCAAACTGAAATTTAGCATTTCCTTCAGTCTTGAATGTATCCAAGAAATATTCTAAGAAGAGCTCTATGGGCTTTAGCAGATTGCCAAGGGACCCACAGCACCAAAAAAATTTAAGAACTTCTGGCTTATAGCAAAGTGAGGGCTGTGCCATGATACTGAGAGATATTTGATGAACCAATTGAAGGATGGAAAGATGGATCATGTATACCCTTATGTACAACAATCAATTTATCACGCTCTTTATGATATAACTAAAAACTTTCTACCTCTGGTCCTCAATGGTGTCCATTCTTCAAGGAGATCACAACCTAATCCTACTTAGACAACTGTAACAAAAAGCTCATGCTAAATTCTCAGACATGGACAGATGTTAATTGGAAGTACAGCTCTCATCTCATTAACCTTCCTTCCAAAGTCACTACTCTTTCCAACTTTCAAGATGGTACTATCTTTGAATCTTCCATCCTCTCAATTTCCTCTTTATCCATGATTCCTATTCAATTGAAAATGCTCTCTTCCTAGTTACCAGTGATTTCTTATTTGCCTTTTCTCAACCTTCTTGACCCACCTTGCTACTGTTGACCACTTCCCCTTTTGGATATCTGCTTTACCTGTCCAAATGACTAAAAATAATATGTCATCAATAAAAACTCTACTCCATATATACTTAAAACACCATAAACAAAATATTCTAATCTGTTTAAAATCTTCCAGAAAAAGTGGATCAGTGAGTTTTGAACTTACTTATTAAAAATATAACACTTTCCAATTGGTTTGCAATAACATCAGGTAGCTGAATCTCATTGAAACTTTTGCATAAAATGAATGTCATGCTTTAATAAGAATAACCAAGGCTATACTTCTTTTGTTGGTATTTATATATCTTTGTGAAGCATCTTTTTCTACTATGGCATTCATTAAAATTAAGAATTGAAGTAAACAAAACTTATAACCTGCACTATAAAACACAGCAACACAAAATAATAAATCAAGATTTTCAAAAATAATGAAGCATATTCAACCATAGCATTCAATATATTTCATTCTTTTAAAAATATTTAATTTTTTATTTTCCACAGTTACATGTAAAACATTTTTTTACATTTGTTTTTAAAGCTTTGAATTCCAGATTTTTTCCTTTCCTCCCCACCTCCACCTGTCATTAAGGCACATGTGAAGTTATGCAAAATATTTCCATAACAGTCATGTTGTGAAAGAAAACAGATTCCTCCTTCCCCCCTCCAAAAACAAAACAAAAAACAAAACAAAACAAAAAAAAAACACCTCAAAAAAGAAAAAAAAAAAAGGATGCTTCAATCTGTATTCAGACATAATCAGTTATTTCTCTGGGTTTTCATCACAAGCTCATTAGGATAGTTTTGGATTATTGTATTGCTGAGAATAGAATAGCAAAGTCACTCACAGCCAATTAGCCCACAAGTTACAAATATCATCCTCCCATTTAGGAATGTAAACAGACAAACTTATTAAATCCTTTACAATATCTGTTTCCTGATTACCTCTTTATGCTTCTCTTGAGTTCTGCATTTGAAAATCAAATTTTCCACTCAGATCTGGTCTTTTTATCATGAATGCTTAAAAGACCTCTTATTTTGATGTATGTCCACTTTTTTCCCTGATGGATTACACTCAGTTTTGCTGGGTAAGTAATTCTTCCTATTTCCATTGCTCTCAGGAATATCATATTTCAAACACACCAATCCTTTAATATAGAAACTTCTAAATCTTGTGTATCCTGACTGTGTTTCCACCTTCCTTGGATCATTTCTTTCTGGATGCTTGCAATATTTTCTCCTTGACCTGAAAGTTCTGGAGTTTGGCAATAATATTTCTGGGAGTTTTAATTTTTTTGATCTCTTTCGGGAGGTGATCAGTTGATTCTTTCAATTTCTATTTAGTTCTCTATTTCTAGAATATCAGAACAATTTTCCTTGACAATTTCTTGAAAGATGATGTCTATGCTCTATTTTTGATCATGGTTTTTCAGATAGATCAATAATTTTAAAATTATCTCTCCTGGATCTATTTTCCAGGTCATTTTATATTTTACATTGTTTTCTATATTTTTCATTATTTTGATTTTTTAAAATTATTTCCTGATTTCTATAAAGTCATTAACTTCCACTGGCACAATTCTAATTTTCAAGGAGTTGTCTGCCTCAGTGAGCTTTTGTAATCTTTTTCCATTCGGCCAATTTTGCTCTTTAAGGCATTCTTCCCTTCATTAACTTTTTGCACCATTCTCAATTCTCTTCCCAATTTTTCTTCTATCTCTCTTACTTGATTTTCATTGAACTCTTTCATGGCCTGTGGCCAATTCTTGTTTATCTTTAAGGCTTTTGATGTAGGAGCTTTGACTTTGTCATCTTCTAAGTGTGTACTTCTTATCACCATAGTAACTTTCTATGGTCTGAATCTGTGTTCTTTGCTCATTTTCCCAGTTTATTACTTGGATTTTAAGTCTTTGTCAAAGTAGGGCTAAGTTTACAGGGTAAAGCCTGCACTGTGCCAAACGTCAGAGGTTATATGCAATTGTTTTCAGAGATCCTTCTAGGAATCCTACCACCAGCACTCTTTTCTGTCCTGGAACTGTTCCTGCTCTACAGTGGCTATGAGCTCTAGTGTGCTAAAGGACCAGAGTCCTTCCTCAGTGTTAGTAAAGTGACTTCAGAAGCTGCTGCTACTACAGCTGCTGATTCAGAGGCCTAAGGCCTGCTTTCTTTGTGCCTGAGCCAGAGCTGGGGTTAGGGCTGGGGCTGCACTAGTATGGTCTGTATCAGGACTGCATGCTGAACCCTCATCCTGGTGCCAAAGACCTTTCCTGGTGACTTTGGCTGGAAAATGTTCCACTCTGTCATTTTGTGTTCTGAAGCTCTAAAATGTGTTTAGAGTCATTATGAAAAGGAATTTTGAACAGTTTTGGGCAGGGCTTGGAGAGTCCCTGCCTTTACTCTGCTATCTGGCCCCAGAATATTTTATCCTTAATAATAAATAATCATTAATTACATAGTAACGAGAACAGGATACTTGAATACTTTTAGAAAAATATGAAATTCTATTTCATATTTATCTCATATTTTTCATTTTTATTTTTTTGTATGGTTATAATGTACATATTTTTAATGGGTAGTATATGTATATAATTTACAAGTAAGTAGATAAATATTTCATGGAAATATGTGCTCAGAAACTTTTTTACTTGTAGGTCCATGGAATTACAGACTTTAAAAATGACACAAGTAAAAATGGATTGCATTTCTGATTTATTTTAAAATTCTTTTAACTTTAAGACTGAATTCTTAAGAATTTAATTTGGTTCTTTCAGGTCCTATGGAACTGAGCTACTTCTAATTTTCAGAGCTCTATTAAATATTTATTTGTTAATCATTATAAAAACATACATCACACAGAGTGGGAGATAGAAATGGGAAGAAAAACCACCACCTATAACCTGGAGCTGTTTCAAGGGGGCTGTGATAATCTCAGGTTTCCCAAATCAAGTCATACACATAGAATACTTTCCCTACTTTCTCTTGTGATTGCCTTTTTATGCCTTAAATCCCTACTGGGCTATAAGAAGAGAGAGACAGTGTGAGATAATGAAAAGAGTAATCAACTTAAGAGTTAGAAAAAAACCAGGGTTTGAATTCAGCCTTTGAAAGATGTTAGTCATTATCATCAGCTAAACTTCTTTATTTACCCAGTCACATACTTTAAAAATGTTTCTTTGTTGTTGTTTTAGTTTTGAAGGCCTCTATTCAACTAGCTACAAATACTACTACACTATTCCTTCTGTGACTTTTTTCAAAGATTACCAGTAACTTATAAAAACACTGGCATTCACAGGAGAAAGCCAAATAGATGATGCCATTTTCCAGTTTATAGATAGGTACTCAAAAATTAAAGTGTTAGGTATATCATTTCCAGGGTAGAAGCAATAAGAATTGCTTCAGGAAGCCCTCTATAGGCAAGTAGTACAGTGGGAAAAAAATGCTGGATCCAAGAGGTCTTGGATACAGATTATATATATGATTTTTGGGCTACGCATTAAACCTGTCTAGGACTCACCTCATCTGTAAAGTGAATCCTTTTCAGCTCTAAATCCATGAGCTAGGGTCTAGTGAAGAAGCAGCTGGATAATAGTACACATGGTGAGAGACACCCAGATAGAGAGTTGAACTTGGTTAAACTTCTGCTTCAGACATTTATTAATTCTGATACTGGCTAAGTTATTTAATTCTGTGGCCTCATCTATGAAATGGGGATAATAGCAGAACTTATTTCTTGGAGTTCTCAGAATCAAATGAGAAAAATGTATCTAAAGTGCTTTGCAAATTTTAAAGTGACATCTAAATACTAGTTGTTATTATCATTACTGTTATTACTACAGAATATAGGGCTGGGTAGAATCTTAGAGGGATCTCAACTGATCTTATCATTTCAGAGATGAGAAAACTAAGACCCAGAAAAGTTAAATTATAAGCCCAGAGTCACACAATATGATTTGAACTCTGATTCCAAATTCAACATTCCCAGTGCAAGGCAGCAGCAATAGCATGTAAGGAGAAGTTAAGGACTTTGCATTAAATTCCAGCACTGCCAGTAAACACTGTGTAATCTTGGCCCCTTCTTAAACTTTGGCTTCTAAATCTCTAGGCTTCTTCTGGATTGGGTAATGGCACAAATAATCACAGAATTTAGAACTGAAACCCCACCCCTCCACATCTCATTTTATAAGCATACACAAGATAAACGTGTGTAGCATTTCTTAATTTTCTATTCTGCCCCCAAAATGATACTCGTAATGAAAATACATGATTTGGCAGAATACACTCTTTATTAGATTCACTAAGCAATCCCTCAACCAACTAGCAAAGTTAATGTACTGCAAGCTTAAGAGGCCATACGGGATATTTCAATGCCAGTTCTCAGCCAAGGATAAGGCTACAAGCCAATTTTCCAGAATTCTGGAACCAGAAATCTTCTCTACATCTATCTAGTTTAAAATCATACCTGAAGAATAATTTCCATAACACCTCTAATATGTAATCACCCAGTCTTTCATGAATATCTCCTGAAAGAGAGAGCATTTACTGCCTCCAGGGATAGCTGATTCATTTGTAGATATTTTAAGATAGAAGATATTACTTATATCAAGCCTAAATTGGCTTCTTTGAAAATTCCATCCTTTGCTCCCTTGAGAGACAAACAGAATAAGCCTTGACTCTTCTTCTATAAAACAGCTATTCAAATGCTTGAAGACAACCACAGCTATTTCTGAATCTTCACTTCTCCAGAGCAAACATTCCCCCTTCCTTCCTTCCTTCCTTCCTTCCTTCCTTCCTTCCTTCCTTCCTTCCTTCCTTCCTTCTTTCCTCCCTCCCTCCCTCCCTCCCTCTCCCTATTTCTCCTTCCTTCTCTCTCTCTCTCTCTCTCTCTCTCTCTCTCTCTCTCTCTCTCTCTCTCTCTCTCTCTCTTTTTTTTTTTTTTTGGCTGAGGCAATTGCGGTTAAGTGACTTGCTCAGGGTCACACAGCTAGGAAGTGTTAAATTCCCAGTTTCTGTAATCATTGCTCATATGGCACAAATCACCTGGGCAAGATAAGGTACCAGACACTCAGGTCCTTTTGTGAACTAAACTGCCAAGAATTCAAACTTGACCGCAGAGAAAGTAACTATGATGGGCTAGGCCATGTTTTTGAATGCCAGGTATATTTTTGCCTAAAAGACTATTTTACAAAGAACTCACACAAGGTAAGCATTCACACGAATGTCAGAAGAAGCAATACAGGTATACTCTTGAGGTCTATCTGAAGAATGTGGACACAGGAGATACTGGCATAGGAATGCCCAGTATGGCACGGCCACATCAAAGAAGGCACTCAGTGAACAAAACAGAATTACTTGAAAAAAACATAAGAGGTGCAAGAGTAGAGACATCTCCGCTCCAAATGTTCATAGGGAGTATTTGTGCCCAATTTGTGGTTAGGACTTTCTGAACTCCTATTGGTCTGATCAACTACAATTGGATATAATATACCTTGTCTCCAACATAGTAACATAATTTTGGTTGTTTTCAAGAATGAAGCTTAATAACCAACCAATCAACATAGCATGGATCCAAAGCCCCTTGAGAAAGAAGTTGTCTCTGTTTCCATACTCTACCACTTATCACTATTCTAGGTATCTGTGACCCAAAGACAAATGCAGGGTCCACTTCTTGTCTCCAAGAAGTCTTCCCTCTGCTGAGGAATTAAAAAAAAAAAAAAAAAAAAAGGCCAGATAATGTGAGGAAAGAAAAAGAGCTAATTAGGGAAGAGCAAAAGAGAGTTCATAGAGAAGGTGATGAATGAGCTGAGTCTTGAAAGAAGGCAGAGAGGGAGGTGAGAGGGAATACATTGCAAGTCTGGGGAGTGGGACAGCCTGTCGAGGAGGGAGAGCACTGATTTTAAAGAACACTGAGAAAGACAGTTTGGTCAAATCATGAAGGTTGTAGAGTCATGTAAAATAAGTTTAGGAAGGTAGTCAACAGCCAGATTATGAATAACTTTATTTTTTAAAGATATCTTTATTATTATTTATCATTGACCTTTGAAAAATCTTCTGTTTGTGGATAACTTTAGATACCACATTGGAGAATTTTTTTTTCATCCTAGAAGATGAACCACTAAAGAGGTCTGAATAAGCAGTGAACTTGACCAGTGCTTATGTAGCAATTTTGGCAGTTGTTTGGAGGATAATTTTGATGGAGAGAATGAGGGAAGAGCAACAAATTGGAAAGCTATTGAAATAGTATAAGTGAGAAGTAATGATGCACTATGTAAGGGATCATGAAGAGAGATGAATGGTAGAGATGGTAATTATAAAGATAGAATGTAGAAGACGTGGGAAATGATTGAATATGGATAACTATCAAAAGAAAAATACTAGCTAACATTTATATAATCCTTAATATATGCCAGGCACTATATTAAGTGCTTCACAATTATTATTATATTTAATAATGATAATAATAGTGATAGCTAACATTTATATAGCACTTACTCTGTGCCAGGAAATGTGCCAGGTGCTTTACAATTGTTATCTGATTTGTTTCTTATGACAATTTCTGGAGGTAAATATTATTAATATCCCCATTTTATAGATGAGGAAATTGAGGCAAATAGTGGTTAAAGTGGCTTGCCTAGGATCACACAGCTAGTGAATGTCTGAGGCTGGATTTGAACTCAAATTTTTCAGTCTCCAGATCTGATGCTTTATCCACTGTACCACCTGCCTCTCACATGATAATACCTCCATATATCAGACTCCATTAATTCCTTTAGGTACAACTAAAATACTGAATTCTACATAAAGATTTTGATTCCTTCTTCTCTGCCCCTAATTACTAATGCTATCTATCCAGTTTATAATGCACATATTCTGTATATATTTTCATGTGTATATATATTTATATCTATCTATATGTTATGTCTCACAACAGACTGCACATTCTTTGAGTGTAGGGATTATTTCACTTTTTGTATAAAAAGTGACATGACTTAAGATTTTAATAAATATTGATTGAAAAGATTCAAATTTTTAATTATATAGGATCAAGCCATTAGATGTGGGCATTTTATTTATGAGGTTGTTTAGTACAAATCTCTCATTTTTATATATGAACAAACTAAAACACAGAGAGGAAGTTATATGACTAGGGTTACACAGGTAAAAAGCCACAAAACTGAGATTCTAGCTCTCCTCTGATTTTGATTCCAAAGTTCTTTCCACCTCTTATTGCTATAAGGATTATTGCTTTGTGATGGTATATGAATCAGTTATTAACTAGTCTGAGCTTCTGCCTTTGAAGAAGATATGGTATGTCTTTGTTTTTCTCTCAACAGTCAACATTATTTTTATTACATTTAACAGACTGTTAAATGTAAATTCAATAATGCCAAATTAACAAGCTTAGGTTACAGGTGACTTTCAGTTAGGCACCAAGGACTGTTGGTGGCTATCCTTCCCTGGCACGAGAGTGACATAGAATGCTATTCTTAGCAATGAACCACTAAGCCAAATGCTAGGACAGCAAAAACCCAAATGTCTCACAGAGAGGAAGTATGATGTTAGCGGTTAGAACAGGGGTCAGCCTCAGAAGAACTCCATGCTACTCCAAAACAGAAATTCCTGGATACATCAATAGGACAAAAACTTGTTACTCATGTACCTGATATTTGGGTCAGGCAACTGAACCCCTTTTAGGAATGGTGTTCCTGCAAGTGCTTTCATTTAAATTGGAATAAATTTTATCCTAGGTAAAGGAGATTTTATCACAACTTTATAATTCCTGGGCAAATTTATCTTGCTGCTAACATATTTAGTTTACAAGATAACAAGGCATTCCTGTACTTTGGATTTATTCTTTGTTGGACACTATACAAATCTCAACCTCCCAAATCAGAGTCTTCTTGAACCTGCTTGTTTTCAAGTGCTTTGAGATCCTAAAATAAAAAGTGATTGAGATCATTATGAGATCAGTACAGAAAATGTTCTTGTCACATGTAAAATGGGAACTTGTGATCACCTCATGATGTTGAGCTCATCATCTAGCTACTAGAGTGCATTTTTGTAGGATAAAGCACCTCTTTGGAGTTGGAAGTAAACAGCTTATAAAAACACTTAGTGATTCCTCAGCTCTAGCATAGTACATAAAAATTTCAAGGAAAATGTTATTAGAGAAACCATAGAATTACAGCAGAATTAACTCATTTTTTAGCAACTGGGAGGTAACCCGTCATGGCCTTCCCTTCCACAACATAGCATTGGTAAGCACTAAGGATACGGCCTGGTCTATGGGAAGAATTTACCTGAACTGTTGCCAAATGAAAGCTACCCCTTTTCTAAGCAATTCCCACATTAGCACAGGTTAAAGGCTGATTCTAAGATTCATTCTCAACAAGTTAAAGGTAAATAAATAAGAGATTCGTTATTCAAACACATTTGTATCATCACAGAAATATAAAAAGGATGAATATATGGCTATTTGTCTGCAAGAATTTTTCCCCTTCTTTTGTTTTAATGTCCATTAGGCCAACAACAGAACAATTAAAAATGTCTAAAAATACACCTATTATTCATCTGTAAAGGCAGCAGAAAAAATGACAGAGGGAAAACAAAACCGACAGCTTGCAGGGGAGTGCTGCAAGGCTACAACTCAATTCCTCCTTAAAGTTTAAGAGGGATGAGAGTAGGAGGGAGGGAGGGACAGAGGGGGAGAGAGAGAAACTAAGAGACAGAGAGAGAGAGAGAGAGAGAGAGAGAGAGAGAGAGAGAGAGAGAGAGAGAGAGAGAGAGGGAGAAGAGAGAGAGAGAGAGAGAGAGAGAGAGAGAGAGAGAGAGAGAGAGGGAGATAGAGGAGAAGAGAGAGAGAGAGAGAGAGAGGAGAGAGAGAAGAGGGAGAGAGTAAGAAAGAGAGAGCGAGCAAAGGAGAGAGAGAGGAGAGATTAAACAAAGGAGAGAGAGAGAGAGAAAGTAAGAACAATAGAGAGAGACAGAGACAGAGGAGACAGAGAGAGAGAGAGAGAAGTAAGAACAAGACGAGAGACAGAGAGTGAGAGAGAGAGAGAGAGATAAGGGAAGAGGAGAGATAGAAGAGAGAGAGAGAGAAGGAGGAGAGAGAGAGAGAGAGAGAGAGAGAGAGGAGAGAGGAGAGAGCTGAGAGAGGAGACGATAGGGATGAGAGACCAGCTGATGAGAAGAGAGAAAAGTGAGAACCAGAGGAGAGAGAGAGAGAGGAGAGAAGCGTCAAGAGAGACTGAGGAGAGAGAGGACAGAGAAGAAGAGAAGAGAGACACATACAGAGACAGATGGAGATAGTGAGAAAGGGAAAGAGACAGAGAGATACAGTACAGAGACAGATGGAGATAGTGAGAAAGGGAAAGAGAGACAGAGAGAGAGAGACAAGGGGGAACAAATGGGATGGGAATTGTTTACAAGAGTTATGGTAGCAGTTCTTAGCAGCCTATCAAGAATTCCCGGAATCAGCCCCTGAATGTTTTATTCTAGGTCAGTGTCAACTTAATGGGCTGCACAGGATCACAAAAGGACATCTTTCAACCTCACAAGCTTTTTCTTGAAAATCCAAATAAGAGGAAGGGAGAGAAGGAACAGAAAGGATGAAGGAAAGAAAAAAAGAGGAAAAAAAAGAGAATGGGTAGGAAGATGAAGTTAGAGAAAAGGGGAGGGAATAAAGAAAGAGGAGCAAAGGAGAGAGAAAAGAGACAGAGAGACAGGAAGGGAGAGAAGAGATGAGAAAAGAGAAGAGAAAAAAGAGAGAGAAGGAAGGAAAAGAAAGAAGGAGGGAGGGAAGGAGGAGGGAGAGAGAAAGAGATAGAGAGAGAGAGAGAGAGAGAAGAAGAAGAGAGAGAGGGGGGAAGAGAGAGAGAGAGAAGAGAGAGAGAGAGATGAGAGAGAGGGAGAGAGAGAGAGAGAGAGAGAGAGAGAGAGAGAGGGAGAGAGAGGTAGAGAGAGAAGAGAGAGAGGAGAGAGAGAGAGAGAAGAGAGAGAGAGAGAGGACAGAGAGAGAAGAGAGAAAGAGTCAAAGTGGGTGGGGCAGAGATCCTTTCCAGAACTCTACCAACCACAGTGCGAGGAATTATGATAAACACCAACTCTGGAAACCAGATACAACAGTACATTGTGTTCTTCTTCTGAAAAACAACCAGACTTCTGCTCACTTAAAGTAAACAGTTAATCCTGTTGTTTATCTTTTTAACTCAATGTGATGTTAACAGGACAATATCCACTGCACAGACAATGTGTTTTTATTCTTTTTAAAAATTCGTATTTTCTCTTTGCAACCCCCAAAAATAATAAAAGGAAAAGAGAGGCAATATTACATGTAAACTTTCTAATATCAGTGAGCAGGAAGGAATAACAATCTGTCTTGGCTTAAACTGACAACTAAAGGATGCCAAAAAAAACCTGAGACATGCCTTTTCTACACTCACACATTTTATTTTTGGAAAATGGCATGCTATTTGTTTCGTTTAACTACTGCACAGCTGAGATTTTTTTAAACTACCCTTTCCACATCCTTTTGCAAGCTAGGTCTTTAAAGAAGGAGCAAATAGTATTGTGGGTATGATAAGCATCTCCCTGAACTTAAATTTAAGTTATTGTTCTTAAAAGAAAAAGGGCCAAGAAAAAATAAGTGAACTGCACTTGTATTTTACTATAATAACAAATCCTATTTATACAGCACTTTGAAGTATACAAAGCACTTCCCTCCCAGCAACCCTAGGAGGTCAGCAGTGCCAGGAGTTCATGGATGAAGAAAAGAAATCTTAAGAAGAATGAGAGGATTAGTTCATGGTCCCTGTAATAAACTGGCATTACATTTGAACTCAGGTCTTCTGACTGTCTCTTAACCACTAAAACATTGCCTCTTTTAAACTGGTTCTGATGGCAGGTTGCTTGGGCCCTGATTTTTCAAGCATGAGAAACATAATATATTTTTAAAAGTTTAGAATTTGTGTAGGGTGCTTTGATTGGTGTTCTTAAAATAATATATGGCTCTCTATCCATATGAAGAATGGTAATGACTGCAGACTAATATATAGGCTGAATGAAAACTTCTTGAGGAAGAGAGGGAGAGAAGGAAAGAAGAAGAAAAGGGATGGGAAGAGAATCATTTATTAAGCATCTATTATACATTAAGTACTGTATTTAATACTCTAAAAATATTCTCTCTTTCTATCCTCATGATGACCCTGGAGATGGTGCCATTATTTATCTATTTTTACAATTAAGGAACCTAAGGCAAACAGAGGGTAAGTGGCTTGCCTTGAGTATGTGTCTGAGGCTTCAGTTGAACTCAGGTCTTCCTGATGCCACACCTGGAGCTCAAGGCATCATCAAACTGGTTTGTGTTTGTTTGTTTTCATTTTTGTATTTACAGTGCCTGTAGGTGTTGGTTGAGAAGAACTGGATGTGTGAGGACTCAGAAGAATATGCACTGTAAGTGTGTTTTCCCAGTAGAAATTATGGATTTTGCTGTTCTAATGAGGAAAAGACCCTGGCTCTGGAATCAGAGAACTTTAATTCAAAATTTGAAATAAAAACTTTTTTTAAGTTCTTGAACACTCAGGGAGCTGGACTCCCTGGTCTCCCACATGCCTTCCGGAACTGCCCATATGATCCTCACACAGCCTTCCTCTGTGATTAGAGGTATACATTTTCCTTAAGGGAAAACTGACTGCCCAATAGTAGCAAGGTGAGAAAAGAAACCTTCTAGGATGGGAACTGGGTCTTGCTTCTGCTCTCCATTAGCTGTGCAATTTTAAGCAAATTACCTAACTTCTATATATTCAAATTTTCTTATGGGTAATATGATGATAATATCACATATAATACTGAATTTATTAGGGGGAAAGCACTCTGTAAATTAGAAAGTTATATAAAGCTGAGCTGCTATTAAAGTCAGCAACTGTGGCTTTATTGTTTGGTTAGTTCACTTATTTTCAGCTATGTTCAACTCTTTGTGACCCTGTTTAGGATTTTCTTGATAAAAATACTGGAGAGGTTTGACATTTCCTTCTGTCACTTATTTTACAGTTCAGGAGACAAGGTAAATAGGGTTAAGTACCTTGCCCAAGTTCACACAACTAGTTAAGTGTCTAAGGCCAGATTAGAATTAGAAGATAATTCTTCCTAACTCCACGTCTGGCACGCTATCCACTGTGCCCCCTATCTGCTCCAAAATGATGTGATCTTGCTTGTTGTTTGTTGTTATTTAGTCATTTCAGTTGTGTCCGATTCTTTGTGACCCCATTTGGGGTTTTCTTAGCAAAAATACTGGAATCAGTTGCCATTTCCTTCTCCAGCTCATTTTACAGATAAGGAAACTGAGGCAAACAAGTTCAAGTGACTCATCTAAGATTTTACAGATAGTAAGTGTCTGAGGTCACATTTGAACCCAGGTCTTCCTGACTCTAGGCCTGGAGCTGTATCCACTGTGCTCTCTAGCAGTTCTGGTTTAATTAGTGATCAATAAATCACAGTAGGAGAATGGGAAGGAATCTAAGAGACCACTTGGTGTGGACTCATTTAATAGGAATCTGCTCTATGCATGGGAATACTCTGCTAAATGCTGAGGGAGAGGCAAAGATGAAATCATACAAGGAAAATATCTGATAAGAATTTACTGAAGGCCTTCTTTTCTTACCCCACAATAGCTGGGAACTTCGGGGGTGAATGGGTGAAAGATCTCTGCCCTAAAGAATTTATAATTAGCAATTTATTCTGAACTGGCAGTTCATTAGGAATGGCCTAGACATTGATCCACAGTACCAGGATGAGATATAGCATGAGTGAGATTCTAAGTCAGTTCTAGGTGACAGAGCCGGGGGATAAAGGAGATGGAGTTTACTCAGACATTTTACTACCAGAAATTCAGTAATAGCTTTTGAGTTCTGTGCCAACAGTGATCATATTTTTTCCCCTTCTTTGTTACCCAAATAACTCCTGGCTGAGAGCCCATAAATTCCACTTGTACTTCCCACAACCTGAAATGATACAGGAGTAGAACCACAGGTAATGAATCTGAAGGAGTTGTAGTTAGGTGGGTGGGGAGTTGTGGCAATACGGAGAAAGATAAGATAGTCCAGGAGTATTTAGGACCACTAAAGTGGTCTGTGGTCCAAACTGGCTAATAATCACTAGTCAAGTAAGTGAAATGCTCTAGATACTACTTTAGCTCTCAAACTACTCTGACTTGCACATGGACAGGGTATAAAACAGACTTTTTAAGACTCCTAATGCACACATTGTCATTTGTCATGGTACCTTTTATTAACCTCCTCCCTTCCTTAGCATCACTAAAATTATATGGGAATATTTCTGAAAAAAAACATTGAGCTTATGAATATTTTAACATATAGTTAATAAAATAGATTAATATATTTAACATAAATATATTACATTAACATAAATCTCAACATATATTAGCACATATAATTATATAAATATATTTATGCTTAATTAACATATATTCTACTTATACTGGTATTATTAATATTAATTAATTCATATACTTATACAAATATATAGCAGAGTACAGTCACAGTCATAAACATTACTATTATAAGAAAACAACTCAGATACTTGGAGGTGGGTTGCCAGAATGCACTTAATAACTATTGACCTAAACTCTGAAGTACCACTACACACCTCTCAGATTGGCTAAGCTGACAGGAAAAGATAATGATAAATGTTGGAGGGCATGTGGGAAAACTGAGACACTAATGCATTGTTGGTAGAATTGTGAACTGATCTGATCCAACCATTCTGGAGAGCAATTTGGAACTATGCCCAAAGGGTTATCCAATTGTGTATTCTTCTTTGATCCAGCAGTGTCTCTCCTGGGCATATATCCCAAAGAGATCATAAAAAAGGGAAAAGGACTCACATGTGCAAAAATGTTTGTAGCAGCCCTTTTAGTAGTGGCAAGAAACTGAATGGATGCCCATCAGTTGGTGAATGCTGAACCAGTCAGTTATGGCATATGAATGTTATGGAATATTATTGTCCTATAAGAAATGATCAACAGGATGATTTTAGAGAGTCCTGGAGAGACTTACATCAACTGATGCTGAGTGAAGTGAATAGAACCAAGAGAACATTGTACACAGAAATAATGAGATTATGAGATAATCAATTATGATGGACATGGTTCTTTTCAACAGTGAGGTGATTCAATAGACTTGTGATGGAGAGAGCCATTTACACTCAGAGAGAGGACTGTGGGGATTGAATGTGGATCAAAACATAGTATTTTCACATTTTTTGTGGTTGTTTGCTTGCTTTCCCCCCCTTTTTTTCCTCTTTTTTTTAATCTGATCTTCCTTGTGCAGCATGATAATTGTGGAAATATGTGTAGAAGAATTGCGTGTTTAACATATATTGAATTATTTGATGTCTAGGGGAGATGGGGAGAAGGGAGGGACAAAAAATTTGGAATACAAGGTTTTGCAAGCATGACGCTTGAAAACTATGGATATATTTTGAAAATAAGAAGCTATTATTAAAAAATAAAATAAAATAAAAATTTTTCATCAATATTTAAAAAAGAAAAAAGAACTACTGGTCTAATAGAGAGTTTAAAACCATAATCAAAAGACCTTAAGAAAAGTCTTAAGTCCTTTGACCTTTAGAAAGTCACTCTTTCCTACTATGCCTTAGAAATCCCTTCTAAACAATGTGGGCAATCCCATTAGGCCCCTAATCTTTCAAATAAAGGGACAGCAACAACTCCCTCTCCACTAGCTCTTTATCTATGACAGTATAATGCTAGGTATGTAAACATACATAAAGTGCTTATAAACATTAAATGACTACATATGCATCAGATTATTATGATTATTTAATTTCTGCCTTATAAATATTTAATTTGAAATATACAAAGATTGGGTAACTAGTTGAAAGTATCACATTGTGTCAATTATAGACCTCTGCTAGATTCCCAAAGTACAAGCCTTTTCTAATCTATAGATACTTAAATCTGTAATTTGATAATAACAAAATAATAGTAAAATAATAATTTAACAAATTGCTTTAGTTATGTACCATATCACTTCAAATGCATGGTTCAATAGAAAGATTCAAAGAATTGACATTAAACTCTTATATCTTATATTTCTGGGACTGGAGTCTAGAAAATTCATCTTCCTGAGTTCAAATCTGAACTCAGACACTTATTAGTTGTATAATGCTGGGCAAATCAAAGGCCAAATCTTGTTTGCCTCAGTTTTTTCATATGTAAAATGAGATAGGAAAGGAAATGGCAAACCACTCCAATATCTTTGTTAAGAAAATCCCAAATAAGGTCATGAAGAGTTGGACACAACTAGAATGACTGAACAAAAGTGAATATTAATTTTAATTATTAAATTAATAACATTAATTAATGCTGAACATTAAACCTTTATGCCTTTAAGTACCAGGTTTAGGCATCAAGAAGATTTACCTTTCTGAGTTCAAATCTAGCCTCAGACCCCTATTAGCTGTCTGACTCTGGATAAGTCATTTAACCCTTTTTACACCAGTTTTCTCAACTGTAAAATAAACTGGAGAAGAAAATGGCAAATCACTGAAATATCTTTGCTAAGAAAACCCCAAATAGCATCACAAAGAATTGGATACAAATGAAAGGGCTGATTAAGTGATGCTGAATATCATACTCTTCTGCCTTTTAGTGTTAGTTGTTTCTAGTTTACTACAAGAAAGTAGCCAAAACAGGTAGTTTAAGGTTTTATCTCTTTTTCTAGCTTTCTATTTGGTGAAATAGCAGAAGAGAAATTACTTTAAAAACACACAAAGGAAGTGAGGGAGAAATTAGAGGCTTGAAAAATTTAAAAAGTGAATAACTGAACCCAAATGACAATGTTGGCAGTACTCTTAACAATAGTAGTCTTTCATTTGTACTTAGTTTAATCCATAATAAATAAAAGCTCTATTTTCAGTGCTTAGCCCACGAAAACCAATAAAACTTTAACAAATTCACATTTTTACCTAGTCATGATCATCATTTGATAAATACTGCATAGCATTTAAAACTCTGATTAGCTATGGCCAAATCAGAAATTTTCTTTTGGGGGTCCAGAAAGAAAACCCTTGATTTTTAGAAGGGACCAATGACAACAAAAGAAAAAATAAAATATTTCCCTTAAAACAAATATTCAGTTTGCATCTCAGGGTTATAAATTAATCTTAATTTCTTACATGTTTTACAGCTACTGTGCTGTTTTAGAATCCATACTTAGAATAATGAACTTTATATGCTGAGACTATTCACAGGAGGAAAACTTAAAGGAACCTTTGGACAGCAAGGACAGAGTAGTGGACTGGGAATGAGAAGACCTGGGTCAATATCTAAGACTTGGTGAATGATGAATAGAACAGGGAATAAATGGGAGACCCTTTAGAAATCAATTTCAAGGTCCATGCAAAAGATGATAAGCGCCTAAAAGAAGGTAATGGTGATGTGAAGGAAGAGAAAGGGATAGAATTGAAAGATATCATTGAAGTAAAATGACTACAACTCGGGTAATAATTGGATGTGGAGAAGGTACCTTATAGACACTAAGTGCTTAATAGTGAGTAGCTAGGTGGCTCAGTGAATTCAGTACCAAATGTACAGTCAAGAATACTGAGTTCAAATCTGAACCCAGACACTTAGTAGATGTGTGACTCTGGGCAAGTCACTTAAATCCTGTTTACTTCAGTTTCATCATTTGTAAATTGGGGTAATAATAGAATAGTACCTACCTCTCAGGGTTATTGTGAGATAAAAATTGTAAAGTGCTTAGCACAGAACCCAGCTATTAGTGTTGTTGTTGTTATTAAGATAATAATAAATGTTCATTAAGTTGAAGAAGAGAAAAAGTCAAACTCTCAGTATTTAATTCTAGATTATTGAGAAGGAGATGATTTAACCAAGAAATTCAAGTTTTCTTTATGGTAAAATCTAATCTTTTTTACATGACCTCACATGATTTTTTAAAAAAATTATACCTTTTTATATACAATACATATGCGTGGGTAATTTTTCAACATTGACCTTTGCAAAAATTTCTGTTTCAACTTTTCCCCTCCTTCCCTCCATCCCCTCCCCTAGATGGCATGTAGTCCCATATATGTTTAAGATGTTAAAGTATATACTAAATACAATATGTGGATACATATTTATCCAGTTATTTTGTTGCACAAGAAAGATCAGATTTAGAAAGTAAAAGAAAAAAAAACTGAGAAGAAAAAACAAAAATTCAAGCAAACAATAACAGAAAGAGTGGAAATGCTATGCTGTGGTCCACACTCATTTCCCAGTGTTCTTTTTCTGGGTGTAGCTGGTTCTGTTCATTACAGCACAATTGGAACTGATTTGTATCCTCTCATTGTTGAAAAGGGCCACGTCCATCAGAATTTATCATCATGTTGTATTGTTGTTGAATATATATATAATGATCTCCTGGTCTTGCTCATTTCACTCAGCATCAGTTCATGTATGTCTCTCCAGATCTCTCTGAAATCATCCTTCTGGTCATTTCTTACAGAACAATAATATTCCATAACATTCATCTACCATAACTAATTCAGCCATTCTCCAACTGATGGGCATCCATTCATTTTCTAGTTTCTAGCCACTACAAAGAGGGCTCCCACAAACATTTCTGCACATGTGGGCCCTTTTCCCTCCTTTAAGATCTCTTTGGGATATTAAGCCCAGTAGTAACACTGACTGCAAAGTCTGATAACTTTTGGATTATAGTTCCAAATGCTCTCCAGAATGGTTGGATTCTTTCACAACTCTACCGACAATGTATCAGTGTCCCAGTTTTCCCACATCTCCCTTCAACATTCTTTTCCTGTCATCTTAGCCAATCTGACAGGTGTGTAGTGGTATCTCAGAGTTGTCTTAATTTGCATTTCTCTGATCAATAATGATTTGGAACACCTTTTCATACCTCACATGCTTTTCAATTCCCTAAGCTAAACATTGGAGACTAAAGAGAGGGCTGAATAAAGAAGCAGAGAAACTGGGTTTGAATTTTGAATCTAGCACTTATTCCTGGGTGATCCTGAGAAATTCATTAACTATCTTTGGGTTTCAGTTTTCTCTTCTGTAAAATGAGGAGGGTAAAATGATATCCAAGGTTCCTTCAAGCTTGAATTCTGTATGCCTACCATCACTATACTCATTAAGTTTCATGGCAATGACCTCCTCAAAATACATCTACATGGAATATTATTGTGCTATTAAAAATGACAAGTAGAATGATTTCAGAAAAACCTGCAAAGACTTACAAGAACAGATACAAAATGCAATGAGCAGAACCAGGAGAACATTATATATAGTCTCAATATTGTATGATGATAAATTCTGAATGACTTCAGCTATTCTCAGCAATGCAATGATTCAAGACAATCACAAAGGACACATGCCAAAACATACATACCATTTCCCTCCAGAGAACTAATATTGTTTGAATTCAGACTGAAGCTTTTTTTTTCCTACCTCCTTCTCTCTCTTCCTTCCTACCTTTTTCCTTCCTTTAAATCTTCTTGTACAAAATCACTAATATGAAAATGTTTTACATGATTGCAACATGTATAACCTGTAATGGATTGCTTACTGTATCACAGAAAGGGTAGGAGAGGGAGGGAGAGAGGGTCAGAATTTGGAACTCAAAACTTAAAAAACAAAAATAAGAATCTAAAAATATTTTAAACATGTAATTGGGAGGGAAATAAAATATATTTTAAAAAATATATCTATAGTTTCTTTACCTAATACTGGTATGGAATAGTTTTAACATCTCTTATCTTATTCCCTAGTTATTCTATTATGGACTCATTCTAATTTGTCAAATCATGACACTAAAGATATGACCTATATAGGGCAGAATCCAGAGTGGGATTTTCACCTCCCTCATTTTCAATGCTATGATTCTATTACACTTTTTATCTGGCTGCCATGTCACACTGTTGACTCATATCGAACTTTCAATACACTAAAATACTAGGCTCCTTTTCAGATGAACAAATGCCTGTTGAGCTATTTTTTTTTTTTTTTGAATCATTCAATGTAATAACTGTCCTTTCAGTTTCTTTATGTCCTCAAATTTCATAATATGCCTTATATGCTTTCATCTAAGTCCCTGATAAAAACTGTTAAAAAGAAATGAATCAAGGGTGGAACTGTGTAGTATTCCTACTCTTTCCTTCTTAGTTGACCGAATCCATTAGTCATCAATCTTTTGTTTAAGTCATTCATCCAGTTCCAAATCCAACTAACTGTACCATTAACCATTCATTTTTCCAATTCGTCATAAGGATATCATGAGAGTCTGCCAAATCCCTCACTGAAATCCAGGTGTATTATATTTATGGCATTTCTCTAATCTATCTGTACAATCAAATGGAAAGGAAAATAAGGTTAGGATAATACAATGATGGGGGAGGGGAACTTTAATGGAATAGAGGACTTTCAAGCATTTTAGATGAAAAGACCAGAGCTGAGTAGAAATTTTGAAATAAAAACATAAGCCCAAGGAAACCTCTCAAAATAAAGTTGTTTAAGCAATTTAAAGGAGTGGTAATGATATGGTAGTGTTAACATTTTAAAAGAAGGGGAAGAAACAAGTATTTCTTCAAAACTTTAATGTCTTCAAAGGGTAAGGAGAAAGTTAAGTCAATTAGTTTCTCTTTGCTTCACTACACTGGAGAAGGAAATGGTAAAATACTCCAGTATCCTTGCCAAGAATACCCCAAGTTCAGTACTGGCATGCTATGGTCAGTGGGATCATGAAGAATCAGACATGGCTGAACAATTCTATTCTAAGGGTTTTAAGAGGAGAAAGAGAAGGGAGGGTAAAAGGAGGGAATGCAAAAGGAGGAAATGGAATTTGCTATTCTTCATAATTGGAGCATGTTAAAAGAGTTTATGAACATAGAGGAAAGGATTTGAGAACGTCACTATTATCTCAAACAGAAAACTGAGGGTTGATTGAGAACACACAGAATTTGTTGCACAAATAGATCAAACAACAGAGATGAACAGGAATAAGGAGGTAGTAAGAGACAGGATAATTCTAAGGAGGAAATATCCCCCCCTCCCTTTTTAGTCCTCTGCCACAAGCAAAACTAACATCCTGATTTTGAATGGAGGATGAAAGGAAGAACTAGAATCTAAGGAGGTGCTTTAGATTTCCTCTTAGATAACTAGGGGAATGATTTAATAAATATGGTGTATGGAACAACTTGATAGAGCAGTGGATAGAGTTCCAGCCTCGTCAGGAGGACCTGAATTCAAATCCAACTTCAGACACTTAACATTCACTAGCTATATAACTTTGGGCAAGTCACTTAACTCCAACTGACTGGCAAGCAAATACCAAAACAAACAAACAAACAAACAAAACAAAACAAAAAAACCCAAATAGGTGGCACTATGAATATAACAGAAAGTGCAAGAAATGATGAGACAATTTCAGAAAATTTGGGTAGCAAGAATTGTGCCAGCATAGTGATTGCCATATAGTATGCATTTAATAAATGTTGCTTCATTCATTCATACACAATCATCATGCTAGTTCAGGGCCCTGTCTTCTTGTACCTGGGCTAATGCATTAGATTTTTAATTGTTCCCTTTGCATTAATTTACTAGTTTCTCCAAGCTATTCTCCACAAAGCTGCCAAAGTGATAAAGCACAGGACTAATCAAGCCACATCCCTGTTCAAGGAGCTCCAGTGGTTCCCTCTTGCCCTCACAATCTTCTCTGTTTCATATTTAAAGTCGTTCATCAATGGGATCTAGCCTACTTTTCTAGACTCATGTCTGCATATCACTTTCCTGCATGAACTACATTGTGGCTAAACTAGACTACTTAGTGCTCCCAGTCTGTAGCATATTATTTTTTATCTCTGTGAATTTGCACAGGCTGCTCCTAGGCCTGGAAGGTATTCTCTCCAATGTTTCTCTCATAGAACCTGCAGCTTTCTTCAAGACTCAACTCAAATGTCATTTTCTCAATGAAGTCTAACCTTTAAAAAGTAAATATTATATATATGTAATATAATGTGTATAAGTAAATGTATATGAGTAAATATGTGGGCATATACATGTATAGTAAATAAATATCATAGATAAGCAAATATTACATGTATAATATATGTGTATATATTTATGTATATTAGATATTAGATATAATATATACATTATATCATAATATACATATAATATATATTATTCACATACACACACAGGTAGATGGATGGATGGATAGATTTTTTTGTTTTTTTAAACAACATGTAATATCCAGGGTAGACAGCAACTCCAACCTGACCAACAAGCTGTTGATGGCAAAGCATTGGAAATAGACAAAAAAATAAACATAAACAGATTATTATTCTTTTCCAAAGAAGTTTGGTGTAACTCATTCACCACAACAAGGGACTAAAAGTTTAAGCCTGGAAATCCCAGCCAGCAAACACAATCTCCTGACAAGCAAAAAAATGTAGCATCCAAGGGCAACTCAGCTTCTAAAGTCTGAGGACCTGCTTTCAAATTCTACTTCTGAATCTTAATACCTGTATGATATAGGACCTGTCTAACACCTTCAGACTTCAGTTACCTCATTGTTAAGAGGTTGACTTTTGAGGCCCCATTCTCCATAAATCTATGACATTATAATCCTATAAATTTGTTTGTAGAATCTTATGGAGGAGGATGTTGAGACAGTGAGTGACATTGCCTCATAAAAGAGCAAGAAGCTGTAGAGAAAGTAAAATTTATAAGAAAGCTTAGTGAAAGGTTGAATCAAGCAAAAACATCCCAGAGCATTTAAGATTAATACTAGACAGACAAAATTCCAATTTTTTAAAATAGAAAAGATCCATAAAATGTTTATAATAAACTCTTTTTAGTAGCAAATACGTGCTACGAGGAAGCAAAATGGTACTCAAAGAAAACAGCTGGGAATAACAGTTGGACTCTACCTTGTACAAAGAGGATATTGAAGTGAGGGGTGACTAATAAAGTATCTGAAAGAAGAGAGAATATTAAGGGTTTATGAAAAATCTTAGACTTGACTATTACCTTTAAGAAAGGTAATCAATATGTACTTATATGCCTACTTTCATACTTCTAGAATTTTTTTTAAAATGAGAATAATCTTCGAAGGCATTGAAGGCATTATTGATGAAAGTATAATAAGAAAAAGGACAGGCTTTTGCAAAGTCTTCCTAATCCCCGATCTTTTCAGTTTTTTTCTTGTTCTTATTTTGTCCTTTATTCTGGAAGAGGACCAAAATGACATTACTATGTTAGAACTGGGTTACAGTGAGTCTGACTGTGACTGATCAGATCAATATGAGCTCAAAATGCTCTGCCACAAGTCGGACACAAATAGTCCACATGAATATCTGGGGTAGTCTCTAATTTTGTGCATCTCATTTTTTTTGGGGGGGGTGCTAATCTAATTCTGTTTTGCTCATAGAACACAGCACCGTCTCTGAGAAGGATACCCTTTGCTGGGCGGTCCTGTGCCAGTATCTCCCATATCATATAATTGATTCTAAAATTCTTAAGACAGACTGTGAGTGTCCTAATACTGCTTTTTCCCCTACCATGTTCTCCTTTTTCTTGAACAATACAAAGATGGAGTCATTTTTAATTTCCACTGGCTGGTCTTCATTCCTGAAATGTTCTCCTTCCTCATCTCTGCTTATTGGCTTCTTTCTACTTTCTACAGGAAGCCTTTCCTAATCTTTCTCAATTTAAGTACTTCCTCCTCTTTTACATTTAAGCTTGTTTTTTGCCTCTTGAATTTGATTATGAGCTTGAGGTCAGAGGCTATCATTTTGTCTTTCTTTTTATTCCTGTTAGCATTTAATAAATAATAAATAGTAAATAAATGCTTATTCAATGACCCACAGATGCAGATGATAATGAAGGAGATGATAGGATTTAAATCCAGATCTTCTATATTGCCCCTCTATCTTTAAACATAATTAACAGAAAGGTTTAGAAAAGATCCAACTATGTATGGATCTTGTTTGTTAACTATCAGAAAAACATTTGCTTAATTACATAGCAAAATGTTACTTTAAAGCCTTAACGTTTCTAATAGCTTCCTTTGCACATGACAAAATCATACAAAGTTTCTTGAAAAAAATGCAACTACTACTATAATTTTCCATTCTACTTTATATATATCTTGTCCCTATTCACCTTCTTTGGAAAGTTTGGAAGCTTGAGCTATAGCATCCAAAACAGAATTATATTTGTTATGAATAATAATAGTAATAACTACATGCTTATATGAAATTTTATAGTTTAAGAGGTGTATTTCTCACAATAACCCTGTGAGGTAGAAAAGTACAATTATGATTTCCCATTTCATACATGGGAAAAATGATGTTCAGAAATGTTAGTTGTATGGATAATGGGAAAGTAAGCTAAACTATCTTCTGACTCAAATCCAATGGCCTTTCCGCGACACCATTCTACGGCTCATTTCCCAGATTTTCCACCTCTGACCCACCCTGATTCTACCACCAAAGACAGCAGGAGGAGGAGGAGGTAGATGAGGGAGGGCTGATGTCACAGCTGGGGCAGCTCTTCCACCACATATCCCTTGCTGTACCCAGCACTCATTGAGGGGAAACCCACAGGTCCCAAACACCCTGGCACCACACCCGCTATGGCTCTGTTGACACTGTACTTATAACTTAAATACTGGCAATTAAAGAGCGTCTCCCTGTCAGTAACTATGATGGATGACTATAAAAAGTTTATGTAGTTGAACAAAGTAAACTATTAAAAAAAACCCTAATAATTCAAAAGATGAAGAATACAAGCGTTCCTCTACTACTTATATCCAATTTCACTGAAGGAATATTTTAGTTGACACAGGAACAACAAATCTTTCCTTTTTTAATAATGGCATTCATATTGGATCTCTAATAGACAAAGATCAGAAGTCCTTTCTATGTCAATGTTTCCTGTCTACAATATACACAGGAAACATTTCACCTACTACTACTGAATTATTGCTACCTCTGGAATAGAAGGCAACAGTTATGTAAACATGAACAGTAATATTACACAAGTCAGAACAGGAAAGGAAGAATACTGTAGCTAATTAACCAGCAGGACATAGTATGTTCTATAATACTAAATGGATAAAGGGGAAATCAGGCACAAAGTATGTTCTATTTTAAAGAGAGACATTCTTTATTTTTAAAAACCTGGTGTTTTGGTATTTTAGGATGGATCTTGTTGGTAGTAATGGTTATTCAAATGTTTGGTCATATGCAAAAAAGGCCAATATGTTTTCAATATTGCAATGATATTTCTTTTTTTATATTTATTTACTTATTTTTTATAGCTTTTTATTGACAGAACATATGCATGGGTAATTTTCAACATTGACCCTTGCAATCACTTCTGTTCCAACTTTTCCCTTCCTTCCCTCCACCCCCTCCCCTGGATGGCAAGCAGTCTCATACATGTTAAACATGTTAAATAAAGTATATCTTAAATACAACATATGTGTATATATTTATACAGTTCTCTTGTTGCACAAGAAAAATCGAATTTAGGTAAAAATAACCTGGGAAGAAAAACAAAAATGCAAGCAGTCCACATTCATTTCCTAGTGCTCTTTCTCTGGGTGTAACTGGTTCTGTTCATCACTAATCAATTGATCTTCTCATGCAATGATATTTCTGATTTTCTTTTTTTTTTCTCCTTACTTCCTTCATCTTTCTGTCTTTCTTTCTTAAAGTTGGGTTTCCAGAAAATTCTATGACTATTCTCAAATCCCTCCGTTAGGCAGCTTACTGGCTCCCAATTCCTGGATCCTCACCATATTGATGAAACTTCATTTTTCAGCTCCAGGAACTTCTCCCTGGCAGTCCTCAATACCTAGAATGCTGTTCCTTCTCATCTTCATTTTATGGTTTCCCTGGCTTCCTTGAAATCCCAACTAAAATCTTATATTGTACAGAAAGCTTTTTCTAATACCATTTAATTCTAGTTCATTTTCTCTACTGATTATTTCTTCTCTGTCCTGTATATAGCTCATCAATACACAATAGTTTTCAAGTTGTTTCTCTCATTAGATTGTGAACTCTTGGAGGGCAGGGTTATCTTTTGGCTTTCTTTGTAAACCTAGTGCTGAGCACAGGGCCTAGCACATAGTAGGTATTTAATAAATGTTTATAGACTATTTAGATTTAATGCAGACCCCTAATCAGTTTTAGTTCTCCAGCAGTTCAGATCTTCTAAACTTGATTGATCTACCAGTCTCAGTATCCTTGATTGCAAGGATTACAGGTGTGTGTAATCACATCTAGCTGAATATATATTTTAAATATAGCCTACACAGATTATAGACTGTTTGATTTAGTTCTATCTCTTTATTGTACAGATAAGGAAATTGAAGTCCAGCCAGAAAAAAAGTCAGTTAAGATAGACAGAACATTTATTGAGTACTTATTATTTGCCAAGCATTGTGCTAAGAACAGGGTATGTAAATAAAAGCAGGACAGTCCCTGCCTTTAAAAAAAATGCTTATTCTAATGAGTGAGGACAACAAATGAAAAGGCAGAAGATGGGGGGGGGGTGGATACTCCATTTGTCAGATGGTGTGAAGATGGCCTACGAGTGAGTGACTTAGAAGCCTAGTTCCAGGCAGGATAAGGCAAAAGCTCACTTATCAGAGATCAGAGTAAGGACAAAGTCCAAGGATTAGGAATGGGGTGGAGATGGGAAAGATGACAGATACAGTATGGATAGAGCTGATTAATGCAAAACTAGGATCTAGAAGCCAGGTCTCCTGATTTCTGAACTTATACTGTTTTTTGTTTTTAAAACATCATACACTGTTGTAACAAGCAATAGTATAGTCCTGTGTCATTTGTAATTCTGTCTCCTGCAGTCATGTGTATTCAACAATGACAGTCAATACATATTTATTAAGCATTTATAGATTAAGCAATGGGCTAGACATTTCAAGACTGTAATACACAATTTTTGTTCATATCTAATATGAAAAGCTGTTTTTGCTTGACCTTGTATATTTGTTACAATGGCTTTACTTTTTCAGTAAAGAGGCAATGGTAAGGAGAGACAATAAATGCTTGTTAATTTAAAAAAAATGCTTCATAATTGTATTCCATCACATTCACAAAGATGACATCTTTTTTTTGGGGGGGTAGCAGTAATGTTGCTTATAGTATAATATAAAAAAATTTTAGCACAGTTTTTAAAACTCGTCACAACTTGGATCCAACTCATCTTTCAAGTTTTGCCTTACATTATTGCTCTCAGTATGGTCCACATTCCAATATTCCAGTCCATCGGTTAGTACCCAAATTCCCCATTTCCTCTTCCATCTTCCTATCTTTACAAAGCTTAGAATGGTCTTCTTCCTCACTATCACTTCTTGTCTGCATCTTGTTTGTATAGGGTTTTTGCATTTTGTGTCTCTATTACACTGTAAGCTCCTTGGAAACAGTGACTGTCTTTGACTTTTATTTATATCTTCAGGGCTTAGCATAGTACTTGACACATGGTAGATGCTTATTAAATGTTTAATAAATTGAACTGAATTTAATCTCTTTGGGTCTCAGTTTTCTCATCTGTAAAAATGGAGGTTAGAATTACAAAAAATCTTCTGAGATTTCTTCCAATTCCAAATCCAAGGTCCTTTGAAGATATGAGTCATATGAAGCCTGGGGTGGGGAAGTGGGAGGGAAATATTATTGACTTGGGGGAAATCAAGAAAGTCTTCATGGAGAAGATAGCATTTGGGCTTTAAAAGATGGGGAACAATTCAGTAGAGAAGAAGCATTCAAGCAAAAGAAAGCCTCATCTATGGAATTAGGAGAGGGGTGAGAAGGGTATATAGGTCCAGTTATTAAGAGCTACAAGGGATTTTGGAGGTTGTGAAGTCCATCTTTTTGTTTTACTGGTAGGCAAACTGAGGTCTAGAGAGGATAAGTGACTTGCCCACAATAAACTTGGGTAGGTAGTCTTAGAGGTAGAATTCAAATTCAAGTTCACTGACTAATCCCAATCTAGAACTCCTTCCACTGCATCACTTTGCTATCATGTATCAGGCATGAGGGGTCACTTATCCAGAATATAGAATCTGTGAGATTGTATGGTATAAATTATGTCTACATTTGCAAGTTGGCATAAAGTTCTGGAGGGCCCTGAAGGTCAGGTTAGGATGTCTGAGTTTTCTTCAGTGAACAACAGAGATTCATTGAACAGACTTGAAAAATGATGAAGATAAATGCAACAGAAACTGCTTTAACTTGGTCTATTTAAACAAGATATTAACAGGAAAAGTGGGAAATGGATAAAATAACAGATAACATAGATGATCACCATTTTCCAAGGGACTCAAATTGATCTGTCAGCTGTTTTAATGAGAAAAAAAACTTAAGCTAGAAATACTTAAATCTTGCTGCAAAGTGAAGAGATATGGTAGACAAAGGCAACATTAGTTTAGAATATAAACTTGTTTATAAAATCTTACATAAGAGGATGGCAATATATTTGCTTCATAGAAGCAATGGAGGGGTAAACACATACAGAAAACTTTGTAAAATAAATTGATTCCTGAAAGAGGTTATAGGAGAGGAGTTAGGAGAGCTCAAAGGTCTTGAATTGAAAAAGGAGAGAAAAGGGAGGGTAACATGAAAGTCTTTGGAACTGTAAGGAAGAACAAAGTTTAGAACTGGGGAGGATTCAGAGAAACTGAAAGAAGAAATGGAGGATTCAAGCAGAAGCAGATAAGCTAGAGTAGAAGCAAAAGAAAGGCTGAAAGAGAATAGTAAAAAAGAATAAAAACATTAAGATAGCCAAACTCATACTTGTGATGAACAATGTCAGTCCCAAAGAATGAATAATGAATTACAATGAGTCTCAGTAGAGAAGTGGGGGATCGTGAGGTGGAATCCTGTAAACACTGTTAGACATAATTGTTTTATGGTGTTTGTTGGATAGGTTTGTATTTGTGGTATTAGAACTGTGTAGATGTGTGTGGGTATTTAAAGGTCTAAATATTTTTATTTTTTAAACCACAACAATATAATCCATTTCTCACTGTCCCATACCCTATACATAAGAATAAAACTTAAGGCAAACCACAAATGTATTTTGCTAGAGTCAAGAATGGATCTTTGAAACTCTTCTGACTTAGACTGCCATTTAGTACACTTTAAAGTTAAATTAGTCATTGGGTGCAATATTATCTTGCTTCGGCTTACTTTGTATCAGTTCATATAAATCTTCCAATATTTCTTAGAATTCCTTATATTTGTCACTTTTCTCCCTATAATGGTATTCCATTTCATCTCTATGTCACATTTTGTTCAGTCATTTCCTAATCAATAAGTATGCATCTTTCTTTTTTCCTTCCTTTCTTCTTTCCTTCCTTCTTCCTCCCTCCCTTCATCTCTCCTTCCTTCCTTCCTCTCTTTTTTCTACCATAAAATAGGGCTTATTCCCAATAACAAGACTGCTGAAATAAGATCTCTATCTCATTTAGAACAGCATGAGAGGATTTGCCAAAGGCTTTACTGAAATCCCATAATATTGTGACTACAGCTTTACCCTGATCTTAATCTTACAGAAACTGTGTCCTTCTTCTGGTATTCATGATGTTCCTTTTTCTATCTTCTATTCTGTCCCTATCACTCCACACAGTAATTAGTACAAAGCAGTGTTCAATAAATGCTCATTGAATTGAAAATAAAGGAGTTGAATTGTAGCATATTCAGGATCAGATCTGCTTGACTAACTGGACACAGAGCTGCCAATTAATGACTCAATGTCAAGGCAGAAGGAAGTTGAGCTTTTACTATTCTATGACCTGGAGGGAGGTAAAGATGTCATACTTCTCCAATTGTAGAGAACACAAAGCTAGAAAACAAAGGTAACATTTTAGAAAAGAGTAAAGATCTAGGCTAAAATAATAGGTCTAATCTAATGAGAAAGAATGTTATAACAAAGATAAATGTATCTTTTAATAAATATATTTGAATTAAAAAAACTTTGATAGTACAAAATGGTGAAGGCCATATGTTCATAGACATGAAAGGTAGAAGGACATGACAATAGCATTTGTACTGAAAAGATTGTCATGTGGAAGAATTTTTATTTTTCTTCTTAGTCTTCAAGGGCAGAACATGTAGAGAGTGATGAAATCTACAGAAGGGACAATTTGGATTTGGTGTGTCTGAAAAAGTGTGTGAAAAAGTGAATAAAAAAACTGCTTAATGATGAGAATAGTACAAAAGAGGAATGAATTACCTCATAATGCAGTAAGCTTCCCCTAAAGGGAGGGCTTCAAGCAAAGATTTTTGAGGATGTTATAATAAAAAAAAAATACATTTTGGGGGGGTCAAACATAGGTTTGGGTTACAGTGTCTCAAATTTCTTCTCTGATAAGCAAATGAGATGACAATTGTCCAAAAAGCAGAATGGCTGGCTGGTAGGTTTTACCTTACCCATTTCAGGCGAGGGTAAAAGGGATGGCTGTGTGACCAAATTATAAATGGCTATTTAAATTTCATAGAATTGGTGAAATTTGCCCAACACCACTCCTATGAAGGATCTCTTCTTTAAGAAATTTTCAAAAATCAGACAACAACTTAGCAAAGAAATCCATCAGGTGTTTTATGTTGTTGTTCAAAAATATCTTAAAGTGAAGTTTTTTCAGACCTTGTGACTCAAACTTATTAAGAAAATCTAGATGCTTTCATTCTTAACTCTTTCTCCTCTAATCTTGCATTTCAATTCCCTAGTCATTGTCTCTGTTAAATAAAGTCTGAAGATCATTCTCCTTAGAAGAGCAAATGGAAGCAAAGGAGTTGGCTAGTTATCTTCTCTGGCATCCTTGATCATTTTCCCAAGCACACTTTCCCTGCTGAGAACATCTTCCCATACTTTCTCTGATTTTTCTGCTACCTCAGGGTAGTTTTTAAAACATTTTTATTGTAAATGTTCTTCACATCTCAGCTCATTTTGGGCTTTAGTGTTCCTGACATTCTTAATAGATAATTCTAATTTTTTTTGTGATTATATTTAGAAATCTGCTCTTTTTACACCATTTTTTATTGGTCTCAAAAAAAATTGAGTTGACTTCTCTATGTGGCCACATCAGTTTCTTCAGTAGTTCCCTATTTTCTTCCTCATCAGTATTAATTGTTTGAAATTCTTTCTTGGATGAGTGGGTGGGAGAGCCAAGATGGCAGATTAGAGACAACCCAGCTGAACTCTCTTAACATCCCCCTCCAAGCAACTTTAAAATAATGTCTCAAATCTAATTTTGGAGCAGCATAGTCAATAAAAGGTCAAGGCAAGACTTTTTTTTGTCCTAAGAAAACTTAGGAGGTTAGCAAGAGAAGTTGTGGCACCATGGGAGAAATCTGTGAGGAGATCACAAGAATGATCACAAGAAGTGGCCACAGCAGTGGCAGAGGCTTTGGGAATTCTCAGCATAGACAGTGAGGAAGTTGAACAACTGGTCAGAAAGAGATTACAGAGAAATGGACATGAGCAGGACAAGCTTACCTCTGAAAAAGGAAGCAGCAGAATGGACTAGATACTAGAATCCAACAATATGTTGTTTATAAGAGACACTTGAAACAGAAAGACACACACACAGGGTTAAAATAAAGGACTGGAGCAGAATCTAATATGCTTCAGTTAAAATAAAAAAAGGCAGGAGTAGCAATCATGACCTCGGAGAAAACAAAAGCAAAAACAATCTAATTAAAAGGAATAATCAAGGAAATTACGTTTTCCAAAGGGCACATAGACAATGAAGTAATATATATATATATATATATATATATATATATATATATATATATTTTTTTTTTTTTTTTACCAAGCTTCTCTAATAAAACATTTTTCAAATATGTACTAAGCATAGAATTGAATCAAATTCATAAAAATATGATATTACCCAATTGATAAATGATCAAAGGATACAAGCAAGAAGTTCAGAAAAAGGAATCAGAGCAATCAATAGTCATATGAAAGAATGTTCTAAATCAGTATTGATTATTAATTACAGGAAGGCAAATAAAACAACTCTGAGATACCATATCAGAGCTACTGGGAGTGATAAATGTTGGAGGGGATGAAGGAAAAATAGGTATACTAATCAGCTGATAGTGGAGTAGTGAACTGTTTCAACCATTCTGGAGAACTATGCCCAAAGGGTTAAAAAACTGTGTATACTCTTTGACCCAGCAATATTACTACAAGCTCTCTATCTCAAAGAGATTTTAAAAAATGGAAAAGGGATCTATATGTACAAAAATATTTATTGCAGTTCTTTTTATGGTAGCAAAGAATTGGAAATTGAGAGGATGCTCATCAATTGAGGAATGGCTGATGGCTGAACAACCTGTGGAATAGGATTATGATGGAGTATTATTGTGCTGTGGGAAATGATGAGGGGGGTGATTTCAGAAACCATAGCAAGACCTAAATAAACTGATGCAATGTGAAGCAAGACAAACCAGGGAACCAATAGAAATGTTTTAATCATAATCAACTGTGAAAGATTTGGCTTTTCTGATCAATACAATGATTCAAGACAATTCCAAAGGATTCATGATGATAAAATCTTATCTACTTCCAGAGAGGAAAGTGACAAACAGTGCAAAGTGGAAAAAAAAATTCTCATTTACTTTATTTTCCTTGCTTTAAAATGGTTTAATAGTTATCATGGAAATGTTTTGCATGATTTCACACGTATAATTGATATCATATTGCTTGCCTTCTCAGTGAATGGGGTAGAGAGAAAGCGTATTTGGAACTCAAAATTTAAAAAGAAAAGAAGATCAAATATGAATAAGTAATCATTCAAAAAATTTCCTGAAGTTATTTCTTGAGAATATCTCATTTCTTTTGAGATGACTTCCACTGGAAAATTTTGAATTATGGGATGTTACTTTTCTATCCTTTCTCTGAACTTTCTAGAATTGACTCTCCCACTAATTTGGGTGTGTTAGATTATACCCATGTTTCCTCCCTTTATCTATGATGAATTCTAAGATGGTACAGCCACTTCCTCCAAAGGTTCCCAGCACTTCAGCAACAAGTTTCCTAATAGGATATATTTAGCTACCATGCCACTCTAAGAAGGAAGTATGGTTTTAAAGAACAGAGAAGTCAGCAGCTTGCTCAGGACTCTCTGGCCTCCTGAACTCAACAGCAGAGCTAGATTTTAAAACTTTACATTTTTTAAATGGAGAGATGCCTGATACCTACAACCATACACTACTCCCATCTCATTTGCGTGTTTTAACTCAAAGAAGCTCAGACAACTAAAGGCAATTTTATAATGCTGTATTTCTTTCTTGGGAATGACACAATCACACCCATAATCACTCCTATAATCTTCACTTTTTTTACATTGACTTTTTTGTAACTTTCTCCTGGCATGATTTTTTTCATTATCCACCAGAACTTTTTACTTCCTATTTCTTGTCTCTATTCTTTACATATTAGTTTTTAAATGAACTTATATTTTATGTCACAATATTTCAAAGTGGGGATATATCAACTTCAGGGGCAACCCTATTATCCTACTTATTTAGTAGGCGGCTAGGTGGTACAGTAGATAGGGTGCTAGGTCTGGAGTCAAATTCAGACACTTAGGTAAACACTGTTGGCTTAGTTTCCTAATCTGAAAATAAGCTGAAGAAGGAAATGGCAAACCACTCCAGTAGCTCTGCCAAGAAATCCCCAAGTGAGGTCAGGAAGAGCTGGAAATGGATAAAAAATGACTGAGCAACCAGTACATTTATTTAGTTCATATTATATGAACAGAAGGAATAGATGAAAATAGGGACATCGTGAATACAGGAGAATGGTAGAATCCTGTAAGAATAACAGGAGAATGCTGTGGGCACAATATCACAACACTGTCAGGAAAGGCTATCTTCAACTGGTGCTGAGTATAACCCATGAAACAGATCATCTGGTATGCAGTAGTTAAAATACTTAAGTTGCTATCAAGTCAAACTTAGAAAAAAAGTATTTAAGAATGTGCATTCTTTTAATACCACGACTGCAGAATTTAGAAGTCATAGTATTTAGGCACCAGAGGCCCATAAAAAGGGATGGTAAACCATACTGAGAAACCTTATTTTGAATAGGGACCTTTTGTAAAGATAATATCCTGAAATGATTTAGAGAGCTAGATAACACTGGCATGCAGTCAAGAAGAATAGCAGGGAGAGATAAAGGGAGGCGAAGATATGCTTATACTTCAGATCTGGAATGGTACAGACAGATGCGTATAAGGCTGTTTCAGATGTCAAGCAATGCTGAGGAGGTTCCCACACAGCTATTGTAAGAGGCTCTATAAGCATTCAGCACTATTTGATAATGATAAAACGCAGTGGTTGAGGATCATAGCAACTAACTCCTTCAGGACAATTGTTTTTTGGGTGTTTTTTTTTTTAAATGACAGAAATAAATATAGAAAAACTAACAACTTAAAAGCAAAATGTGCAAAACTTTTTAAAGAAAAAAATACTTTTCCTTGGGACTCCTTAGGATCCAGAATTATATGCCAAAAACTCTTCAAATACAGTACTACTATTCACTTGAGCACTCATGAATTTCTTTCATATAACTGACATGAGTTTAGTTGCATTTCTTAACCACAAATATTCTTTTCTGAGTTGTTAGTGTGGCCCTCTGGGATTTGCAGTGTGTTTCAGATGCACTTGGGGCAAGTAAATGAACTTCTACCCCTCTCCACCACTGGCTCATTTCCTCATTGTGACTTTATAAGTCTAAAGGTTATGCCCTGCACTATCCCAGCAGTGACCCAAAATGCAGAACCCTCTCCTCCTCCAATCAGCTTCCCTCACCCTGGAGCAAGAGCAGAGAAACCCTTTTTTAAGTGGAATGGTTTCTTCTCTCCCAATATCAGACCATGAATTTATTAGGCTTAGACAAAAATCACTGCTAATAGTCATGAAAGTTATTAGAAGTATTATGTAACATAAAGATACCAAAAGCATTCAAACATCCTTTGAGCCATTTGGTGTAGGAAGAAGGTTCTGAAGAGAGGGATGGACATTGAAGTTCTTTTTAAAAATTAAATAAAATTTTCACAATGCTGTATGAGAGTAAAGTGAGAGAAACAAGGAAGTGTGGCTTGGACTTTACTCTCAATGACTGCTACATCTGCTGGTTTGGCCTGCTGTTTGTTCCAGTCCACTCCTGTCATGTATTTTTCTTCTTTGATTCTCTCTGGTCTGCATGTTCATCCAATTGTAAATTGCTTTCTCCCTCGCTGGTCTTAAAAAACTCACATGTAAGTCCCTTCCTCAAGGCCACTAGAATCCCCAAATAAACAGAGCTTTCTTAAATATGGATCAACAATCTAGCCCAAGGTCCCTTTACCATTCTGGAAGGTCCTGCAAAGTCTTTGTTATCCTTGGAAGGTCTTCAACTCAGGGCTAAACTAGTTTAATCTTATACTCATTTCTACTATGCTATTCAGTCTCTCAAAATTTTTCTAGGATAATTCACTCTTTAGATAGAGAAATTGAGTCAGCTCAGAGCTTAGGTGACTTGAAGATTTTTTTAAAAATCAGCAGTTTTTTTGTTTTTGTTTTTGTTTTTTTTTGCTGACAACTAAAGGATAGAGATGTACAGTAAGTAGTGGCTGGACATGGAGACAGGAAATCTTGATTTCAAATCCAAGCTCTTGCTCATTGTGAAACTCTGGGCAATTAACCTGCTAGCCTCAATTTCCTAAACTGTAAAGACAAGGGTTGAATTCAGTGTTCTTCAAGGTTCCTTTCAGCTCTGAATCTCTGATCTAACTTTGGTAATCATTGGCAACACTGTTCAATCTCTCAAGGTCTGTCTACTCTCATCTATAAAATGAGAGGGCTGACCAAGACAACACCTACTGTCTTTTCTAGTTTTAAAACTATAATTCCAAGATTTTATACTAGCATTTTGTTATGAGGTATTTATGATCATATTGAGAAACAATACTGGCTATAATCCTATTTTGTCTTTATGCCTGTATTTGGCACAGGAGGATTTTACTGTTCTGGGGAGAGAATTATTTAGGAAAGGAAATAAATTTTCCTGGCATTTCTGCATTTGAAAATACCCTTGAATATACTCACATTCATTTAATTATCTTTGTTCAAGATATGTTAATACCCTAGGCCATTAACTCAAAAGAAATACAAAATAGTTCTATTTGATCAAAACATCTATCTTTTGTCAAATACAAGGATATGGTATAATATACATACAAGACTTCTAATACATATTGATTCATATCGAAGAAGATGAAATACTTTTTGGTGAGAATCCGACTGATAAGGTCAGTGCAAATTGACAAACATTTATTAAGCATCTATTACATACAAAGTTCTGAACTAATTTCAGGTATTCCAAGGTGGAGTTTATATTCTCTCATATTATATGTAGAATATGCAATAATGCATATGGAATGAAGGTACTATAAGGTACAGTATGATGGGGTAAAGGAAATTAACAGAAAAAGTATAATAGGAAAATCTGAAGAGGAGAGCATACAAAGAGATATCTAGGTGGTATAGTGAACAATGAACTAGCAGTGGAGTCAGTAAGACCAAATCCAACCCTAAATATTCTCTGATTTCGTTGACTCTGGGAAAGTCACTTAACTCTGCCTCAGTTTCTTCAACTATAAAATGGGGGTAATACTAGTACCTATCTCCCAGAGTTGCTGTCAAGATCAAATGTGATACATCATCATTGTCTGCATCTATTTGCTTCATTCTCCTCTATCATGTTTCTGATTCCCTGAACTTTACCATTATGACTCAGTTGCCTTCTCATCCTGGAATATCCCTCTACCAAGGTAGTCTCCTTCTGAGTTCCTTCTGAAGGTCTCCATTTTGGGGAAGGGCCTACCAGGATTCATTCTCCTTCCAGCAGAGATTCTGACTCCCTGGACTCTGTCACTGTGCTCTGGCCTGGGTACCTAAGTATCGCGAGGTCAGGGAATATTTTTTTTTTGCTGATTATTTGTAGTTCTAGAGCTTAGAACAGTACCTGGAACATTGTAAATGCTTAATAAATGCTTGTTGCCAATTTGTGTACCAGAAAGAACATCCTAGGTAATTATTTTTGTAGGGGTATAGAGCATAGAAGAGGAAAGATGAAAGTGAAAACTTTGACCAACTCTTATTTTAGCATTTAACATAGTTCCTGGTACACAGTGGATGTATACTAATAAATGATTATTTACTAACAAATGTTTCATAGCATAGCAAAGGGCAGAAATCAGTGCTATTATTTTCAGAGTAGTCAAGTTCAGTACTGAAGAGCAATGAAAGCATATTTGGAAAGATAATCCATAAGGAAAAAAGTTTGTGTAGTATAGATATTATAATCAGTCATTTCTGAAGAAGCATTCTCAAATGTGATTTCTGTTATGCTCTATGATTTGGTAGTGATGATGAATGATTTTTTTTTTCATTTACTTTCATTTTTTTACTCAATTTATATATAAACAAAATTTTTGACATTCATTTTAAAATATTTTGAGTTCCATATTCCCTCCCTCCCCTCAATTTCACTATTGTATTTCAGCATTATATTTTGTAAAGTCCTGAAAAATGACAACTTTTAGTTAAATAAATTGAAAATATGCAAATGTATTTAGGATTATCTGTACTTCAATATCCTACAGTAAAATATGCATGCTAACTGCTGTGCTAACAAATTTCTATTCTATTTATAGGAAGAAGGCATAAGAATAAGACTACCTGGAGATAATAACTAAATACTAAATTATAAGAACAATCTTATGATTACTCATCATGGCCTAGTAAAGGAAACAAGTATTTATAAAATGTCTATTATGTGCTAAGGACAGAGCTAAGTGCCTTACTAATTTTCTCTCATTTGATGCTCAAAACAGCTCTGGGAGGTAGATACTATTATAACTTTCAATTGAGAAAACTGAAGCAGACAGAATAAATGACTTGTCCAGGGTCATGAAACTTATTAGGGTCTAAAACTGGACCTGAACTTAGGTATTCCTGAGTTTTAGTCCAGCACTCTACCCACTGTGCCATTTACCTGAAGGAAGCAAGAAGAATTGGATTCAAATTCTTCCTTTGAGATATATATACACAGAGAGAGAGAGAGAGGGGGGGGGGGGGCGGCTATGTGACTCTGGGAAGTTACTTAAATTCTTATTCCTTCAGATAACACTCTTAAGATTATTAATTTCAAGAACACTTGATGATTTGTTTTAGTGGAGGAAGTTCCTTTTGCCAAAGAAATAAAAGATATGGGTCTTTTCCTCCTTCAAAATAGCTTACTAATGGAGACCTCTTCCACAAATGCTACATTTTTGACCAAAGACGTTGTTTTGCATTAACTTCCAAGGAATTTAATTCACTGATATCAGGAAGCTATGTTTAAGTTTCTTTACTATATAATGAATTTACATAGTTAATCCTAAGAACTATTTCCTCTCTCTTACTGGAACAGGAATTAGTCACCAAAATGAATTATTCCATGGAAAGTAAAACATAAAAATGAAATCAGGGAACTCAATCATTCACTTTCTAGTCATGTATAATTACAGGGAAATATTATTTATGTTCTTAAAAGAATGAGGTATATATATATGTGTGTGTGTGTGTGTGTGTGTGTGTGTGTGAGAGAGAGAGAGATATATAAATATCTCACTCTTTAAATACATTAATAATTTGATGTAGTTATGCCCATTTAGAAGATGGATGGCTCAATTCCATTATATTGTTTTTATGGTTTATTTTCCAGAAAACTTTATTTTAATAAGTCAAGTCAGTAAGCATTTATTAAGCACCTAATATTAGGTATTGTATTAAGTGCTGGGATGCAAAAAGGAGCAAAACAATCCTTGCCACCAAGGAGCTTATATGATATGATATAATGTAATATAATACATTATAATAAAGTATAATATGGAAAACAATGTTCAAATGACTATATGTAAACAAGATATAGATGAGATAAACTATAAAAAGCCAAGGGAGGCAGGCAGAAGGCCAGGGGAAAAAAAAAAGAAAAAAGGTTTCTTGAAGAAAATGGGACTTTACGAGAGGACATGTTTCAGGTAAGAAAGGCTCATCTATGTGAGTTCAAATCAGGCTTCAGATACTTACTATCTGTATGATCCTGGGCAAGTCATTTAACTCTGTCTCCATTTCTTCATTTATAAAATGATCTGGAAAAGGAATTGGTAAACCACTCTATTCCTTTGCCACAAAAACCCCAAATGGGATTATGAAGTTAGATACAACTGAAAAATGACTCAATTTTTTTTTTTTTTAAGAAAACAGGGAGGCCAGGAGGTGAAGATCAGGAGGGAAAACATTCCAGCCTTGGGGGACAGAGAAAATGCCTGGAGTCAGAGATGGAGTAAAGAGACCAGTGTCACTAGATCTTAGAAAAGATAACTACTTTTTCCAAGTGTTTTTGCTTATCACATTCTTTCACAGGACTTTCCGTGTAAAGTTTGAGGTTCAACTCAGTATCCTTTTAAAAATAATAAAGCAATAGTTTGTTTTCTTTTAATGTAAAGCAAATCAGTGTGAGTACCCAACAAGAGATATCTGAACATTCAAATAATGTCTTCAGTGCTCTTTCCAATGTTTGTAGCGATCAAGAAGGCTCCCCTCTGCAGAAATATTGGCTTTTCTTACATTCTTGATTTTAAATGGAAAGATGTTGGAGCATGTTTGATTATTATTGGACTGCAACAGATTTGTTGTTTAATTCTGAGCAATGTATGCAGCAAATGACAGAAACAAATAATCTAAGTGAACTGAGGGTTGGTACAGATGGAATATACCCCTAACAAAATAGAATCCTGGAATGGAAATGGACCTCACAGTCGACCCCAGCCTATCTTTCTGAGCATTCTCTACATTCCTTCCATAAACTTTATGTTCTGGTCAAACCAGGCTACTCTTCTTATTCATATAAGATGTCACATTTCCCATCTCCAAGCCTTTGCACAGGCTGTCTGCTTTACTGATCCGCACTCTTCCTGATTCAGCCTCTCCTGATCACCTCAGTATCCATCTCCTTCCCTATCCACTAAACTTACTTTGATTTCTTCCTATTCATTTCATATTATCTATATATCTATTGCTCCTCCAGTAAAATATAAGATCCTTGAGAGCGAGAATTGTTCTTTGTTTTTATATTTCCAACACCTAGCCCTGTACCTTACATGCTTAACAAATGCTTGACAAATAAATCTTTTGGCCCAACCTCCCCCAATGTGTGAATACCTTCTCTAAGGTCCTGGGATAGGTTTCTATCTTCTCTCTGGATATTTATACTGACAGTGAACTCATTACTTCATTAGTCAGTTTATTCCATTACTGTACAGGTCTAAGTTGTTATTAAGTTCTTTATGAAGGCCATCTCTGGCTGTCCTGATCTATATCTGGCCATTGGACCCAGATGGCTCTGAAGGGGAAAGTGAGGCAGGTGATCTTGCATAACCCTCCCCAAAAAATCCGATTCGCTTGCATGGTTCTTTCTGATGTCATGGTTCTTTTTGTAGAGGAAGGATCAAAAAACAAACAAACAAACCCAAGAAGTTCTTTGCATTGAGCCAAACTCTGTTTTTTTATTATCTATCATAAGGTCATAGATCCAGAGCTGGAAGAGACCTTAGAGATTATTCAATTCAACATCCTCATTTTACAGATGAGAAGACTGAGGCCCAGGGAGGTCACAATACCTAAGGTAGTAAGCTTTAGGGGAGAGATCTGAACCCAGGTCCTTTGACTGGAGAGCCCATATTCTTTTCCTGTGTACCATGAAGTCTTCCATCTTGAGCTCATGGAGAAAGTGGAACCTGTCCTTCTACATTTATGTTGTCTAACTCAACTGGCCATGCTAATTCACATACTGATTGGACATATTTTGCACAAACTGTACAAACAGGGCAAAACAGGAGATGATGCTCTTGTTGCCCCATTTTTCTAAGAGCAACTCAAGTCTCTCAAGTTTCAAAGATGTCAGTTTCTTTAGCATTTTGGTTGCAGAGATGTATGTGATGGTGGTACTTTTTAGTATTTCTCTAGAGTTAGAAATGGATTACAGAATTGAACAGATAAAAATTCATTTTTTCTACAGAATAGAAAAGAGTCACCTTGCACATTTATAGAACCTCCACTTCCTCAATCTTTTGCTCCTCTTATTTCCTCCCCATTAATTTAAGGCTAATCTATCCCAAAAAGTCTAACCTAAAACACTTTCAATTTTTTTTGGGGGGGAGGGAAGAAATCTCTTTTACATCTGTGACTCCTGCATCCAGATTTGGCAGGACATTCAGTTCTATGTCTTAAAACCTTACAAGGCCAATTTTCAAATAATACTGTAAATGCTCATGGTTATCATCACTTAACTCATCTAAAGCAATAAAGATGTTCAAGTTTCAGCTCTATGGCATGGTCCTCAGGTGAATTCTGGATACTGATCTCACTAGGATGACTTAAAGGATTTATATGGTAAATGTCATTTTAAAACTAAGTGATAACTAATTGGCCTCCTTGAAAATAAACTATAATTATGAAAGGAAATTGCTCATTACTTCTTGGCGCTTTTGAGAGTAATGTAAACCCATGGGAGAATCATGAATTCTGCTCCAAAAATATTTTTACTTTTAAAAAGTTGTTGTTAAATCTTTTTAAAAATCAATTTCATGTACATTCACTATTTGGAATGCATGAAAACAAAGACTTATTAATTTTTCAGACCTTTGCTGCCATCTTTCCTAATGAATTTGTTAGAGGGTTTCTCATAAACTTAGCACTGTCCCACATTTACTTTTTTTTTTTTTAATTCTCAAAAAAAGTAGAAACATTTGTATGTTCTGTCAAATATACTCACATTAATAAGGTCATGAAATGGAAAAGCATCAGGAGCTTGACACAAGTAGACAAATTTAACTCCAAGAAATTGAGCCGCCATCATACTTAATATTTAGACAAAGTATGCATAAATGCATATTTTTAAGGAATTTAGACCTATGATATTTTCTTGTTCTGTGCCTGGTACATAGCCAGTGCTTCATAAATACTTGTTGAATGACTCAAAGAAACAATTAGATAAAACTGAAAAACAAAAAGAGAAAAACAAGAGCAAGACAGTCAGACTTCCCTTGGCTTCTTCACGGTAATGGTGGCAAAGTTCTAGATTCTCAGGGAAGAGAGGAGAAAGCTACATGCTAATAATTGTTAAGGCAGGCAGATATGTTTTGCTGAACTTAATATTATCTACTTTCCCCTTACAGAGTATAATTCTTTTTCTTTTTAAACAACAGCATTTTCAATCAAGTTCCAGCTTTTGGCATTTATCATCTAAACAACATCTACAATATATGCTTAAGCACTCAGGAATGAAAATGATGATTGCATAGAGCAATGGACTTAATTACTCACGCTGTATTCATGTTAATTTGCAGGTGAAACAGGATCTTTCTCATGAGAAAGTGACTTGATGTGGCATGTTGAAACATTGGCTTTCGTGCATGTGCCTTGTCTCTCAGATATACTGAGATACTCAGATATACTGGGCTTTTAATAGATATAAGCAACAACTCAAGTAACCTGAAATAATCAAAACTCAAACACAAGACTCTTAGGATCCACAGAAAAAATAACAGGCAAAGGAAGGGGCATACATAAGAAAATATGTAATACATAAGCAATTATAAATTCTAAAGTAACAAATTTAACAAACTTTTTGTACATTTTAGCTCAATAAATTGGCAGATCACTTGTCATTGACAGGTAACTAAAAATGACACACTACTTGTTATTGATGGGTAATTAATAAAATACAATAAAATGACATTGCCCATCAATGATAAGCAATACCATTTCAGTAAAGTAGAATGTGCAAAACTGAGTTTTTTACATTAAAAATTACAATTTTACATTGCTATGTGTTTATATATGTTTTCTTGTATGTGCATTTTTATTTCCCCAACATTTTCTCTTTGTGGATCCTAAGATTCTGATGTTTGAGTTTTGATTATTTCTGTTCACTTATTACTTAAACTTGAGATGTTCCTTATAGCTACTAGCAGCTCAGTAAATACACACACACACACACACACACACACACACACACACACACACACATAAATCTATAAAATGGCAGATTATGTAATATAGAATAGAACACAAAGAAAAGAGGCAGGTTTTTTCCCCTCTCAGGAAAGAAGTGTCATGTCATCCATATAGAAAGTTTGACCTTAGTAAAGATTTCAAAATGATAGATGATAGATTAAATAATCCAATCTCCTCAATTTCACATGTGGAGAAATTGAAAACTACATCCCAAGGTAAAGAAAGAGCTAGGAATGTGATTGCTGATGTTTGTATGGAGAAGTCAATTTATTGCAAATTACTAAATATTTATTAAGTGTCTTCTATTTGTCAGCACCATGCTAGTCATCAGGTATAAAAAGACAAAAATGAAATAGTACCTAATCTCAAGACTTCCGTTCTACTAAAGTGGAAAAAACAAAACAAAAAAAACCAACCAAAAATGTACTAAGATAAATCCTCAACTCCAGTGCTTACAATGCTTGCGCTCGTGAATACTGAGCTTGAAGCTACTTTCTTCAAGAACTCTTTCCTAATTCATTCCCCCCATCCTTCTTAGAATCCTCCTTTCCCAGACCCCCATATCTGAAATCACTTTGTATTTATTTTACACAAATCCTGTATATACTTACATGTTATATGCCTCAGTAGACTGTGAACTTCTAGCCTAGGACAGAGACTGACACACAGTAGGAGCTTACTAAAAGTTCTTTAATTGACTGAGCCAGAGGTAAGTGAAGGCTGTAGTTATTTGGAAGAATGACTCTCAAATGTTGAGTGCAGCAGGCGATGCTCTTTCTCCTTGTTTGCATTACAGTGAAAGAAAGACTATATGCCTTATAGGAGGAATAGAAAAAAAGATACTCCCCATCTAGCTTATACTTTTCATACACAGAGATACCCAAGAGGAAACACTCTTAAGAGTGGGAAGCATGTGAAGATTGTGATCCACCTTATCCCCACTGGTGAGAGCACAGATCTCTGAGCATTTGAAGGGGCACTGCAGGTAGTATTTGTACAAAAGCAAAGAAATGGGAAAAGGAATGTTGTGTATGAGAGTCAGCAGCAGATTAGTTTGGCTAGCTATATTAAATTTAAAAAACAGAGACAGCTATATGACAAAGGAGATGATAGAGCCAGAATCAGGAAGACCTACATTCAAACCTTACCTCAGACACTTAGCTGTATGGCTCTGGGCAAGTTATTTAGATTTTTTTGTACTTCAATTTCCTTATCTATTAAATGAGGGTAATGATATCCTGGGCAGCCAGGGGTGTAGTAGATACAGTGCCAGCACTGGAACCAAGAGAACCAAATCTGGCTTCAGTCACCTGTTGTGTAATCCTGGGCAAATCACTTAACCCTATCAGACTCAGTTTCCTCATTTGAAAAATGAGCAAGAGAAGGAAACGGCAAGTATCTTTGCCAAGAAAACCCGAAATGGGGTTACAATGAGTCAGCCACAACTAAAAAGAATGAACAACAACTTTAATTACATCCTACCTTATCAGATTTTTGTGAGGGTCAAATAAGTTAAGATGTATAAAGTGCTTTGCAAACTTTTAAGTGTTATATAAACTATTACTACACATTAGGGGAAAAATTCATAGTTTCAAATCATATTGGGTAAGTGGGTCCCACAGATTGAGCCGCTTAATACCATATCCTTTAACTTAAAGACAAGCAACACAGGAAACTCAAAAAAAAAAAAAAAAAAAAAAAGAAAAGAAAAGAAAAAGAAAACACCCTTAACTCCAGGTGTAGTTAATTTCCCATTTCCATCAACAAAAATGATTTTCTTAGTATTTCCAACTAGCTGACCTTTAAGGGATCTTTAGAAAGTTAATTTTTACTTTAGATCAGAGTTCTTGACTTAGAAACAAAGCTAAAGCAAAATCAAACCATCAGAAAAGGTTGCATAAATCATTTCAGACCCCCATAAAATGATGCTTCCTGGATGTGGCTAGGAGAAAAACAACTTTCCCCACCCTATCTGTAGAGTGCCAAGTGAAAAAGATCCCCAAAGAACCAATTCTAAATCTCAATTCTATACAATAATGAGACTTGAAATGGAAAGGTTGGGCAAATTAATTCAAAAGGGAAAAACTACTTATATTTCTTAGTCGTTAAGAGTGTATCTAAACAGCATACAGGGGTGCTGGTGAGCTTGTATTAAAAAAAAAAAATTCTAACTCCTCTTCTCTGACAGCGCTAAGTGACTTCATGTAAACACAGCCAGTGGTACTATGAGTAACAAACTCTGTTTCCATCAGAAGCCCTTTATTCTGCGTAAGAGACCTGCACACTAAATGAGGGCTCAGGCTAACCTTAACCAGCTACAGCTGGCTCACTGCTATAAAAAGAACTAATGAAAACATAAATACTAACTTCTCCATCCCCCTTTAAGCCAGTACGTCAAGGCTGCGCAAAGGCAGCCCTTTCCAAGGGCTCTGGGTGAATGAAGCGGCTGCTCTGAACCAGCCCGGTCTGGTTCTCTGAAGTTTGTTTACTGAACAACATGTGCAGAGACACACTGAATGTCCCTACTGAAAGGGGAGGGAGGGCACATGTTGAGGATGACAGAAATCACATGATCTACTTACTGACTTGCAGGGCCAGTTTTCCTGACAATCTTAGTTACTTTTTTAAACACACACACACACACACACACACACACACACACACACACACGAGAAATTGATCTCAAAAAACGGAGAGAGATTACCTTGGGAGGAATTTTTTAAAGTAAGGATTATAAAGAAAATCACTGAACATTTTGGGTTTCTCCACCGATTTAATCATTAAATTTGTTGTAAGCAGTGACTTATCAATAGTATTCAACTTCTTTCTGATTACTTAGATATTACCTTCTATAATTCCCTAAGGGAAGAAAAATATCCTATTAACAAAACCATATGTATTTCACATTTATATACCACTACTACTAATAATTATATTAGGATTTCAACCCATGTATAAAATACGATGGCTGACTTCCTTCATAACAAAAGCTTTTCATGTAAGCTAGCTTCTTATGTATGTATTCATTAAATTGGTAACCTCTCCACTGAAAACGTGGTGAGCTGGCCTGGCATTTGTTCCATGCTCTGGAACAGGGAACAGTGTTTGAGATTAGATATCTTTTTTCTAATGCACACAGGGATTTTTGCCTTGGCCTGGGATACGAGCATATTATGTAAAGCTGATGCTCAGTAGATTTTATTTGAAAACAGTCCTATCTACAAATAGTTCACATATCTACCTCTCTAGTTTTGGACTCTCTTTGCAGTGCCAGGCCCACATTCCATTTAATGAACATTTCCACTTGAATCTCACTCCATCACTTTGAATACAACTCACCTCTAAAACTAAACCTCCCTCTTTATTTTTGTGACTTCAATATTTACATTAATGATAACATCATTCAATCCATCATTCAGAAGTAGGGACTCGAGTGGTCTTTGATTTCTACCTCTCCCATATTCACCACATCCAATAAATCAATTGGCATTTATTTATGGGGCATGTATACTGTGCCAGGGCTTTTCATATTTACAGAAAACAGAAATATAAAAATGAAACAGTTCCTATCCTCTAATCTTTCATAATTTTGCTTTGGGGGCAATTAGTACAGGGGATAAAGCACTGAGGGGCCTAGAGTCAGAAAGAACTGAAATCAAATGTAGGCTCAGACATCAGGTGTTTGAGCTTGAACAAATCACTTAATTTCTGTTTTTTCTGTTTGTTATAACCTCTTCATCTGAAAAAATGCAGATATTAATGGCATTCACCTCCCATCTGATCAAATGAGATAATATTTATATAAGATTGAGCATAGTGCCTCATACAGAATGGGTTCTATATAAAGGTGTTTTTTTTTTTTTTTTTTTTTTTTAAATAATATTTTTACATCCATTTCCATTTTACTCAGTTCAGGTCCTTATTACCTCCTACAGGTATCACTGCAAACTTTCCTTACAGAACTCCTTTGGCTGCAATTGCCTTTCTCCCAATCCATTCTATGGGCTACTTCCACATTAATCATCTTAAATACTATATACTCTCATTGGCAGAGGAAAAAAAAAAGCAGTCTTCTTTAAATGAAATCACATATCCAGTCATTTCAAACTTTTAGTTGAGAGGAGCTGTCTCTTGAGCAGGGGATGAAGAAACCATAAGAAAAGAGCTGCTATGCACCCAGCAAAAGAACTCGGGGAGATGACTATGAGCCACTACATAGAATTCCCAATCCCTATATTTTTATCTGCCTACATTTTTGATTTCCTTCACAGGCTAATTGTACACTGTTTCAAAGTCTGATTCTTTTTGCACAGCAAAATAACTGTATGGACATGTATACATATATTGTATTTAATTTATACTTTTACATATTTAACATGTATTGGTCAACCTGCCATCTGGAGGAGGGGGTGGGGGGAAGGAGGGGAAAAGTTGGAACAAAAGGTTTTGCAATTGTCAATGCTGAAAAATTACCTATGCATAAAATTTTTGTAAAAATTAAAAATTAAATTAAATTTAAAAAAAAAAAAAAAAGAAAAAAGAAGAGCTGCTACAGGGAGAATTGGGGAGGGGACGTGGTTGGCTTTGAATGTGCTCAGCTCAGCTAGACCAGAAATCTTAAGGTGCTATTTGTGTCACCTGGTGACATGCTTAGCTTGATTGGAAATTGACTTTTTAGTACTAAGGGGATATGACAACCTAGGATATGACAACCTCTGAGTTAAATGTTTCTAATCTTCCTCTCACTGAGGATGCTCTATCTCCTCAGAGAGGAGGAAATGGATTCCTGAAGAATGGAGCAGTTACTTAATGGGAACTTTTTTTGGAATCAGAGCAGGATTCTTAAATCTTTTTGCATGTTATGGAACCCTTTTTTTAGTCTGGTCAATCTCATGGACCCCTTCTCAAAATGTTTCTTGCCAATATTCATAAGGGAAAGAAATTCTAAATTTAAATTACAAAGTTAGTTAAAATAAAATGTAATTTTTTTTCTTTCCACTTAAGTTCACAGAATTATTGTTATCTATCCACAGACTCCCTGGAGGTGAAAAACTCTTATTTTAGTGTTTTGCGAGTAAGGGAAGAGTATGTCAGCTATATAGGGGATCCTGTGACCCCAGTTAAATTTTACCAGACAAATTCCACATGGAAAGAGGAGAGAAAGAGGATGCCTATCTGTACTTCTGGAACTTAATTACTGCATCTGAAAAACACAAAATAAAATGAAGACTAGATAATTTTTAAGGTTTTGCCCAACTCTAAAATCTATCAATAATGTTTCCTCTCTACAGTATCCTTAACTCATTAAAAAAAATGGGCCCTATAAAGAGGGAAATATTATTTTCTTGCCTTCTTATTAGACTCATTTTCCTGTTTAATTTTTCGGTAATATGGCCCAAGTGCTTTTTCTCTATTTTTCCTTTTATTTTTCTCTTCCAAGTCACAAGTGTCAAATATTCCTAGAATTCCCCTGTGGCCATGCCAATTCTCTCACTCAAAAAGCTGCAGTGGCTCCCTTCTGCTTCTAGGATACAATGCTAATCCTTCAGTTTGATATTTAAAGCCATTCACCCTCCAGTTCTAGTTGATCTCTCTAGATTTATGACCATCACTCCCCTTTGCAACTCTACCTTCCACCAGATGTTCCTTACACGCAACAGTCTATCTCTTATTTCTGTGCTGATGGACAGGCTGTCCCCACTGACCAGAATTTGTTCCTCTTTCCTCTCCAATTCTCAGAATTCCCAGTTTCCTTTCAACCCTTCTTTCACATGGTTCCTGATGCCTGATGTTCTTCCAGCTCCACTCAGAGGGTTATAGCTCTACCCTATGACCTTATATTTTACATTGTATATATTTTTATTACTTTCCCCAAGAAAATAAGATCCTTGAAGTCAGGGATTTCATATCCACAGTGCCCACTATACACTATATACAGTAAAGAATGTTTACTGATTAATCCTCTTTATATATAGAATATACAGAACTTGGATTTTAATATCTCTAAATAGCATTTACATAGCTCTTTGCAAAGCACTTTACAATTATAATCTTGACAGGTGTTGTTATGATTATTCCCATTTTGCAGACACAAAAAGAGATTATATAATTTACCCAGAGCTACTTGGGATTTGATAACTTGTCTTACTGACTCCCAGTTCAGGGCTCTCTTCACTTGGCCCATCTAATTGCTTTTGATTCTCGACTCATTTCCTCTTTCTCTATTTCCCAGCACCATTTTACTGTTACTTACTATGACTTAGGCCAGAACTCTTGCCTTGCTCAAATTCCTAATGTGAGTCCATCTCTTTGTCTCTTAGCAGATGACCTTATTGACCATATCATTGAGAAGACAAAGGTTACTGGATATTATTTTTCTATTGAGTGGAGTGATCATTGGAATGAAGGACAAACAATAATACTGCCTGGCACAAAGTAGAGACTTAAAAAATATTTTCTTAATCACATTTCTTTTTGCCTCTTCTAGGACAATGCTTTATCAAATATCCCTACTTTTGTACTTTGATATCTCACACTCAGTCCTCAAAAAAACCTCTACCCTCTCTGGCCACCATCTATCCCATTTATTTTTTCTTTCTTTTCCTTCAATAAAAACTCTCCAGAAGAATTTTTTCCTCATGGAGGCTTGTTTTTTTTTTGTTTTTTTTTTTTAACATTTATCAACATACCCCTTGGATGTATTGTATATGAGGAATGGTAAGAAAGCTGATATAAGTGGATCACAGAGTGTGCCTTTCTGCCCTCCCCCACAAAGTTATATTTAATTTGTATAAATTTTATAGTTTATTATTATGCTTACCTCTGTCTTTTTCCGTATGTTTTACACACACACACACACACACACACACACACACACACACACACACACACACACACACACCCCTTGCTCATGGCTTTATCCCACTATTTCTCTTTAATGGAGCCTATATTTTAGCAAAACTGGACAATCTTATCTTCCCTGAAACACATTCTTTCTCTTCCAGTCAATGCATCTTTAAAGCTCGTTATTTTTACCACTTTGGAGGCCCTTTCCCCATCTCAATTTGCCCAAATTTCATATACCTTTCAAGAAGGAGCTTAAATGTTACTACTTCTATGAAGATGATCTTGGACCCTCTCTCCAGAAGGGTTTTTTTTCTGTATTTACAACACTCATTTATGTAATATCACAGTTGCTTGAGTACTACTATTATTGTCATCTCCCATAAAGTTCTTTGAGGGTTTGGATTCCAGTTCTAAATGTGGGACACTGTGCTCTGTGATTCATTCCTACTTCCCTTGCCTCTGATGCCATCCTTCCTAGACCCAACCCTTCATTATATGAGATCAGTTGGACTACACAATCCCTGAGGTTCCCTCCAGCTATAAAGTTGTATCATTCTATAGAGCTCCAACTTCTCCTTCAAGGGACAGCTCAAGTCCCATTTCCTCTGTGGGGCCTTTCCTGGACACTCAAACCCACAGTTACTTCCTTTTAACTGCTGGAGCACTTATTGCTTCCACCACTTATTTGGCATTTAATACATTGAGCCTATTTGTTAGTTCTCTCTCTGTGGGCCTTATCTGCTCAGCTGTATCAGACTGTGCCATTCAGCTGCCCCCTCCCAATAACATTTAAAATATCATTTTGATTAATAGAGACTTTTTGAAATTTTTGTTATAAGAACATGGGAGGAAGGGAACATGAAGACTATATTTGTGATTTAGTTAATATGGGAAAACTTCCACTACCAGTACTATAGATCAGTACCTTCTTTGCAATATACAGTTTCAGAGAGTTCCCTGGTATAAAACACTTGACCAGGGACACACAATATCATTAAACATAGCAAAAAATAGTCCCTGCTCTCCAGAAGCTTATAGACAAATGGGGAAAGGGGGAGACAACATCAAGTCAAGTATATTACAATACAATACAGGATGTAAGTATAAACAATATATACAAGATAAATTGAAAATACTTAGCAGAGGGAACACACTAGATTAAGTAGGATAGAAAAGATTTTTTACAAAAGGTGGGGCTTTAACTGAGACTAGAAAGAAGCCATGAAGTAGGGAACAAACAGTGAAAATGCCCGGAGGTAGAAAATGGGAGTGTAAGGAGGAGCGGAGATCCCTGGATCATTGAGTAAATAGAGAGGAGGAAGATATTAAAAAAAAAATGGAAAAGTAGGAAGGAAGCAGGTTCTGAAGGTTCTGAGCATGACTGCATATGGAGGAGATATGACAAACTTGTGTTTGTTACCTGTGGAACAAGCATGCCAGAGAGCACAGGAGAAGGGAGCTTTAGAGTGAGATGTTGGGGGTTGAGGAGGAGGAGAATAAAGGAGTGGTCGGTGGGGGATGGAAAACAGGGTTTCAACAATGGCAACTAAAGGTTCAGAGTCACTGGGAAGAGGCAGGTGTGATGAAGTGGAAGTAGTAACCATTGAGGAATAAAATTTAGTAGCTTCTTATTGTGCTTAAGACCTTAATTTTGTGTGTACTGCCTCAATTCCTTATAACCTGGCTCCCTCCCACCTTTCTTATGTACTTACAACTTAGTCCCTTTAATGTACACTATAATCCAGTAACCTTAGCCTCCTTGCTCTCCCTTATTCAAGGCATTCCATCTCCACTCTCTGTGAAGCTAAATCTCCTGGTCTCCCTGTCAGAATTTCTGCAAGTCAGTTTATCTCCACTTGATCCTATCTGTATCTTGTTTATACATAATTGCATGTTGTCTCCCTCCATCAGACCGTGAGCTCCTTGAAAGCAGGGACTACACATGTAAAATGTATGAGATTGCCTGCCATCTAGGGGAGGGAGTAGAGGGAGGGAGGGGAAAATCTGGAAAAATGAGGGATAATGTTATAAAAAAATTACTCATGCATATATACTGTCAAAAATGTATAATTATAAAATTTAAAAAAAAAGAAAGCAGGGACTGGTTTTGTAGTGGACATTAAAATGTTTCTTGACTGGTAATTGATTGGGACTACCTCCTGAAGTTAATAGACTCACTGAGGACCAGGATGTTAGGACAAGGAAGAACCTTAGTGATCATGTAGGCAAACCCCCTCATTTTACACATATGGAAGCTAATACCCAAAGGTTAACTGACTTTCCCCAATGTTACATAGGCAATACAGAACCTGAATGTGAATAGTAAACTATATATACTAATGAAACCAAATCTGTCAAAGCCAGAATTACATAATATTTTTATGTGGAAACTTGAACTTCTATATCTAGCAAAATTCCTAGCAAACTATGTAATTAGCAGTGTCTATTTTACAAGAGATTTTAACTATTTTGGTGACATGGTGACTTTCTTAGTGAAGCCTTTGAACTCTGACTGAGAAATATGTTTTAAAGGCAGAAAATAAAATACAATCTTATAAAGGAAGCTAATTATATTGAAATATAGTTATCAAAAAAAGGGTTCATAAGATCCCTGGTTACAAACTCCTGCTCCATACTTAAAACCTGTTCATAGGGTAGGCTAAATGTTTATTTGAGGTGGGGATAGTTAGCTAACCCTTCAACCAATCAACAAGCAGTTAATAAATAGGTAGAACAATGGGTGTGGAGTCAGGAAGACTTAAATTCAAATCCAGCCTTAGCCACTTACTACTTTTGTGACTCCAGGCAAATCTGTTTAATATGTCTGCCTCAATTTCCACATCAATAAAATAGAAATAATAACAGCACCTTCCTTCCAGCACAGTTGTGAGGGACAAATGAGATATTTATAAATCATTTTGGAAATCTTAAAAAACTATATAAATATCAGTTATTATAGTTATTATTATTATTATTACTTGCTAGGCATTTTGCTAAGCTCTACTGATACAAAAATAAAAAATAAAAGTAATCTCAAGCAAACATTTAAATGGGGGAGATAGCATGGATATATAAAAACATGTATAATATAAATGAAATGAGAGCAGGGTAGTATGGGAAGACATTAAAAGCTAAGGGAGGCAGAAATCAGCAATGTCTTCATGTTGAAGATGACCTTTAAGTTGAATCTTGAAGGAATATAAGGATCTCAAGTATGGGGTTTGGGGAGGTGAGAAAGGGTATCCAGTGTAGTGGCACAGGATACTTTAGAAGAGGTGGAGTATGTTAAAAACAATGAAAAGGAATTACAAGTTTTAATTTAATTCTACAACTGATAAAGAATAAAACAGAAAAACAATTCAATTATTTTCATCAGTGGTATTCAAAGCCCTCTATAATCTTGTCTCTAATCTACCTTTATCTACCACAACTTCCTTGTATGAGCCCTTACTATCTACAGAGTAGTCTATTCACTCTATCATCCTTTGCTCCAGATGTTCTATCATTGCAGAATGCCATACCCTCTTCAGTATATCGGTGTCCTGCCTATAATCCAAAATTAAGATCAACTCCTACATGCTTCATCAGGACTTCCTTGATTACATCAACCTACAGAGATGATATTCGCTTCTGAATTCACCCACCAAGAAAATGAACTACCATAGGAAATGGTATTATGTTCTAACTGAAAGTCTTTAAACAGCTTGATGGAACAGTAGAAAGCTGGATCTAGAGTTAAGAACAATTGATTTCAAATCTTCTCTCAGACATATTGTAGCTGTGTGATCTTGAGCAAATCATTTACACTCCATCTCCTCCAAGTTCTTTACTAAAAAATGGGGATAATAATAACATTTACGTTCCATGGTGGTTGTGGGGACAAAATGAAATTAAATTGTAAAGTACTTTGCAAAATGCTTTATAAGTAAAGGTTACTGTTATTATCATTATTCAACCAAAAATTGGATGGCTGAATATTTGCTAGGGATGTTTAAAAAGATTTTCTAGTTCAGATTTAAAGTCCTTTTTAAATTTAAAATTCTGTAATTAAAATAAAGATCTCCCAAAACAAAATGATGGTTCCTGCAATGCACATATCATTAAATTGCTTAGCAAATCCTTCCTTGCAAAACTGTCAAAAAGATCAAACTCAGAAGAGATAATTAAAGAAGGAATTTCACAGAATAACATTAACCATAGTACAACCTCATTTATTTTGCTTCTACTAGCTGGGAATAAGTAATGAACCAAGTTACTTATATTGAAAAGGGATTCTTTATTCTCAAGAATTCCACATAATGTCTTCTAATTATTTTTGTGACATCTCCATTCCTACATTACCAAACAGTTATTCCTAACAATACCTAATAGCTATTCAAATACTGATTGAGCTCATTCTACATCATTTGGCACAGGTTTGGAAGTAGCATTATAGGTAAACCTCCACTCTGGTAAATATATAGACAAATGAGACTGGAAACAGGAAGTTCTGAGTTCAAATTAAGCCTTGAACATTTAGTAGTTGTATGACCCTGGACAAATCACCTAAATGCTGTCTGCCTCAGTTTTCTCAACTGTAAAATGGCGACTGGAATACAGCGACCTCCCAGGTAGGGGAGAATCAAATGAGATGATATTTGTAAAGTTCTTATTAGCATAGTACCTGGTACATAACAGCTGATTATTCCTCCCTCCTTATTCCCTCTCCTTCCTTCCTTCTTTCCTTGTAAAATTTCCAATAGGTCTCAGATTGACTTAGAAAATCACATATTATCTGGTTTTTATATTTTTATTTATTTTAAAAAATATTTCCCAATTATATATTAATCCGTTTCAAGCTGAACTCAGGAATGCTGTGGACTACAGGTTGCAGGCTTCTGGTTTACAGCAATGAAATTAAATGTTCATGATGAAAAGATCTAACTAAAACAGATTCTCTACTTTAGAATAAACGCAATTTATTTTACCTTTGTTAATGAAAATTTTAAAATTAATTTTATAATTGTACATTTTTTGACAGTATATATGCATGAGTAATTTTTTAATAACATTATCCTTTGTATTCATTTTTCCAGATTTTCCCCTCCCTCCCTCTACTCCCTCCCCCCGATGACAGGTAATCCCATACATTTTACATGTGTTACAGTATAACCTAGATACAATATATGTGTGTAAATCAAATTTTCTTGTTGCACGTTAAGTATTGGATTCCGAAGGTATAAGTAACCTGGGTAGATAGACAGTAGTGCTAACAATTTACATTCACTTCCCAGTGTTCCTTCTCTGGGTGTAGTTGTTTCTATCCATCATTGATCAGCTGGAAGTGAGTTGGATCTTCTTTATGTTGAAGATTTCCACTTCCATCAGAATACATCCTCATACAGTATTGTTGTTGAAGTGTATAGTGATCTTCTGGTTCTGCTCGTTTCACTCAGCATCAGTTGCTGTAAGTCTCTCCAGGCCTCTCTGTATTCCTCCTGCTGGTCATTTATTACAGAGCAATAATATTCCATAGCCTTCATATACCATAATTTACCCAACCATTCTCCAATTGATGGACATCCATTTATTTTCCAGTTTCTAGCTACAACAAAAAGAGCTGCCACAAACATTTTGGCACATACAGGTCCCTTTCTCATCTTTAGTATTTCTTTGGAATATAAGCCCAGTAGTAGCACTGCTGGATCAAAGGGTATGCACAGTTTGATAACTTTTTGGGCATAATTCCAGATTGCTCTCCAGAATGGCCGGATTCTTTCACAACTCCACCAACAATGTATTAGAATGACAATTTTTTTAAAGGTGAAAATAAGATGCTGAGAAAATAAAGCACATACATTTCCCTAATTAATACCTGCTGAACTGAGATATTCTTTGAATAGGTTTATAACTGAAGAACAGTAAATTGTGAAAAATCCTAAGGACATATTGATGGAATAATCTTTTCTTTTAGACTTCAGCAAAATTGAATGGTTGCTAGTGAAAAGTTAATTATTGAAATATTATGAAGAATATGCAAAAATGTTTGTAGCAGCCCTTTTTATAGTGGCAAAGAACTGGAAACATTGGGTGCTCATCAATTGGGAAATAGCTGAATAAGTTATGATATATGAATGTTGTGGAATATGACTGCTCTATAAAAAACAACCAACAGGACTATTTCAGAAAGGCCTGTAGAGACTTATATGAACTGATACTAAGCGAAGTGAGCAGAACCAAGAAAACATCATACACAGCAACAAGATTATGTGATGATCAATTGCAATAGACTTGACTCTTTTCAACAGTAAGGTGATCTAGGTCAGTTCTAATATCTCCAATAGGAGAGAGCCATCTGCATTCAGAAAGAGGAGTATGGGGACTGAATGTAGATCACAACATATTATCTTCACCTTTTTTGTTGTTTGCTTGCTTTTTTTTTCTTTCTCATTTTTTTTCCTTTTGGATCTGATTTTTAAATTGCATATAGTTAACATATATTGGATTACTTGCTGCCTTGGGGAGGGAGGTAGTAGGAAGGGAGGGAGAAAAATTTGGAACACAAGGTTCTGCAAGGGTGGATGTTGAAAACTATTTTTGCATGTATTTTGAAAATAAAAAGCTTATTTTTAAAAAAAGTTGACTTAGCTCTGATGCCCCCCCCCAAAAAAAACCAGGGAAAAGAAAAGAAAGAATTATTATGGAGAAGTTTTACAAATTCAGAGCAGACATTCAAAACTGCAGAAAGAGTCATAGGCTTGAATATAAAAATTGCATAAAAAGGCTACAAAGACAATGAAATTCTACATATTGTAGAATTTCCCAGCTTTTATATTTTTGTCCCCAGCAACCCATCTGTAGGAGATCCCAAAAAGAATGTGGGAAGTATAAGTGCCTGAATTGAAACTAATCACCACAAGTCAAGGAAGATTTGGGAGAAGTGGTCCTCAAATAGGAAAGGCTGTTCAAGTCAATACTACACAGTCAAGCTAGTAGATGAAGGGATGAAAGACTCCAGATGCTTATCAAATAGCAAGCCCAACAATTCTAGCTGATGGACTCAACCCCTTTAGAGACTGTGCCCTGAGAAGAGTAGCTGAACAGCTTGCCTTACCAAGTGTAGTTTAGCAATTGCTGCCCAGTGGCCAGGCAACCTTTGATCTATTCTAGCAACAGGCTAACTAACATGTCTAACAGAGAAACTGTGCCCTATGAGGAGCCAGCCCAGCTTGCCAAGGCCCTACAATGAACTCTGTGTTGATTCTCTCAATAAAGCACATAGACATCCTTTTTTGTTTTCACATCCTACTTTTCTCCATCCCAAATTCTACACAAATTAATAGGAGAATATGTCCCTGGTCTTGAGAGAAATGCTTTGTAACTGCCGATGCTATACAAATAAATGCCTTTTCTAAAAAACCGAATCTAGAAGCTGATTACTGAAAGGAGTCAAACCAACGGGGGGTAGTGACCTAGTACTTGAGGATAACTATCTACAGGCTATTACCAGAATCCTGGCAAAGGTAAGAGGTAAGTCATCTCTCTAGCCAGTGTCAGGGAAAACTGAGACTATGATCCTAAAAACGACCTGACATAAAGAAATAATCAGCTTCTGACCAAGCCTTAAATAGGTAAAGGAATCTTGTAGTTCAATATTCCAACAAATCATTCTTTTAGTATTAGGAGGCTTACTTAGTCATAACAGAGGAAAGATGTTCAACAAACACATTCAATGAGGATATCACATTGTTAAGTACAAATAACCTGCCTCCATGTTGCACCATGATAGCCCACCAGTTAAATATTGGGGCCCAGAAAGAGTCCCTCATAGTTTTTTATACTCAAGTCATCAGGAAACCAGGGCAACATTTTGAGCTTTACTTCCAGAATCAATAAAATTTTGAGAATGGCTTCAATCATTTTTAAGAAAGAATGGGCCTAGTTGAAATAGGATAGAGGCTTAGAAAATTGTTTTCCACACTCCAAATAACTGAAACAGATCTATTATCCATCCTATCTTACTTAGCAACTTTGTTACAGTTAGTTTTATAGTACAGTATGTATCTGTAGTAAATAAAATGAGGCAAGTTAAAAATTTTCTATACTTTACATAAAATTAATTCAGCTTGGTCTTTCCAAATTAGTAAAGATTTAAGTATATCAAATGGTAGGGAGAACCTGACATAAATAAATATGTTGCTCTCTCATAAAATAGAAATAACATTGTACTCATGAAAAATAATAAAATAGATTCACCAACAGAAAAATTACACCAAAAATGGCATTTTGATTCCTACACAAAGATGTATTACAGGAACACATATTTCCTCTTTTTATCTAGGGACAGAGTTTCAGATATAAAATTAAACTCTTATGATGATGATACTTGTGACAGCAAATCTTTAAGTTAAAAAAACCTTTTAGAATATTTAATTAGCATCACAATGACTGACCACAATTCAGCGGATTAAGAAGCACACAAGTTGTAGCCTTCCTCATCGTAGTGATAGACTCAGAGTAGTTTCAGACATAATTTTTGAGACACGGCCAAAGTATGAATTTGTTTTGCTTGATTTTACATGTTTGTAATATAAGGTTTGTTCTTGCATTCTTAGGGTACAGGGAGGGAGAGGAAGTTGAAGAGAGAAGACAGATAGATCATCATTTGAAAAAAATTAATTTAATTTAAAAAGGAATACTTGATCAGAGTGCATTCACTATTAAGCATTAGGCAGAGAGTAAATAAATAAAAAAAACCTGACTTAGACATTTACAAACTGTGTGAAACTCTGGGCCAGTCACTTCAGCCTCAGTTTCTTTAATTGTATAACATGGATAATGATGAAACCTACCTCTGGTTGTGAGGATTAAATGAGATAATAAAATAACATGTTTTGTATACCTTAAATTATTCCATAAATGTTATCTATTATTAGTTATTATTATACTCTTAATATATAACAACATAACCTCAGATGACCTGAAGACAAAGGCATGTGTTTGGCACTTCTGATGAAATATAACTTTTATTTTAACATAAATAACATCTGCCATGGATCCTTCTCTTGCCCTTAAAAATTTCTGGCAGACAAGAGTAAATTTCATTTTAACTTTGGCAATCCTAGAATTCATCTCTCAGAGAAGAATACATAGAAGCAATATATAAGAAAATCTTAATATCTCAATAATCTTAATTCAAAAGTTGTAAACTGTCTTAATAGCTTAAAAACTGACCTAAGACTTTTGGGATATAAGTACTAAAAATCAATCAGTAATCTGTAAATTCTTGCTTATAATAACAAAATATCTTATGTTTCATTTTCTTTATTAACCCCCCCCCCATGAAAAACTAGATTCTTCAATAAAGGCAATCAACTATACAGAACTCTTTGAAAATCTTTCTTGAAACTGCCTAATAAGAGCTGATACTTATGATATTTAAGGGGTACAAAATACATTTAATAATAACAATGATATTGATGATGATAATAATATCTAGCATCTACATATAGTCTACTATGTATGGGGACTGTACTAAACACTTCACAAATAATATTTTATTTGATTCTAACCACCCTGGGGGGTAGGTACTATTATTATTCTCATTTTACAGTTGAGGAAATTCAGGCAAACAATTACGCAACTTTCCCAAAGCAATATAGTTAGAAAGTACTTAAGGCTATATTTAAAATCAGGTTTTTTTTACTCTCCATTCAGTGTTATATATCCCTTTTGAGTTTGATGGCAACTCTATGAGATAGGTACTGTGGTATTACCAAATCCCTTTCCTCTTTTAATGATGAGGAAAGTGGTATTCAAAAATGTACAGGATGCACTAGGAGTAATTTTATGTGTGCAAATGACCATAGAGCAGCTAGCATCTCTGAAGAGGCACTTTTTTGAACCCAAGGCTTTCCTAACTTCTAGTCCAGTTCTCTTTCCATCACATTGATATGCTACTAGTGCTTGCTGGGCAAACAGGCACTCAACAAAAGCCTGCTAAAGAAAGAAGCAAAAAAGAGAGAAATCAGTGATTACAGAATCAGAGAATCTCAGAACTAAAAGGAACCTCAAAGACTATCTCATCCAAACTGGATCTCAATGAGAATCCTCTACACTGCCTCCCACTCTCACCCCAGACTTCTAAAGTAGCTTTTCTGTCTCTATTTTAAGGTCTTCAGGGATGGGATACTCTCTATCTCCTAACACAGCCCATTCCTTTCCCATTTTTTGGACAGTTCTAATTTTTAGAAAACTTCTTTCCTGAATGAAGCTGAGCTCTTATGGATGATAAGATAAAATCACCCTTTCTCTGACTTCCTACTTATCATTAGGGGGGAAATGATTTAAAATAATGTAGAAAAATATAAAGGTAAATTCTCATTGCTAGGAATTACATTATAATGAAGAAATCTGTAATCTGGTTCAGCAAATGGTTCAAAGGAGGTATTTTTGTGAGTCTGCTTCCAAAATATTTTATATTAAGAATAATTCTGTAAAAGTATTTTATTTGCCCTTGTACAATCCCATGATCTGAACAACAGTTCTATAACAGGGCTTGAGTATATAATGGCTCCAAAAGAGGCAAAGAGTGAAGGTAACCTCTCTGCAATACTTTGGGCTGACCTTTTAGTAAAAATCACTCTTCAACTCATCATGTCTCTCCATCACTTAAGTAGCATAACCATACAAACAAAATATTCACAAACCTCCCTTCGATATCATAACCAGCTAAACAAAAAATTCAAAACATTTCACTAACCTACTTCCAAAAATGCTCACTCCCAAATATTAAAAGATTTCAGATTTTTAAGAACAAGGATAAGAAACCAGAAGATCATTATACACTTCAACAATGATACTGTACGAGGATGTATGCTGATGGAAGTGGATTTCTTCAACATAGAGAAGAGCTAATCCAATTCCAATGATTAATGATGGACAGAACCAGCTACATCCAGAAAAAGGAACACTGGGAAATGAATGTAAACTGTTATTTTTACCTTCTGAATCCAATTCTTCCTGTGCAACAAAAAATTCGGTTCTACACACATATATTGTATCTAAATTATACTGTAATATATTTAACATATATAAGACTGCTTGCCATCTGGGGGAGGGGGTTGGGGGAGGAAGGGAAAAAATCTGAATAGAAGTAAGTGCAAGGGATAATGTTGTAAAAAATTACCCATGCATATGTACTGTCAAAAATGTTATAATTATAAAATAAAATAAAAAATTAAAAAAAAAAAAAAAAAAGAACAAGGATAAGAGTATACACCCTCTATGATATTACTTATTATAATAAATACTTGTTTTTTGTTTAATTAATTAATTGATTGATTTAATTAATTTTTACAAAAATTTTATGCATAGGTAATTTTCCAGCATTGACAATTGCAAAACCTTTTGTTTCAACTTTTCCCGTTCTTCCCCCCACCCTCTCCCCCAGATGGCAGGTTGACTAATACATGTTAAATATGTTAAAGTATAAATTAAATACAATATATGTATACATGTCCAAACAGTTATTTTGCTGTACAAAAAGAATCGGACTTTGAAACAGTGTACAATTAGCCTGTGAAGGAAATCCAAAATGCAGGTAGACAAAAATAGAGGGATTGGGAATTCTATGTTGTGGTTCATAGTCATCTCCCAGAGTTCTTTCGCTGGGTGTATCTGGTTCAGTTCATTACTGCTCTATTGTAACTGATTTGGTTCATCTCATTGTTGGGAGAGGGCCACGTCCATCAGAATTGATCATCATACAGTATTGTTGTTGAAATATATAATGATCTCCTGGTCCTGCTCATTTCACTCAGCATCAGTTCATGTAAGTCTCTCCAGGCCTTTCTGAAATCATCCTGTTGGTCATTTCTTACAGAACAATAATATTCCATAATATTCATATACCACAGTTTATTCAGCCATTCTCCAATTGATGGGCATCCACTCAGTTTCCAGTTTCTGGTCACTACAAAGAGGGCTGCCACAAACATTCTTGTTTATGTATATATACATGTATATATATGTATGCACAGTTTGATAACTTTTTGAGCATAGTTCCAAATTGCTCTCCAGAATGGCTGGATGTAGTCACAACTCCACCAACAATGTATCAGTGTCCCAGTTTTCCCACATCCCCTCCACCATTGTACATTATCTTTCCCTGTCATTCTAGCCAATCTGACAGGTATGTAGTGGTAACTCCGAGTTGTCTTAATTTGCATTTCTCTGATTAATAATGACTTGGAGCATCTTTTCATATGGCTAGAAATAGTTTCAATTTCTTCATCTGAGAATACAATAAATACTTGTTGATAAATTCACTTATTGAATCAATAACTCAAAAACTCAGTTCAGTAGCATTTACTGAATTCAATGCAATAAACATTTATTAATGCTTACTCTGTATAAAGAATTATTATAGATACTATGAGTGATAGAAAGAAATGAGATGTTTTCTATCTCCAATAAGTTCATAGTCCATCAGGGAAGATGAGATACATACATACTATTATTTAATATAAAATGTGATAGGACCAGGGTTCTTTGCTCTTTTCCTTTAGGAAAAGCTAACAAAAACCGTAACTTGATTGACATGGGGAAAGGTAAAGCCGAAGCTATGTCTCCCTAGACTAAGCTTCCTAGTGGCCTTTGGACATGGTGAGATGATTCTGGTGTCACAGAGAGGCATTATGAAGAATATATAGTTGGTGGAGGACTCCCTTAGTTAATAGACATTTGAAGATTACATCCTGCCCTGACGACCAGATGCCCTTCCATGTAAAGATGAAGGATATATCACATCTTTAGAAGATAAGTATCACTGTGTCCTTGTTGCATATACTTCATGTGTTTGAGCTAAGGAAACCTCTTTTTACTATTTGTTCATTCATTTACATGGATCTCATTTTATCTGAACTCAAAAAAGTTGACACTTGCATAGTACAAGAAGGAATAAAATCCCCTGCCCTCCTAAAGCTTTACGGTTCATTGTCATGGAGTGCCACAGTCAAGGAATTCATTAACTAAGTCCTGTCAAGCTTCTGCTGAGCTGAAGAACCTTTCTGTACTACATATGCTAGTTCTCAATCTCTGACCTTTCCAACTTGATAGATATTGCTAGTGCCACTATTGCAGCCTTGAGAACCTAGGGTCATCTCTGCACCATGCCAGAGTAGAAGGAATAAAACCAAAACATATATTCTAGCAGTAAAAAGTTGGATTTTGATAAGCACAAAGTACTATTAATATTCAAAAGAACGTTATACCTGTTTGAGGCAATAAGGAGGAATCAAAAAAGATATTGGAGGAAGAATTATTTAGTTCTTCAAGGATGGCTGTGATTTATTTATTTTTAAAAATAATAATAGCTTTTATTTTTCAAAACACAAGCAAAGATAATTTTGAACATCCGCCCTTGCAAAACCTTGCATTCCAATTTTTTTCCCCCTCCCTCTTCCCTTCTCTCTTCCCCTAGACAGCAAGTGATTTAATATAGGTTAACATGTGCAATTCTTCTAAACATATTTCCATATGCAAGAAAAATCAGATCAAAAAGGGGAAAAATGAGAAAGAAAAAAACCAAGCAAACAAACAACAAAGATGAAAATACTATATTGTAATCCACATTTAGTTTCCAATAGTTGATGCGGGTGTCTCTTTCCAACACAAGATTATTGGAATTGTCTTGAATCACCTCATTGTTGAAAAAAGGATAGCTGTGATTTAAAGAGGCACAAAAGTGGCATCCAAGTAAAGAGAACAGCATGAACAAAGAGACTTTTTTGAAAGTACAGGACTATTTGCAGGGGTTCTCAAACTACTGCCCGTGGGCCGCTGAGGACGTTTATGCTGTCTGCAGGGTTATGGCAAATGGGCTGAGGGGCGGAGACTGAGTGTGTTTTTGTTTTTACTATAGCCCTACCCTCTAACAGTCTGAGGGACAGTGAACTGAAAGTTTGAGGACCACTGAATTTTAGGGAATGATAGGTTATCTAATGGAAATGTATAGGAAATTTATTTAATGAAAGATAAAGGTAAAAAAATTGGTTGGTGCCATATTGCAGAATGCTATCTATACCAAATTGAGTAGTTTAGATTTTATTCATTGGGCAAAGATGGACTCTGATAGTTTTTAAACAAGAAAATTGATTCTATAGGAATTAATCAGCTTTAGGAAGATTGACATAGCAGTTAATTTAAGAATATATTAGAATGGAAGAGAATAGCAGCAAACAACCAATCTAGAGGCTAGTTTTGAGGGCCAACTAAGCCCAGATGTGAAGTAGCCACATTTTTTTTTTTTTTTTTTTTTTTTGTCCAGAAAAATCTCCTTTGTTTTGTTTGACCCCGCAAATAAGGACGAAGCATTTTAACTTTCAGGATATCACTGCCAAGGCAAGCCTTCCAGGAAGTAAGGGCAGTATCTATTTATATGTCATCTTCTCTCCTACTTCTGCAGTGAAGGATGTTAAGCAGAGGGATTGCTTGGAGGGAGGTGGGGTTCACTTGCTCCAGTTTTCTGGGAAGCACAGAGTTGATTTGGCTCCAGTCAATCAGAGCTGAAGAGCCAGAAATCAGTACAACAAGGGTGAGCAAACTCAACTGCCAGTTGGCTGAACAGCCTGTGAGCAGAGTGCCATTGGGCTTAGCAGCAGCTGGGAAAATAGGGCAGGGCAGGTCACCCATGAGGGAGGAAAAAAATGGAGATGGGGTGGCTTAAGGGATCCTAAGGTGTAGCAGCTGGAAGGGGGCAATCAAAGCAGGCCAGAGTTGATCTTACCAAAGCTGTCTTTGGTTGGAGTGAATGACCTGTGGCACAGTGCACTGAGCTGGGATGATCCTCCTCAGTATTTGCCCAGTCCTGTCTGCTCTGCCTGTCTTCCATAGCTCTTCTCTGTGCTGTCATTTTAGAAAAACACATTCCAGAACTTGAATCTGGCTTATATAAAACTTTTGGAGGACTGTTCTAATGTGACCACAATACTGCCTCAAGATCAGAACTGCAGGCTACGGAGGGTGTGGAGCCACTTAAGAGGTCTCCAGCCCCTTTCAAAACAAAATTTCCAAGGAAAAAGGGTTAGAAACATGAGAGAAAATTTCCATGTCTTTTATGCAGGGTTACCTTGGAAGTTTACTTGATCCTGACAGATAACAGGTGTTGGAAAATTACCATTTCCAGCTTAAATGCCAGCAAGCTGACTGCATATACTGTGACTGGCTACAATTCTGGAAAATTACCTCTGCTATCTTTTCTTCATTTTAAAAATCCCATTTTCATAATCATGGTCTGTATCCAATTCATTAAGCTGTTATGTTTCTCCCTTGTCCCGTCTCTCCACCATTACTAGTTTAGCATGTTTAAAAAAAAAAAAAAGGAACCCAGAAATCTCTATTTCTGCTTCACAATTTCACTGAGCTTGTCAAGTTCATCATGCTGGTTACATATGTTTGAGAAATGGGGAAGATCAGCCAAAGGGCATAGGTTATTGTTGTTTAGTATTTATGAAGCAATGAAAGCATGTACATATGTGTGTGTGTGTATATATATATATATATATATATATATATATATATATATATATATGTACATATATATATGTTCCACTTTCAAATATGAAACTAAAATTCTACCATGAAGCACTGATTTCATTCAATCAGATGGTAATAATAATAATAATAATAATAATAATATTAGCATTTGTAAAACTCAGATTTGAAAAATATTTTATATATGTTATCTCCTTTGATCTTCACAATAATCCTATGACGTAGGTGCTAATAGCCTCATTTTACAGATAAAAAATTGGGGTTTAGTAAAGTGACTTTCTCAGAGTCATAGAGCTAGTAAGTATCAGAGGTGAGATTCAAATTCAGAACTTCCTACCTACAAGTCTGGCATACTATTCACTGTGCTACTTAGTAAAATGGCACAGAAAAAGCTCAAGGACATATAAAGAGAAATACTGATGCCTACTTTCATAGAAACTTAAGAAAGTTGAGTATGGACTGGATTACCTTGTAATGAAATGAGGTACTACCACTGAAAGTCTATAAGCAGAAGCTAAAATCTACTCAGTAAGAAGTTAAGACTTTTAAAATTCTATTATTCAGTGATTCTGTCATCCATTCATTAAATACTACTATCTCCAAAAGGTCCTGAACTAGGTCCTGAGAGAACACATTCCTGAGGAGAGTTAAGCCATGGTAAGACAATTATAACATGTGGCAGATGGTAGTCTATAGTCTAGCTTATATAAAAGCTTTGGACTATCTTAATATCAGAATTGCAGGCAAGGAAGGATTTGGAGCCACTTAAGAAGATTCCAGCCCCTTTTAGTAACACAACAAAATTCCCAAAGTAAAAGAGTCAGGAACAGAGGGGAAATTTATCAAAAAAAGGTACATATCAGGATTATGTTACTTGAAAAAAGGAAGAAATCACTCTTGATTAGGAGGGATTGTGGAAGGATTCAGGAATAAAACAGTATTTAAGCTTAGCTTTAAAACAAGGTAGGATTTAATAATTGGAGATAGAAAATAGAGGGAGAGGAATGAAGTATAAAAAAATAAATGTGGCAAAAAGGCAGATACAGATGGCTTCTGAAGTATTTCCAATTGATATTATTCTATTATTTTCATTCATCATGAGATATTATTCTCATATTCTATGATTCTTTGAGGGTAACATTTCAGGCAGAGAGAATAGCATGAGTGAAGGCACAGAGACAAGTCTGGACAATAAGAATTAATACAATTTTCCCAGAGTACTGAATGGACTGAGGGGCTTAAGTAAAGAAGTGAGAATTAAAATTGGACAAGTAAGGCTTGAGTCATTGAGAAAAAGGAGTCTGGAATTTGTCTGATACAAAATTTGGGATCATGAGTGTGGATGATCAAAACTTCACTTTAGGAAGATTATTCCAATAATAGTGAGTAGGACAAACTTAGGAAGAATAGATTAAGTAATTTAAGAAAGTATTTCATTACTTTGTGTAGGAGGTAATGAGGACCTGAACTAAGATAGCAGCACAGTGAGAAGTGAGAGGTGCTGAGTAGACAAAATCAACACAACTGGAGGAAAAAAAAAAAAACAACAACTTTTATTTAGACATTATCTACATATTTTCTCCTGTCTACATAAATTCTTCCCCTTAACTCCCAAAGAGCCATGATCTAAAACAGACTTTTTTAAAAGGGGAAGAAAAAAAATCAGCAAAACTAGTCAAAAGATAATAATAAGAATGATAATGACTCTCATTTTTATACCATTTTAAGATCCGCATAAAACTTTACAACTATTATTTTATCCTCACAATTACTCCAGGAGATACTATTATTACTTCCATTTTACAGGAAACTGAGACAGCCAGAGGTTGTGACTTTACCAGAGTCATACATCTTTTATACATATATATATATGTAAATATATATATATGTAAAATACCTGAAGCTATATTTTGAATCAGGTCTTCTGACTTTAGGTCCAGTACAACTTGACTGCCTCTAAAAATAAACAAACAAACAAATATCTCTTCTCCCCCATTGCCAAACATAATGGACTTAATGGAATTTTTAAAATGATAGCATATTGGAAGAGTTCAGTGTTATTCTAAGATTTTAGGATTAGCTAACAATGAAGATGGTGAGATAATTAATAGGGGAATCAGAAGTCACTAAACATTGCCTTGTGAAAAAGAGAAAAAAAAAAGAGGATATACATGAAAGTAGGAAAGAAAGTTGGAATAGGGTGGGTTCTGTAAACAATTTCATCTTCAAGACCAATCCAATTGAAGGCTGACTGCCATTATTTTATCAGTTTGCAGTTAAATAGAAGAAGAGGAGCTAGAAGATGCCAAAATGACTCCTTTCTATAAATGTCAAAATCTTATCATCGTGTGATCTTTTCACTGTGGGAGAATGGAAAATGGGTTTTTGCCCGGAAATTGTGGTGGAACTAAGGTTTAGAAAGATCAGAAGTAGCAAAGGAACACTATAAAGGGAATTGGAAACAATATTTAAGATGAACAAAGACTAAGAGGACAAATTGTGGTGATAAAATATTATGAACAGTAAGGAACTTGTGGTTTCAAAATGGTGGAAGTTAGTTCTAGAAGTTTTCCTTTGAATAAGTAAGAATGAGGGGTGAATGAAATGTGATGAGGGCTTTTATAGCAAACAGGGTGGATTCCTTCCATTTCCATTCAGTAAAAAAAAAAAAACAAAAAAAAACCAAAAACAAAACTATTTTTGAATTCCTCTTTGCAGTTATTTTTTTAAGATAAGAGGAAAAAAAAAACACACACACAACAATAACCAGGCAGAGTTCTCTGGGATTCCACCCCATTTAAGCTTCAGAAATGAGTCAGAATGAGAAGAACAAGTGGGAATGCCAAAGAGGAAGTTTAAACAGTAAAAGTAGGAGATGATCATGCTTTTGGTAAATGCGACAGAGGGCAGGTCTGGAAAGTTTGACAAGACAAGTGATGAAAAAAGAAAAGGAACTTTGTGAGGACTAGGGTTTAAGAAGTCAAGAAAATAAAGCTTGTATCATTCCATTGTGATGAACAGAATAACAAAGAAAATAGATTAGTAGATCTTAGTGTAAAGATTAAGGGCAAAAAATATCTTTAACAAAAAGATGGTCAAATGACTTAGAGATGTGACATGATGACATGCAAGAAGGCATGAGATAGGCAGAAGGTAGGAAATGAGCAATGATGGATTTAAGTGGCGGATAAGAGGGATAGTATGAAAGTAGTTGAATTTTCAATTAGACACAAGTCAAGTACAAGTAAAAAGAGAGACTATAGTATGAACTAAGGTTTCCTTAAAGTAAACAAACATATATAAGGAGTGGGTTCATTGAAAACTGGGACTCAAGAAAGACCAAATTTGGCCTCTGATTGGCCGCCAGTTTATATACTGTGGCCCTAATCAAATCATTTAACATTTCAATGTTCCAGGTAAGTCTCTAAGATTAGAAGTTTCAGGGCAGATGATGACCTACTCCGATAAAGATAGTTCTCTTACATTGGAAAAATCACAGGTTTTGTCCAAAATGAACCAAAAAATAAACATCTTACAATCCTTTTGGCATTACATGTAAAACATCCTAATTCATTAAGATGAAGAAATTTCAACTACAGAATACAAACTGCTTGCAGATAGATAGCTTCACTTTTGTTCTGGTTTCTTGAATGGTTAGAGAATGGATAAAATATTTAGAACCAGGAGTATGTGTAGTGATTAGGCTGTTGGTTTTGGAGAGAAAAAGATGTGGAACCAAATGCTGCTTTAGATACTTCCTTCCTTTGACCCTCCCAACAAATCTTTTCACCTGTCAGCCCACATAAAATGTGGGATTTTCAAGGTTCCCTTTCATGCTAAATCTGTGAGTGTAAAGTATGAGGGTCTTTACAGCACATCCCTGGTTCCAAGTACCAGATTAAGAGTACATAGCACCATGGTATAAGACTACTAGATTTACAATCCATTTTAATGGACCTATGTTCAAATGCTTGTTCTGTCACTTAGTACATCTTTATGACTTTGACAAGGCCACCTAACCTAGGAATATCTCCCCTATCTCATATGTAAAATAAGGGAGACCAGATAGCCAATGTATGAGGTCCGTTCCAGCTACAATAAATTTAAGATTCTATGACCCATTACTGGAACATTGAAAATTGGCCTCTACCACTATCATTGGGTTATCTATTTGTGTTTGTACAACTGTAGGTGTTTGTTGCTCCATATCACTCTCAGATCCTACAAATTTAATTCTGCTTAAATCTCTCTGTCCTTGGCATTTTGCCAAGTAGGTACTTAGTAAATGTTGATGAAATACAAATTTAGGAGTTGCCACTTGATTTTTTTTAAAGCATATGTTTTAAAATGAAAAAGGATACAGATTACTGTTTATTCTGGAAGGTTTATTTTTAAAAAGCATGTGAGCATCTTCCAAAACAATTGGCAAAATGTTTTCACTGTGGTCTCACTTTGTTCTGTATACACTATGACATTCTTCCTTCTTCCCCGCTACACAATTATATCTAAACAGAACATTTAATTGATCTAAATTACATTATATTTGATATTAGTGGCCTCTTTTTTTCCCCAAGTAGAAGATAAACAGGAAACAGGTAATTCAAGTGATTTAAACAGCAGCTGATTGCATGTTAAAAATGCTTCTTATCTCCATTTCAGGTTTTAATTGTATACATAGAAATGGGTTTTCAATATTTATGGAAAACTACTTTAAAATTTAAAATATATTTTCAAATTCCTGAAGTGGCTAAAAATGTTCACAATATACTCTAAACAGGAAAAAAAAATGACAATCTTGGAGAAGTCTTTTTGTTTCCTAAACAGAGCAATACTTTTACTTTAGGGTTTGTTTCTTATTAAAACTATATCAAATAGTAAAACAGGAATATAAAGTGCAAAAAGAAAATGAACTCTGCCTAAGGAGAGTTTAGGGCATTTTTTTTTTTTCGCATGAAATGGAACACATGATGACTATTAAATTGTATTTCCTTTTCCTTTCATTGTCAGATTTTTTTTTCCACAAATGACTGTCATTATTTGTGTCTGTAAGATATTTTTTATATTAGTGGTACTACTATTTGTCCTAATTCATAACCTCCAAATGCTAGGAGGAGTAGTGAGAGGTGAGAGACCCATATCATCCTATGTAAGCTGCCTAGTATATATTATATATTCTACTATTCTAGGGTATGCTCTGGATATAATGAGGAAGAAGATACTGGTATTTGGGAAGGGTAATAATTATGCAATTGTTCCTCCAAATATCTCAAACAGAGAGAAAGTGAGTTATTTTAAGAAGAAACCCAAGCATTCATTCCTAGTATAGTAGAAAGAATAATAGATTCAGAATAAAGAATAAAATGGTTTAGAACCTCATTTAGAACCCCATTAGACTGTAAGTTCTTTGAGAGCAGGGTCTATCTTTTGCCTCTTATTGTATTTCCAGAGATTAGTACAATGCTTAGCACAGAGTAAATCTTGATAAATGTTTACTGATTGAGACTGCTATAAATTGTCCCAATGTGTTCCTGGGCAAGTTATTTGAGTTACTCAGAACCTCAACTACAATATGAATTGGAGCGGATGATTTTATAAAGTTTCATATAGTGTGGAAATCCTATAATTCTATGATTCTTTCACCAAGTTCCATGACACCAGGCAATTAAAAACAAACCAAAATCAAACCAGTGGCTACTGACAGAAAGTGTCTCTTAATATATATTCTTGTTGTCTTAGTAATCCCCCATTTCTCTGCCATGTAATAGAAGATATGTTTCATACTGATTCTCTGGAATGTTTCATTTTTATACTTTATTTTAGTCACTGTCTATCCTGACTGGTTATTTAATCACCATGATCAGTAATGTTTTATAAATAGGGTTCCTTCCTACCTACTTACAGAATTGTGAATAACTTAACCTATAATAATACTTGGAGAAAGCAAAAATTTTCCATCAATTCCCAAAAGCCTCCCCAATTTTTTTTTAAAGTGACATGAGTGTTTCTTATTGCTAAAAGCTGGACTACCTTTTGAATATTTCACGGATCACAGAACATGATCTTTTGATTTATCATGTCTGATTCTGAACAAGGAAGATATCTCAGTATCCAACTGACCTATTTTAATTTCAAGGTTGGCAAACTAGGTATCTGGCTTAGGGAGATAAGCTCTTCCTTATCTTGAGAAAGGAACATTTTTAGTTACTGCATAGAGAAAATTACTGTGAATAATGCTTAAGCTGACTATGCTCAGGTATAACTGTAGCAAAACGCAAAGTTAATATTAACATTTCATGGGAAATTTTTTTTTCTTCAGTGAGACAACAACCAAGATGTCCCCTAGCAAAAACAACCTATACTGTGATTGATATACAGATTTCTCTTTTGTAAACTTTGACATATGCTGACACATTTTATGTAAAGCTCATGAGCAGTAAAAGTTTTTCTGAGGTTCAGTTTGAGGAGGTAGAAAAATGTCTTGGAGTAAAAGCAGAAGATAAGAAGGATTTGAGAAAACTCAAACCCATGTTGAACATCAAAAGAAAAGATTTTAAGCTTCCTATGAAGATGAAGGTGAAGAAAAAAACAAACATTCCAAAGAAGCAATAAGGGAACTTATTTTTTTCTTCAAGGCTGAGAGATGGGAGAATATAAGGATGGTAAATGATGGCCATCAGCCAAGGCCTATATCTGTTGGTATAAAACTATTTTCTGGGGAAATGAAGTCCATTTTTCTATATCTAACATTAAAAAAAAAACTAATGCATTTTATTAAGGCCCTTTTTCTTTATATACTTGAATAATCCCATATCCTCTGTAGGTTGAATCTTCCTTTGTAAGAAAGAAAACAAAGCTAAACCAGAAGAAACAGAGAAAGTCATAGCCTAGTAGATGGGAGCATCTCTCTGCCATGAGGGAGAAGATATTTTACTAATGCTTCTCTGGGATATTTCAGCTTGTGTGTGAGTGTGTGTGTGTGTGTGTGTGTGTGTGTGTGTGTGTGTGTGTGCATGTGCGTGTGTTCTAGTTACTTGGAGTTCCTACTTATTTTTAGTGATTTTTTTTATTTACTTTGTTGCTATCTTTGACTATATTTGTTCACTTGATTCAGCTTATTTCAATTTCTATTCATTAACACAAAGTTTCCCATGTTTCTCCATATTCTTCACATCTGTATTCATCTATGTGTACTGCATAACATTATTCAAGTATATATAAACACCTTAGTTTTTTTCAGGCATCTCCCTATCAGAGGACATTCAATTTGTTTTTAGAACTTTGCTATTACAAAAAGAGCTGCTACAGATATTAATATTTATATGGGAACTATTTTTTTTTCTTGTTAAGCTCCTCAAGATATTGTTCATTGGTGGAGATAGATAAGCCTGGGTAACATTTCTCAGCCTCCGTTTCTGGAGATTTCTCTCCTCATTGATGACTCCTTTTCAAATATCACTTTAGGCAAGACTGCAGATAATTTTTTTCCTCAGTTAACCCTCTGCTTTCTCTGGATGCCACCTCTCCCTCAAATGCCAAATAGCTCCTGTAATTCCTCTCCTTTCCTCCCTCCTTGCTGCCAATCCTTACAGATGTTGATTTCTCCCATTAGGATAAAATATTCAGGGTAAAGTCTGTCTTGTTTGAATGTATTTATATTCCCAATACACCTGCTATATAATTGATTAATAAATGGTCTATTAACTATTTATGTCTCATATTCCTTATCTGTAAAATGTAGAGGAGTACTCTTTGATCTCAAAGATCCCTTTCAGCTCTAAATATATGATTCTACTATTTTTCTCAAACAATATGAAGATACATTCTGTGAAGAATGATTATTTACAAAAATATTCTTTCTTATTCTTTCATCAAAGATGTCTTCTTTACCTTGTAATAATTTATTTTTTAGAAAAGCAAAATACATTTATGTATGAAATAATTAAAAGTAACCTTTATGTTTAATTGAAAAGAATATGGTTGTGTCTTCCTTTTTTTTTAGCTTTTATTTGCTGCAATTAATTCAATGCTATTAAGAACCTTTGATTTCATTCTTAGAAACTCTCTCTTCTTCCCTCCTTCCCTGTATCTCTCTTCTTTTCCCTCTCTATTTCTCTGTCTCTTTCTGATGGGTATAATTAAACAACCAGCACTTATTTTTTAATTAAAAAAACTTCATGCCCTTATTATCAACTTATTAGTAAGGTAGTTCTCCAGAACTGGATAGGCAAGTCTTCAGGCAATGGTTCATTGCTGGATCTGTACTCTGAGACTTTGGCCTCCTAGGGACTACTTTACTGACATAATCCTCTGATAACCCAAAGTCACCTTTACACTACTATGAGGCATAAGAGTATTCAAAGTATTTTAGTGGAGCAAATGTTTTAAATGCACATTTGTGAAACATAAGTAAGAGGCCTAACATTATTGAACAGTTTTTTTTTTTAATATCCTTTATGGGGATTGAATGGAAATTCTCAGGACATGTGAACTCATCTGTGTAGGAAGTTCATAAGTAAGCACACTCCCTCTGCCAATAGGGATTTGCACTTGTTCTGCAATTTAAAGAGCCTTAGAAAGTAACCTATGACACTACAAGGTTAGGGATTTCCACAGGCTCACAGAGCCAGCAAGTACTGGGGCTGCATATGAATACAGATTTCATGACTCCAAGTTCTGTTCTCTATCCACCTGGCCTTGTCTCCTTTTCATATTATGTAATTTAATTAGTGAAACCAGGTGCTCTTAATTTTTTTTTTTTCATGTCATAGATTCCTTGGAGTCTATAAACCTCTATTCAGAAGTGTTTTTTAAATGCATATTAAAAATACATAGGATTACCCCCCCCAAATCTATTTTGTTGAAATACCCACACACATAAGTTTGAGGATCCCAGGTTAAGAACCCTTGGGTTCTTAAAAAGAGTTTGGATCTTTTCCATATAGCGTGGAGTTCTAGACATAATTGAGAATCATCATCAGATCTGGGTCCTAAAAGCCTAAGTAATTTTTTTTTTTTTTTGCTGAGGCAATTGGGGTTAAGTGACTTGCCCAGGGTCACACAGCCAGGAAGTGTTAAGTGTCTGAGGCCAGTTGAACTCAGGACCTCCTAACTTCAGGGCTGGTGCTCTATCTACTGCACCACCTAGCTGCCCCATAAAAGCCTAAGTATTAAAAATTTTCAGAGTTTACAGATCTGGGATTTGTCCAAGGCCAAATACCCTTTAAATGTACTATTACACCAACTTACATTTCTACAGCTCTTTATACTTTACAAAATACTTTCAAATCCATTACCTTATTTGGTCCTCATAATAGTTCTATGAAGTAGATAGAACAGATGTTAATCCCATTTTACAGATGAAAAAATTTAGAGTCAAGAAATATTAAATGATTTATTCAAAGTCACATTGCCAGCAAGTGGGCAGAAGTGAAATAAGAATCCAGACCTTCTGCCTGCAGTAATTTTTTTGTGTGTATGTGCATATTTTGTGCTGCCTCGATTTTTAAAAAATGAATGCCCTAACTTATTTTCCTTAAGGAAAAGTACTTCTGTGTTTCTCATAGCTCCCAGAAATACCTAACCCAAAAATGAATAGAGTTAGCTATTAGTCCAAAAACATCTGAGATCTTTCTCCTTACTGTTCCCTTGTGACAGGTTATAAGCTCATTGACTGTTGTTCTCTCACATTACTGTAAATCTCTTATTTTTTTTTATTTTTCCCCTGCTTAGTCTTTTACCAACAAGCTCTTCTTGCCAGAACATGCATTAATATGTGTTCCAAGTTTCTTATTCAAAGCATTCGGAGTTCAGCATTGGCAGTGATTCACTATGCTTTAGGTCTCAACTCTCACACATGCTTTTAACAAGTAAAACAGGTACCGTGGAAGGGACTGGAAGGATAGCCTTGGATACTGAGCTTGGTTTTGATTACTCACAAAACAAACAGCAGAAGCAATAATGAAGCTAGTTTCATCACGCTATCTTGCCAGTGTGACTCAGCCTCAGCTCTCCACCTCCACTGAATATGTGGTTTGCCTACTCAGGTGAAGTAGGTTTCACAAAGGAAGCTCATTTTCCAGCTTAGTACATGTGCACATGTTAAAAACTTAACATTACACGTCATTCAAAACTTCTATTTGATCCATTCCTATTCCAGAAAATCACAATGAAGCAAGGCAGCAAGGTGATTTATGAGACCAAGAAGCAGATATGTCTCTTTCCTTTGGGAACTGACAACTTTGAAAACTAATTCAAATAGTAGGCCCTTAAAAATGTTTGTTCATTGACTCATCAATCATACATATTCCAAACTGACATAAAGACAATGTTGCCCTAGGATTTTAAATGCAGGATATTTTTTCTTCTAGAATTCAAACAACTTCAGAAATCCAGAGGACCACAAGAATGCCAAAATAAAGCATTAACAGCCTGCAGCATTGCCAACTGGGCTGTGATTCAGGAGTCCCAATTACCTAACCTCAGACTGGATTGTCTGGTTTGGGGTGCCTTGTGTTGTCCCCTGAGTACTCCAGGGGTTGGCTCCAGCTTCTGTTTCATGTGCCAAAGATCCATGGTTGCATTATACTAATATCTAGTCCCTGTACCCAGCAGACACACAGCACATGTCTATTGAACTGAACTGAATGCCTAAGCACTGGTTAAAAGTGGAAGGATGCTATAAATAATATTTTTCCTCTACTGGCGCAGCCTTTAATCTCATTACAATTTATTAATTAAGGAAAGATCTTTTATCTCAGTAAAACTGTATTGAGCTATTACCTACAGACAAGTATTTACTGGTCACCCACTGTGTTCAAGATGTTCACCTTGCAACAAATAAACATTTTTTATAGTGCCCAGATATACCCAAGGGATGATCAGAGACAATAGTGCCAACTCAAATTATACATTTAAGTTTTCAGTACTCATTTATTTGTATCAATTTTAGCTTACATCTAGCCTAAAAGTACCCTCCTTCCCCAAATCTGCCTATCTGATTATAGTTAACTGAACAAAATGGGGAAATAGCTACAAGATATATAAGAAGTAGGTGGTGGTGGTGGTGAAAATAGCCCAGCACTCCAGGAAAAAGGCTTGTGATCCTTAGCACATTTTCTGGCTGATAATAACAGTTAACATTTACATAGCCCTTAAAAGTTTGCAAAGTACTTTACATACCTTATCTAACTTGGTTCTCAAGAAAACCCTATAGATAAGAAATGAAGACTATTGTCTGAAATCACTTTAGGGGTTAGAGACTGGCCTTTGATTTCATTGAAATAGGCAACTTCCCATAAGAATATTCTCTTTACCAAAGAAAACTGACAACTTTTCTGTAACTGAGAATCTTAGAGAATTTTTAGAGCATTCAAAGGTTAAATAATTTGCCAGGTAATATAGACAGTAAAAATGTGCATATAGACATACAGATACACACATATACACATATACAGGTAGGACTTACATATTTCTTGCTCTAAGGCCATTATTGACTATATCATGCTGTCATAACCCTAGGTCATATTCTTTCAAAACAAGATTTAAGGTAGGACTTAAAAGATTTAATTTAGTTTAATTTTTTTTTCTTTTAAGAATGTACTTATTTTATTCTGGACTTAAGAAGTAAAACAAACATTTTCATAACATAGAAGAGGAAAAAAATTCTATATGCACCAAATACTATAGCACCTAAATTTTTTAAAGTCAAATGCATTATAGGTGGAAACAGATAGTAATACCATAATTATGGAAGACTTTAATCTTTTCCTCTCAGAATTAGATAAATCTAACCAAAAAATAAATAAGAAAGAAGGAAATAGAATTTTAGATAAACTAGATATCTTTATATTACATAGAAACATTTATAAAGAAGAGATATAAACAGAGAGTATTATGCTTCAACTGATGCAAAAAAAAGTTAGCTAACAATTTCAGAGTTAAAGCTAAGACAGAATTAAACAGAATAACTGCATTTTGATAAAAGGTACCATGGATAATGATGCAATATTAACATTTGATTTCATTTTCACAGGGAAGTACTTATTGCATACCATTGGCTTACTGTATCCAGGCTTTTCTTCTGCTGGTCAGGATAGAAGCAAAAAGAGGAAGGAACTTTCTTCTTCAATCTCCCCCTGTTACTTTGATGGTATCATTATGAGGGGACTTTTAAATGAATTTTGTAGGCCCTGTCAAAGTTTCAATCCCTTACTCATTCATTTTTTGTATTATTTGTACTTTCAAAAAAGGATGTGAATTGACTTGCAGTGACTTAAAAAAAAGGACAAGTAAAAATAAAGTATAGGAGAAAAACTATGATAAAAAGGGGATCGGGGATTTTTGCATCTGGGATGAGTTATGCACTGTAGCTGAACAACAATTTAAGCCCTGAGCTTCTAACTAATAGAGCAAAAAGGGAAACACATTGGCTTAAACAGGTCTCATTGTTTAATAAAAGAAAGCATCCTAAGTTGCTCTGGAGAGACAAACATTTTCCTGGCACTTAACTGTAGGAGAAATTATTCACATAAATCTTCATATATGGAAGCAACATAATGGACTAGGTCTTTAACTATAGTTTTGGAAGAGATGCAGAAACCATTTCTACATAAACATTTTTTATGATGCCCCCCTATAAAAACAGAAAATCTTATATTATGTTTTTGGACTAGAGGAATTTCTGCAGGAAGTTATAATATATTCCATACATGGAGTTTTCTGATGATCTAACTATATACAAGATACGAAGTTATGACAAGATTTCATAATCTGCATTCTATAGAACTCTGGTTTTCCATAAAAGATGACTAGGGACTTTTATGAGAAAATTGTGATGCTGGTGATACTTCTACCCCACTCTAAATATTAAATTTTGTATGAATTTAAATTAAGTCTGAATCAAAAGTGTTTCTTACACACAACATTTTCCCAATGGTCACAAAACAGCTTATTTTCTAATATTTTGCTCCAATATTTTTCCCTACTTTTGACAAGGGAAATTGTCCTCCTTAACTTTTGGGGTGAGCTCTGGAGCTCTCCTCTGACAAAGACCCACCCTTCAAGGCAGTTAAATGGTTTCATTAAGATTAGCCCAGGACCATTCCTTACTTAGCTCGAATTTAAGTGGTTTCTTTCAGTTGGAGAGCTGGACCTGAATATAACTTAAGTGGTCTCAATCAGTTGGAAATCTAGGCCTAGGGGCAATGACAATATTGAAGGAATCTCATTCAATAGAAACCCCAGTCTCAGATTTCTTATAAAAAAGACAATTTTAAACTCATATTTTTGCAGAAGTCTAAAGTAGGAATTATGCTTTGCCAAGAGACCTCTCCTCTTAACACAGCTACCTACCAGAACCCCTGCCTGCTGTGAAGACATTCTCTTCTCAGTGATAACCTTTTATTATTTCTCTGCCGGGACCTCTTGCCACTCAGAAGTCTGTCTTCTTAGCAAAGCTGGCTTCTCAGCCAACAACAAACTTCCCATTTGCCAGTCAGACTTTTTGGGCTAGTGAATTCTTTCACGTTGGACCTGCGTCTCCAACCAAAGGGGGGATTCCCACAACTCTCTACACTGCTATTAACTACATCAGTTGGATATCGATTATGTGGCTCTAAACTGCCTTCTTTCACATATTTTTCTTAACATGCTCTGTATTTCAGCAGTGCAGCCATGCTGGACTACTTAGCTGCTCCCCATTCTCTCATATCTGTACATTCATGCAGATTGTCTCTTATGCCGGATATCACTTTATGTCTAACTTTCTAAATTTTTCTTTTCTTTCAAGGATCATTTCAGGTGCTACTGGCTCCA